>NC_062546.1:200892377-201204844 GCF_016906955.1 Phacochoerus africanus
ACACGATTGTATGAACATCCCCCAGGGATGCTCTGAAGATTTTAAAAGCTTCCGGGGATGTTCCTGGGATTCTGTGTTCTCATCTCTTCCTCCACTCTCCCTACCAGCAAAAGGCTTGGGAAGTGGACCTGTGAAGTGGATGCTTGCTGGTGCCTAATGACTGCCTCACAAACACCTTTTTAATACAATCTTAAAATGTGCAGGAAATAGACTAAATTTTCTATAACCAGATATCCCTTCTCTTACCATTTTAAATGTTTTCATTTTTTTTTTGTCCCTCTTTGGTTTTCAGGGACATGCCTGGTTTTCAGCTCCACCAGTGTTTGCCAGAGGCGTTCACCTTTGCCAGTTATTTCCATCTTCTGCCATGCCACTCAAATTCAGTCTGTGTAATTCAGGTCCATAAACATTTTACTGAGTGCAAACTGTGCGACTGGTGCAAAGCTAAAACCTGGAGATACGGAAACATATAGAGCAGGGGTCCCTGTCCTCCATAAGTTTATAGGAAATATTTTCTGTGTACCGGGGTGGGCTGTGGTCAGAGACATGCATTTCTCAACATCCCGTGAGAGCTGATTTCTGGGGGATATGCCCTGTGATGGACAGACTCTAAGATGCCCCCCAGGACCTCAGGCTCCAGGTATGGCCCCTTTGTGTAGCTTTTTCTGCTTGAGTGTGGGCAGGACATGTGACCTGCTTCTAACCCATGGAATGTGGTAAAAGTGCTGGGATGTCTCTCCATGATGATAGCACATCGTATTAGACTCCAGCTAAGTCAACTAGCGCTAGAGGCTCTTACTGGGGGTCAGCCACACTGGGAAAGCACACAGTGACGGGAACCTCATGTGGCATCCAGGAGCTGCACACAGCCTCAAGCTGACAGTCAGCAAAAGCCAGGGCCTTCAGTCCTGCAACCACAAGAGAATGAATTCTGCCAGCAACCCGAGTGTGCTTGGAAGTGGATTCTTCACCAGTCAGGCCTTCAGATGAGACCACAGCCCTACTGACATCTTTTTGTGAGTGTGTGTGTCTTTTTGTCCTTTTAGGGCCGCACCCGCGGCATATGGAGGTTCCCAAGCTAGAGGTCTAACTGGAGCTTTTGCTGCTGGCCTACGCCAGAGCCACAGCAATGCCAGATCCGAGCCACATCTTCAACCTACACAATAGCTCATGGCAACGCCAGATCCTTAACCCTCTGAGCGAGGCCAGGGATTGAACCCAAAACCTCATGGTTGCTAGTCAGATTCGTTTCCGCTCTGCTGACATCTTGGTTGCAGCTGTGAGAACCTAAGCAGAGGACCCTCCCCAAGTCATGCCAGAATTCCTGATCGACAGAAACTGTGAGATAATAACTGTGGGTTGTTTGAAGCCACTAAGTGTGTGCTAATTGATTACACAGTAATAGATAATTAAGCCCACTCCTGGCCAACATGAGGCACTGTCATCAGGACTTTGGTGACATTACTGTCCTTCTGTTATGTCCTTCCCCTGGAACATGAGGAATGGAAAGGCCCTGATAGTACATGCACGCACACACACACACACACACACACACACACACAGACCCAAATACATGTACGAAGCCCACTCTCAATCTTTGTCATGATATGAAAGGGGACAATTCTTTTTTTTGGTGGGGAAGCCACACAAATGGCATGTGGGAGTTCCCAGCCAGGGATCAAACGCATGCCACAGCAGTAGCAACACCAGAATCTTGAATCCACTGAGCCACCAGGGAACTCCAGGGACCATTCTTAATCAAAGATCCTAGTGCTATGGCATTTTCTTCAGGCTGCATGTAGAATTGGAACGAAGAGTCAAGAACCCTAAGTAGAATAAAACAACTCTAGAGTTCCCGCTCTGACACAGTGGGTTAGGAATCTGACTGTAGCAGCTGGGGACACTGTGGAGGCATGGGTTCGACCCCTGACCAGGCACAGTGGGTTAAAGGATCTGATGTTACTACGGCTGCGGCTCAGATTCAATGCCGGGTTTGAGAACTTCCGTCTGCCCCAGGTGCGGCCAGCCATTAACAAAACAAACAAACAAACAAAAGAATAAATTGGCTCCCCCAGAAAAACAGGGTTTTAATCAGGAACCAGAAGATCTGCTTGACCTTAAACATGGTATTTTAACCTCTCTTAGTTTTTTTTGTTTGTTTTGTTTGTTTAGATTTTTAGGACCATGCCGGCAACATATGGAGGTTCTCAGGCTAGGGGTCTAATTGGATCTGTAGCTGATGGCCTACGCCAGAGCCACAGCAACGCCAGATCCGAGCCACAGCTGTGACCTACACCACAGCTCACAGCAACGCAAGATCCTTAACCCACTGAGCGAGGCCAGGGATCAAACCGGCAACCTCGTGTTTTCTCGTCGGATTCATTTCCCCTGAGCCACGACAGGAACCGCCAAACCTCTCTAAGGTTTCTCCCTGTTATTTCACCCACTGTTCTAGCTTATTGGGATACTTTTGCATCTGTAATCATTCAACCAACCTATCCTTCTCAGATGTGCATCAGCAACGTCCACCTGTGAGTTTGAAAATCATCTCCCTGGGGACCGTGCAGGCTGGATGTGACTTAGCAGCTCAGGTTGGAGAAGCTGACCACAGACTCGAGGACCAGCTTCCATGCATCCAGGTACCATTTGGGGTCGTAACGACAAGCCAGGTAATGACGGTTGCTGCGGTCAGACCATGCCCATCCCACTGGGCCGGTTCCAGGAAAGAGTTTAGAGGGCGTTGAAAACACCGGAAGTGTTTGTTGGAAAGTAAAGTCTGTGATGGGTGAAGCCTCATTCGAATGGAAAATGACTGTGAAAACTTGAAAGGAACCCGGAAAGGACAAATACCTCTCTTTAAATACACGCAAGGCTGTTCTTTTTTCTTTCTTTCTTTCTTTCTTTCTTGGCCACTCCATGGCATACGGAGTTCCCAGGCCAGGAATCAGATCAGAGCCACAGTTGCAACCAATGCCACAGCTGCAGCAAGGCCAGATCCTTCTCTTTTTTTTTTTTTTTTTTGTCTTTTGTCCTTTTTAGGGCCACACCCACGGCATATGGAGGTTCCCAGGCTAGAGGTGGAATCAGAGCTCTAGCCACTGGCCTACACCACAGCCACAGCAACGCAGGATCTGAGCTGCGTCTGCGACCTACACCACAGCTCATGGCAACGCCGGATCCTTAACCCACTGAGCCAGGCCAGGGATCGAACCCACAATCTCACGGTTCCTAGTCCGATTTGTTTCCGCTGCACCACGACGGGAACTCCAAGGCCAGATCCTCTAACCCACTGCGTCGGGCTGAAGCCCCAGCCTGTGTCCTGGCACTAAGACACCGATGATCCTGTTGCACCAGAGTAGGAACTGCAGGGGTTTTTTTTAATTTTTTTCTTTATTTCTTGTTTCATTGTTTAAAGTTTTATTGAAGTAGAGTTGATTTACAATGTTGTATTAATTTCTGCTGCACAACAAAGGGATTCAGTTCCGCATATACCTGTGTCCCTTCTATTTCAGGTTCTTTTCCCACCCAGGTTATCACAGAATATCTAGTAGAGTTCCCTGTGCTGCCCACAGGTCCCAGTTGACCATCTGATCCATGTACAGCAATGATGCAGGGCTGTTCTCTAAGACAGAATTTTTTTTTTTTTGTCCTTTTAGGGCCACATCCATGGCATATGGAGATTCCCAGACTAGGGTTCAAATCAGAGCTGTAGCTGCAAGCCTACACCACAGCCCCAACAATGCCAGATCCGAGCTGCGTATGCAACCTA
Source organism: Phacochoerus africanus (assembly GCF_016906955.1). Taxonomy (NCBI): domain Eukaryota; kingdom Metazoa; phylum Chordata; class Mammalia; order Artiodactyla; family Suidae; genus Phacochoerus; species Phacochoerus africanus. Next base: position 200,896,147 of record NC_062546.1, read on the forward strand.
CACCACAGCTCATGGCAACACAGGATCCTTAACCCACTGAGCGAGGGCAGGGATTGAACCTGCGTCCTCATGGATCCTAGTCAGATTCCTTCCCACTGTGCCGTGATGGGAACTCCCAGAATTCTAATCGATGATGAGAAACTGCCCACCCAAGTGTTCCCCTAACCCACCATTGCGCCAACACTTCCCTTTGCCTGGAATTCTCTTTCCCGGAAGTCGGGGCCAAACAGCTCCTTACTCACCTCTTTGCCTCTTTGATAAAAATACCACCGCTCAGTGAAGCTTTTCTGACCACCCCAAATCTCACACCCTCTCCACCGGCATTCCCTGGCCCTTTGCCCACCTGACTTTTCTCGGTAACACCTGTCACCACCTGCAAGGGTTTGTTGACTGGGTGCCTCCCCAAAGAGAATGCCACTTCTCTAGGGGCAAGGATTTTATTTGCTCACTGATGTCCCCTCAGTGCCTCTGCTTGTGTGCTGAGTGCCCCAAGTATCTATTTCATTATTAGGTTCACTGGTTAATTAATGTCCTTCCTATTATCCTGCCCCTCCGTGGGGCCATTGGATACATCCTTCATCTCTAGATTACAGCTTCATAAAAGCGGAGACTCTAGGGGAGACTATTTTAGATTTCCTAAGCACTTACACATTGATGAATGAATGAGTGGGTGAGTGAGTGAATGCAGGAACAAGCCATCAACAGTCCGAAGGACAAACAGCCCATTGGGAGAAGAGGGAAGCCATTGGGAAGATTTTGAATGGAGGTTTGGGATTTCTTCTTGCAGCAAGAACTCAAGCTTATGTACACACTGCTTGTGAAACAGGAGGCCCAGTAAAAAATACGAGAGAGAAAAATCATTTTTATTTATTCAATACGATTCAGAGTTTTCCAAATGGAATGAAAATTCTTAGAGAAAAATATTCCCAGCATCAAATAAACTTAGAAAATTCTAGGCTTAACTATTTGAAACAGAATTCTTTATGGGAAAACTTATAGAAGGCTTTAAAATGCTCATATTCGTTCTATAAGAATCATCAATATTCATAAATTCTTTTACCAAATTTTTTTTCTTTTTAGAGCATCACATGGAAGTTCTCAGGCTAGGGGCCGAATTGGAGCTGCAGCCGCTGGCCTACACCACAGCCACAGCAACACCGGATCCAAGCTGCGTCTGTGAACTACACCGCAGCTCATGACAACGCTGAACCCTTAACCCACTGAGAAAAGCCAGGGATCAAACCCGCATCCTCATGGTTATTAGTTGGGTTCATTACTTCTGAGCCACAATGGGAACTCCCCTTTTATCGATTTTTTTTTTCTTTTCCACTCCAGCAGCTTTCAGAAATTCCAGGGCCAGGGATCAAATCTGCATCACAGCAGAGACCCAAGCTGCTGCAGTGACCCTTAACCTGCTGAGCCACCGGGGAACTCCTTATTTACCAATTCTTTAAAATCACAGGGCGCTCTGCCCATGAAAGGCCGTGAATATGCGCCAGTGTGCCATAAAGCAGTGTTTGGGCGATGTTTAATTTTATGGGTTAGGAATTAGTGCTGCCACGATTTTCTCCTAGCCCTACGACGTGGACACTGAATGTGAACGTTTCTGTTTGCAAAAGAACTGACGTGTAAAAATAAAGGAAAAAGAAGAAGCTGTAGCCACGCTGGCCATGACCTCTGAGTGCATCAGGTGGTCAGGAAGGATCCCGCATTGTTCAAACAATAATAACAGGAAACTCTTCAAAAGCCTGAAGCTTTCAGAGTGAGTGGAAAGGGAGAGAAAAGAGAAAGTCTGACCCCTCCCCGCCAGGTGCAAACAGGCAGGAGGGAGAAAGAGAGCCTATGTCTTCTGAGGGTAGCGCATGGCTCACCTGTTACCACATCTCCTTCTTGCTCTTTTTCAGTTTCAACCGGCAGGTAAGGTGGAGAACAAGCTTCACACCCAGTGGACTGAGCTATGCTTCAAACCCATCTGTGCCAGTTCTCAGAGCACCCCTCCCCCGTCACCTTTAATACCGTGTGGCTCCCCTGGCACAGGTGACCAAGGCCTGAGTGAGATCATGACAGCAGAACGTCAAAAAGAGGGGAAAAGCCTAGCAAAGCTCTTTTCCCTTCCAACTTGTCATAAAAAAAAAAAAAAACTAAGAATCAATGTCATTGGACACCTGTTCTAATGTCCATGAAAAAAGCTTGTTTGCAGAAAGCATTTCCACTTCTAACATGTATGTGGCATGAGGCACCAGCCCTCTCCTTCTTACCGGAGGAGATTGATTTTTTTTTTCCTTTTATTCTTTTTACGGCTGCACCTGCTTATATGGAAATTCTGGAGCCGGTTCAAATCAGAGCTGCAGCTGAGGCTTACACCACAGCCACAGCAACACCTGAACCTTAACCCACTGAGCGAGACCAGGGATCAAACCCACATCCTCACGGAGACAGCATCAGGTGTTTAATCCACTGACCCACAATGGGATGTCCTTTTATTTTTCTTAAATATCAAAATGTCACCTTTATTCTTATTAGGAAAGAGATGCTTGGCTTGGCTGAGTTTTTGGCTGAGGCATGCAGCAGGATCTCAGTTCCCTGACCAGGGATTGAACCCAGGCCGAAGCAATGAAAATACCAAATCCTAATCACTTAGGCCACCAGGGAACTCCCCTGGCTGAGCTTTTCTTTTGAAAGTTTTAGTCGAAATATTACTTTCGAGTTACATGAGCATATATATGTAGAGAGAGAAAGATGTGAAAATTTGGAGAAAATATACACTGAGACGCTTGCTGTATTTTAGTGGCAATTTCAAAGCCCTTACTTGGGGAGGGCTGCCATCAGCAAAGGCACAGAGGTGGGTCTGACACAGAAGGCAGGCCCTGGCTGGCAGAGGGGCATAAGAAGGGGGGGAAGGTGGATGGAACCCAAGCCTTGAGACATTAGCCGTTAGGCTAAGCAATTTGGTTTCAAAATTCCCCTTCTCTTCTTTCCACCTTCCACACTTCCCACATTTCTGACAATGTGCGTAGATTGTTTTTGTGTTTAGGGAGAAAAGACAATCAGTTTTATTCAAAATTGGGAGGCACAAACATTTCTGTAAGAATAAAATAATCTTCTAAAAATAGTTAAAATTTCTGTTGGGAGTTCCCGTTGTGGCTCAGTGGTAATGAACCTGACTAGCATCCATGAGGACGAGGGTTTGATCCCTGGCCTCACTCGGTGGGTTAAGGATCCAGCGTTGCCATGAGCTGTGGTGTAGGTTGCAGATGCAGCTTAGATCCTGTGTGGTTGTGGCTGTGGCTGTGGCTGTGGTGTAGGCAGGTGGCTACAACTGTGATTCGACCCTTAGCCTGGGACTTTCCATATACTGCAGGTTTGGACCTAAAAAGATCAATCAATCAATCAATCAAAATGCACACATCATATTAAAGAAAAAGTTCCATTGAATTATTTCTATTCATCCGGTCTGGCCTTAAGGCTCACCCTGAAAAGGGCTGCCTGCCTGGAGAGGAAGCTCCAGAACATAAGGCTGTGAGCTGTATGGCCAGGGGCAGAATCAGAGCTGAAAGAGGAGCCTTGAGAACTGAGCAGTGTGGGGCCAGCAGCCAAACAGCCCCCAACACTCTCACCTGTACCCGGGAGGACCAGCAGGTGGATGGATACACATGGCAGCCTAGCTGGACCACAGAGCGCCAGGTAAGCCAAGATCCAGGCCTCCGACCTCCAGCCCTCCTCCCAGCCCCCAAGCCCTGGGGGTCCAGAGCGTTTTTCTGGGTTCCTGCTCTACACTCAATATTAGGCTTTTCCCGCCAACCCCGAGGGTCTCTCTCCTCTTCCTTTCCCCCAGTGGAGACTCTGTTCTTTGTTCATGTGCTTTGGAGCCAGGCAGGGAGAGGTGTTGTCCTCTGCTGTCCTGGTTCATCCTTGGTCTCAGGCCTGGGTCCTGGTCATCCCTTTCTCCCCCCAGAGAAGGTTTCTTCTGTTCTGGGTCCAGGGCGGTTTCCTTTCTGTTCTCCTCCTCTGCCAAAATGGGTGTTGACCTGAGCCCGGGCAGCAACAGGCTGTTCTGCCCCCAACAGCTTGGGGCTCCTACTTCCAGTGTGAGGAGGTCCTGGCCGGCCTTCTGAGGAGCTGCCCCTTCCCCAGCTCGCACCTGTGGAGGATTCTACCCGCCTCCCACCTCCCATCTTTCCCAGCAGCCGGTCCATGGAGAAGAACCTGGAGCAGGTGCCATTCCCCTTGTGTGTGCAGCTCTGGGGTTTCCATGCTCTCAGAAGAGCCCACACTGAGTCTTTGATGACAACGCGGTAGACCATTGGGCTATCTCCCCACCTGCCACGTGCCAGCCCATCCTCTTCCCGGATTGGACCAGAACAGGTGCTCTGGTGCAGTTCTTCCTGGAGCCCGTGTCTTCCCCTGGACTTCAGGCTGGGTGTTCATCCTTCTTGTTGGGGGAACACAGCCATCCCCACCTTTCTACATCTTCTCCATCATAAACAGAACCCAGATCACCTTCATTCCTTTGCGGAAAAGAGTGGTTTTGAAAAGGATTTCATGTGATACATTTCTGTGGGCTCCCTCTGAGTTTATTTTGCTTTCTCTTTGATGACGCTCACAGCATTTGGGGCTTGAATGCTTTGTTTGGTGCATACATCAAACAAAATGTATGAGTTAGTGTTTTGCAATTTACAAAAGCCTCTCCCTTGACGCCGTATGTAATTGATCTTCCCAGCAACCTGAGTGTCCCCCCAGCTCCATGGACACACACGCCCAGGAGGGGCAGGGCTAAGACGCTAACCTGGCTCTGGGGGCCAAGTTCCAGGGTTATTTTCTCCATAGCACGCTTATCCCTGTGACAGTCCTGACTTACACAGCCAGATGCTACTTTTCTCATGTTATCGTCTTCTTCTTCTTCTTCTTTTTTTTTTTTTTTTTTTTGGTCTTTTGTCTTCTTAGGGCCACACTCGTGGCATATGCAGATTCCCAGGCTAGAGGTCTAATTGGAGGTACAGCTGCCAGCCTACACCACAGCCACAGCAACGCGGGATCCAAGCCCCTTCTATGACCTGCACCACAGCTCACAGCAACACTGGATCCCCAACCCCACTGAGAGAGGCCAGGGATGGAACCCACAACCTCATGGTTCCTAGTTGGATTCGTTTCCACTGCGCCACAACAGAACTCTCTTTTTTCTTTTTTAAAAAATTTTACTATAGTTGATTTATGGCGTTCTGTCAATTTCTGCTGTACAACAAGGTAACCCAGCCGTACGTGTGTATATATATTCTTTTTCTCACATTATCCTCCATCATGTTCCACCACGTATGACTAGTTAGCATTCCCTGGGCTGTACAGCAGGATCTCACTGCTCATGTTATTTTCATTAAAAAGGAACTTGGATTTGAAGCAATGAGAGTCCTCGCTCCAAGCACAGAACTGAGCCTTTCCATTCAAAGCTGGCCTGTGAACCCCCCCTTTTCGGGGGGGTGTACCCACGGCACATGGAGGTTCCCAGGTTAGAGGCTGAACTGGAGCTGTAGCCGCCGGCCTACACCACAGCCACAGCAAAGTGGGATCTGAGCCGCATGTGCAACCTACACCACAGCTCAGGGCAATGCCAGATCCTTAACCCACTGAGCGAGGCCAGGGATCGAACGCTCGTCCTCATGGATGCTAGCTGGTTTTGTTAACCTCTCTCTGTGCCACGACAGGAACTCCTGAACCCCGCCCCCGACTTCAATCAATACTAACATCCTGCTGGGGGTCTGGGATGGCGAAGGCACAATTTTGCGTAGGGAGTAGATGCAGAGCAGAGAACCCCACTCCGTGTCCTGGGACAGCCTGGATGGGGAGGGGGATGTGTGCATGTAAGGCGGAATCTCTTTGCCGCACAGCAGAGGCAAACCCAGCATTGTAAATCCACTATGCGTCAATACAGTTTTTTTAAAAACGAGGTCCTGTGTGGTCTGCGCCAGGCGCTGGATTCGATTCAGAATCAATGTCCACTGAGGCGCATCTTTAAGTTGGCATAAGCGAGGCTCTTTCATTGTCATCCTGTTTCATTCTTTCAACGGCACAGTGAGGGAGAGTCCACTACATACCTTTGAGGTGTAATGCGGTTACTGATTCCTTCTAGGGTACTTGTCATTTCAGATATTGTGCTACCCATCTTAGTTTGCTTATTCTTTAAATACAGCTCTTTATCAAACATTTATTGTAACTTTTCAATCTATTTCTCCATTTCTCTTCTTAGACCCTCTTTACTGTCATCACTGACTTCTTTTTTAAGGTAGATTACTTATCTCCTCTTCATCAGGTTGTTTTTGCGTGTTTTTATCTGGTTTCTCCATGAAAGCTATTTCTTTCTATCTCGTATTGTCTAACTTCCTCTGCTGATGGTGCTCTTGCAAACAGCTCTGTAAATGCAGCAGTCTGTGCACCCCCCGGAGTCCTCAGGGGTGGTGGTTGCTCATGTGTACCCAGAGCATAAAGTGGGAGCAGTGGTATCATCTTACCTCTCCTGGAGCTGGGTGGCTTCTAGGGATGGGGCCCATGAGGGAGGCGGCCATGGTTCATGGTTCATTGGGCTGCTCTTGTAAAAGGGGTGCAGTGGGGGCTTCAGCAACCCCTCCAGGTACCAGGAAGCTTTCGTGATTGTTTTATGTAGCTGAAAAGTCAGAGGCTGCTCTTTCAGTCCCTCCCTCTCCTAGGAAGGCTCTCAGGACTGTTTTCTCTAACCATGAGGGCAGATGCCATATCTGTAGCCATTCCTTTTGGTTGGCCACTCTATGGAGCATTCTCTGTAAGCCCAAGGGAGTGCTCCTCTCCAGCTCTTGCTACAAGGCACTCTCTGTAGCCTGGGGAAGCGCACTGCTCTTGTGGTCACTCTGCCTGCCCATCAGGCCACTCACAGGATCAGCTTTCTATAGCCAAGGGAGCATGCTCTGTTTCTGTGGCCAGCCATGAAAATTATGCTGCTTGCTTTGTTCCTGTTGCTAGCTGCAAAACATGTATCAATCTCTGGTCACTCCATCCAGCCACCAGGCCACTAATGGGAACACTCTTTGTAGCTGCGGCAGCTTGTGTCACTCCCATAGTCGCTCTGCCTACTCCCCCAGCTGTTGTTAGGCCATTGCTTTTGCATGCTTCCTGGAGCTGGAGAAGGCAGTGTTTTGCAGCCTGAGAGCACCGGCAGGAAAAAAGGCTGCAGGGGAGGATCCCGCCCCTTCCTTCGAGGACCCCCAGTCAATAGTGCCTGGCCTCCAACCCATCGGTATTTCTGCAATTTGCACCCTCAGGTGTGCTCGCTCTAGACTCTGGTCCCTCCAGCCTGTTTCTGTGCAGCCAACCCAAGTTTTTTTCCATGTAGCAAACACCATCTCTCTCTCTCAGTCTGATGTCTAAAGCTGGAGTTCCTGTGCCAGCACACAGGTGGGAACTGGAGGGCAGTAGGGCTGACTCTTTGTGGAGGCCTCTTTCCATTTTCACTGCTCCACACAGATTTCTGTGTTCTGCTCCAATCCTCTAAAGTTCCTTCTCTGTCCCAGCTGATCTCCTCACTGGGAGGCAGACTTCCCAGGGTTCAGCTCTCTCCTAGGGGTGCAGGTCTCATCCTGCTTCCTTCTCATTTTCCCTCTTTTCTTCTTTTTCTGTCTTTTGTCCTACCGAGTTTTGTGAAGGTTTTCTTGCTTTAATTACAATCCTTAGGGTGTTTTGCCGGTGTTAAGCAAATTTTCCGTGTGAATTATTCCATATGTGAATGCACTTTCAGTGTATTTGTGGGAGTGAGTCTCTTGTTCTACTCTGCCAACTTCTCTCAATGCAATCAAAGTTCTGTTGTTTTAAGGCACAGAAAACTGATATGGTTACACATTCAGGTTCTGCTAGGGCCTGTAGCAAGGTAGAAGCTATTTAAAGGGAGAATAATTTATCTGCAGCAGGGGTCATTGTTAACACTGCAGAATACTAGAGATCTGCCTCTTTTAAACATATTTAATTTAAAAGTATATAAGACTCTGTTTAAAAATTAACAATATATATATTACACATCAACACAAGTAACTATCTTTTTTTGAAAATTGAAATTACATTTTTTCTGAGCAAAGTATTACTGATAAGAGTAGCATTATTTTACACTTCTTGCAAGTTTGTGTGTATTTTATCTAATTAAAACAGCTTGTAATAAAGTGTTTAATCCTATTTTTAAAGTTTAAAAAAAAGACATAATGTTGTTTTTTAATTTCTAAAGTAATACATACATGGGTTTGGGGTTTTGTGGCGTTTTTTTTTGTTTGTTTTTTTTTGTTTTTTTTTTTTTTTGGTCTTTTTAGGGCCACACCTGCAGCATGTGGAAGTTCCCAGGGGTTGAATCAGAGCTACACCTGCAGGCCTATACCCACAGCCAGAGTAACACCAGATCCGAGCCATGTCTGTGACCTACACCCCAGCTCACGGCAACACGGGATCCTTAACCCACTGAGCGAGGCCAGGAATTGAACCTGCATCCTCATGGATGCTAGTCAGATTCATTTCCACTGAGCTGCAATGGGAACTCCGGTTTATTTTTTTAAATCAAACTATACAGAAGGCTCCCAGCCTCCAACCCAACTCTTACATTCCACAAGTAACCATAAATAGGTTATTGATCTTATACAGAGTTGGGGTTTTTTTGGCTATGCCCAAGGCATGCAGATGTCCCAGGGATTGAACCCATGCCACAACAGAGACCTAAGCCACTGCAGTGACAATGCTGGATCCTTAACACACTGGGCCACAGGAGAACTCTACTTTATAGATTTCCTGTATGTATCCTTCCACAGATAATGTCTGTGTCTACAGAAGAAGACTGATGTATGAATGCATTTACAATGTATACTTTTTTCTATCTAAGTGGGGAGATACTATTTTGCCATGTGATTTTGTAGTTAGATAGATAGATAGATAGATGTAGCCATAGCTATAGATCTGAGACATCTTTCCTTGCAGTAAATATAAGCCTCTGTGCATCTTCCAAACAACTGTTCTGTAATCCACTGAATGGCTCTTCTAAAATTTCTGTAGCCAGTTCCCTACCCAATTGCTATACAAGTTATGTCTAGATGTTACAATTACATCAGTGCAGAGATAAATGAGCTTTGTGTCTTGTGGGCAGGCACATTAATCTCTCTCTATCTCAAAACGCTCATCTGTGTAACGGGAATAAAAATTCAACTTCTTAAGAGGTTATTATAAAGAGGAAAAGAGAAAATAATGGAAAGCAGTTAAAAAAAAAAAGCCTGGTGTGTTATAAACGCTCAGCAATTATTGAATATTAGTATCAAAAACCTTTGCAAGAATAAAGAATGTATTTCTGTAAGGCAAATTCATGTGTAGAAGAGTACAGACATTTAGAGTTTTGATGAACAAATGGCCTTTCTAAATGTTTACTCTAAAAGCGTTCAGAAGTTCCCGGGGTGGCACAGTGGTTAACGAATCCAACTAGGAACCACGAGGTTGCGGGTTCAATCCCTGGCCTTGCTCAGTGGGTTGAAGATCGGCCTTGCCATGAGCTGTGGTGTATGTCACAGACGCGGCTCGGATCCCTCATTGCTGTGGCTGTGGTGTTGGCCAGTGCTACAGCTCTGATTGGACCCCTAGCCTGGGAACCTCCATATGCCGCGGGAGTGGCCCTAGAAAAGACAAAAATAAAAATAAAAATAAATAAAAGTGTTCAACCTGGAGTTCCTCAGGTTTAAGGACCTGGCATTGTCACTGCTGCAGCTGCAGTCACTGCTGTGGCGCTGGTTCCATCCCTTGCCCAGGAACTTCCACAAGCCACAGGCGTGGCCAAAGAGGAAAAAAAAAAAGTTTTCAAACTTCATTCACAAAAAAAAATGAGTCAAACACAACGACAGTGCAGTTCCACCTGCCAAAGACCGACTAGTTGGAAGAGAACCAGTGCTGATGAGGATTTGCAGGAAGCTTCTCGTACAAAGTGGCAGCATGTTTAAGCCTCTCCTGCTGGTTTTGTCAGGCTGTTCTTGGACTATCCCCAGGGGTTGTTTGTTGCTGTTAACAATTTTGCAAAGTCTAGCTTGGCTTTCAGGGACCCAGAGGTTGAAGGGTTGTGGACAGTGTCCCTCAGGTGAAAAGGTGGCAGGAGCCAGCTCCTGGGCCCAGACCCTTCCCACGGGAGGCTCCGCTCAGATTCCAGTGCCTCTAAGGGATGGATTTACCACCCCCGCTGCCCTTTGGCCCACGTACAGCAACGTGAAGGGCTAGAATAAGGCACGGGGCAGGAGGATAGGGCCCCTTCATTGAGAGGCTCTAAAGCAGGCATGGACCCTCGCCAGCACGGTGTGAGCCCAAGCGATTCCTCAGCCTCCCTCGCTCGCTCTCTCTCTCTCTCTCTCCAGCAAAACAAGGACAAGGTCATTTTCCACCTCCAGGCCTGGTCTTCGGCTGTCGGCACCAGGAAGGTCATGAAATGCTGAAATACTCCTGTGCCAGCTGGTGAATCGCCATTGACCTCCTCTCTTTGCCTGAACCCTCTCCACCTCTGCCCTTCCCGCCCCTCCCCCAGGACTCGCCCCGAATTCCCCCTCCACCAAAAGGTTTACACTTCGCACCATGGCCATGTCCACGTTTGAAGGTCATTGCTGATGCCCGACCTGCTTGAATGGTTTGAGTCTCACCTGCCCATCTCATGGATAAGGTACAGGGATCACCTGGCACCAAACACCAGCTGGCCGCCATCGTTAAAGCGCGGTTATCACAGAAACGCAACTATCAGCGCAAAACCGAGAGCAGCGATCATGGTACCGGATGATGGTTCTCTTCCCATCTCTCGCGCTCCCTCCAGAAAAAGATTCTTGTTTGTGGCACCTTGAAAAAAGGAAAGCGTCAAGGCCAACCCCATAATGTGGGACTAGAACAGAGGAATATAAGGTCGAGAGACAGGAAAGCCTTGCTGGCCAAACATGTAAAGGAGGCTGGTTGGGGAATCAGGAGGTGAATGTGGGAGAGAGGCCAGTTTTCCTTTGGGGGGGAATAGCCAGAGGCTGACTTAGTGTGAAGCCAATGACTTTTTGTTTTGGGGCCATGGACTCACGGGCACCCCTTCCAGGATGCTGGGAGGCTCCCCGTAATGCATTGAGAGAGTCATAAATATTTTTGAAAACTGCAAAAGTAAGACTTTTCCCTTTTTCAGGGCCACACCTGCAGCATATGGAAGTTCCCAGGCTAGGGGTCGAATTGGAGCTACAGCTGCCAGCCTACACCACAGCCACAGCAATGCAGGATCTGAGCCGTGTCTGTGACCTACCCCACAGCTCAGGGCAATGCCAGATCCTTAACCCGCTGAGGGAAGCCAGGGATCAAATCCGCATCCTCACCGATACTAGTTGAGTTCGTTAACCACTGAGCCACGACGGGAACTCTGGTAAGAGGTATTAGCAGTAGTTGGTTACAATCTCTCCCTCCACTCTCGTTCCCTTCCAAAATCTCACATCCATGGCGTTGGAGCAGCGTGAGCCGTTCAGAGATCCGACTGAGCAGAAGCTGCCTCGGTGATGGATTTAGAGGATCTATTTATCTGTATGCAGTTTATGTTTGCAGCTATCTCAGCATCGGGGTGGCTGCCAGGGGTACCCCTACAGCCCCCTCCATGACCCCCTGGTGTGATGATGGCCCCTTTGCGATGTGAAGCTATCCTTCAGTTCCCAGCACCACAAGGATGTGTGCAGAGGAGCAAAAATAAGTTTAAATTAAGGAGCCAGTAGCTAGTCTGTGGGGAGTCCTTCCACTCATTACACTGGATGCCCAGCTAAAGGAAATGCTCCCTCCCATCAGGCACTTACCTATAATGCTGCGCGTGCAGTTACCAATGGACCACAATTTCCCCTTTACAGTAGGCATCACGTAAGTAGAACTTAGAATTTCTACGTAAGTCGTCCTACCTGCAGCAGGAGTTTGCCCACAGGTAGGCACCCCTGGGAATGAAGATGCTTCTTTTACACACCCCAGCTTTTGGACCATGTTTTCTCTCATCTGACACCTCTGGTCCTTACAAAGTCTGACGGTTCTAGACGAAGCAGCCTGCACAATGGCCACCTAGCAGCAAAATGGCCTACACGAGTTTCTCGACAAAAACAGCATTTTTCTCTAAGTTAGTACTGGTCCTAGGAGAGCAGCCCCAACACCAACTTATGTGTCATCAAAAAAAAATCAATGATACTTTCTTTACGCTTTATAAATACTCATTTGATGCCTACGCTTATATTCGTAACTTGGTATTCTTCGTCAGGAGGCCCTCCAAAACGGTGCAAGCAAGGGTCAGGCTCCACAGCATCAGGTTTCTGCCCCCTGCATAAAAGCATGAGAAGAGAAAACGCCTCCCTTTAAGTTCTGCATGTTGATCTTCTTTCTTTTTTGGCTGTTCCGGCAGCATGTGGAAGTTCCCGGGCCAGGGATCGAACCCACGTCACAGCAGCAACCCAAGCGGCTGCAGTGACAACACCAGAGACCCTTAACTGTACCACAGGGGAACTCGTGGAATTCATTTTAGTTAACATACAAAGTTTTAGAAGTCGTATACCTTGCCTCCAGCTCATGTTAACACAATCAAACTTTCATCAAGAACGGGAAAGTACCACTGCCGTGATGGTATGAACTAAACTGCAGGCCTTATTAGAACCTGACCGATTTTTCCTCTAATATCCTTTTTCTGATCCCAGATCCTGTCCAGGATCCCATAGTGCCTTCAGGTGATGTTTCTCATGAGCTTCCTCCTATGACACCTCCTTGGTTTTTCCTTGTCTTTTGGGACCTCGACTCTTTGGGAGAATCACTGGTCGGTAAGTCTGTAGGCTGTTCCTCAGTTGAAGTTTAGCCAATGGTCATTCACGATTGGAGCAAGAATACAGCAAACACGATGCTGTGTCCTTTCAGTGCATCTGATCCAGGCGTTCACGGTACCGAGATGTGCTGTTAATTCTGACATTAACCTTGACCGTTCAGTTAGGCAGGTGTCTGCTGGGTGTCTCCATTGTAAAGCCGCCCCTTCTCTTGTCGGGGTGAGTACGGATCTTGGGGGAGGTACTTTGAGACTCTGTAAACCCGCCTTGGCGAATTTTCTCCTGCTCATTTTAGCATCGTAGGTCTTTTCTGCAACAATTACTGAGGCGTTTGCTAAATGATTATCCTCTGTTTCCCTCTTTTTGTCCTTACTTAGCAATTGAAATTCCATTTTGAGGAAGAGCTGCCTCTTCTTCCCCACTTATTTACTTATTTATGAGGGTTTTAAATTTTAGTCCATGTGTTCAAATACAATTCTATCATCATTTACTTGGTTGCTCAAAAGTTTCAGTTTTGGCCACTTGAGCTTCCTTTGTGTTGCCTCTTGCATTTTTTTTTTTATAAGCTACCATCTTTTCTTGAGCATTTCCTTATTTTGTCACCGCAAGGTTTATCGGGTGTTTTCCCTGCCCCAGCGCAGAGATCAAACCACTTTCGCCTGATCCCTTTTGTTGGTGAATGGATGTTTAGAAAGCAAGCTATGGACACCTGTCGTCTCTTTCACTGCTTCCAGACTCTCCCAGAGACAGAGCTAAGACATATGCATAGTAACGCATCTGATACCCAAGTCTGTGTTTCTCTATCCCTCTAGCTCTGTAAAGTCACGTGTTTATACTAATACCGCTGATCCCAATTTAACACCACAGGGTTCGTTTTAGCAAATATACATGGGAAAGGCTGCCTGTGTCATGGAAATGACAGCAAAACCAATCCTCCAGAAACTTCCAGTCCATCCTGTGGCCCTGGTCTCATGGACACTCCTCAGGGTTTCAGGTCCTTTAAGCCTCTTTCCTGGTGCTGTAACTGAGAAGAGCTCAGGCTCGCTCCTTCGGGAATAACTGAGTCACCTCTGTCCTGTCTTTTGATCATAAAGCCAAGGGCACAAAATGGAATTAAAGTGATCTAATTACAATTGTCAGTTCTCCAAATGTTATGACTGGCAAAGATTCAGATAAATGAGGATGCTCGCATCATGCTAAATGTTATTTCTAAAATGACACTTGGTTGACTTTGGAGCTCTCGCGGTTCACGGCAACTAACTGCACTTCAGATGAAAGAGTTGCATATAATTTGCGTTAACACGTCAATACAGGTTCTCGAAATCCAGAGCTTACATGGCCACGTGATGTGATATGCCTACTATTTTATGCAAGCAAGCCTAAGACCTATCAGCCACGACCCCCAAATAGTGCTAATACTCCAAAAGGTAGTGAGAGCCTTAACAATAGAATCCTAACAGCATTGGCACTGGTTTCCAGGAGAGGAGTTTTCCCTAAATGTTCTGGTTTCTTATCCTACCTCTTACTTTTCCTGAGGGAGCTGGAGTCGGTGACTCCACTGGAAAGTCAGCGAAAGAGAACAGACCTGCAGAGCCAGCCCATCAGCCTCTTGCTGTCAGAGATCAGATGTCTGGTCTGTTCCTCCCGGGCCCCAAGCTTTCTGGGTCCAGAATCACACACAAGGAGGTTTGCAAAACACAGGGTAATTGAGACTTTAGTGAAGACAGAACTCAAAGATTCTGGGTATTGACAAATTACAGATCTAAGGCTCTCCAGGTGAGATCTGACCTTGGTGAGCCACTGTGGTTTGGTTTTGTTTTTTGAAAGGAAGGACAGCAGCCCCTGACCCTGACCCAGCACAGGCTACCCACACCTTAGGCAGATATCCCAGGCTGTGACAGCCTTAGCAAACCTGTGCAGCCTCAGGCGGACACGGAGCCCAGGCTTTGGTGAAGGCGTGTGCCGCTGGGAACCGAGCAGATGTGTTAGCCAAGTAGGCGCTGCGTGGGTGGCCATGGCATGTGCCAGCTGCCAGGGCTTGACCTTGAGCTATGCGGACACAGCTGACATTTAAATACGCACACCAAGAACACAGGTGAGGCTAAGGTTGGCGGAGGCACTCCCCAACCTTGACCTTGGTGGGCAGAACATTTTCTGCATTCAAACGGGGAAGGCAGCTGAGGTCTGCATTTGTTGCAGAGTTAATTGTAGCTTTGGTACGTAGGTGCCAAGCCTGGGAGACAGACAGCAGTAGGTTGGCCGCTGAGTTCATTCTGCACACTCATCCAAGGAAAAGGCTGAAGGGACTAAGTTTTAATCATGGGGTTCCCCACAGGGTCTCAGTCTGGCTCTAGACACACTCATAACAAAAGCTTTGACCTTGGCTTTCGATTTCAGAGAACCAAACTAACTCACCTTCAGGAGGTGGTAGATTTTCAGGAACAAATAAAAAGAAACAGATCTCTGTAAAACAAATGCTGTCCTTTGGGGTAAAGGCAGAGAAACGATTCAGTGCAATCGTTGCAAATCCCAACGCTAGAAGGGCCTGCGCCTCTAAGAATCATATTTGCTCAGAAAATCAAGGAAAAATCGGAGTGATGCTAAACCAACAAGCAAACATGCTTTAGGCTTAGAGTCAGATCAGGAGCTCTGGAAAAAATAAAAATCAAATAAGGCAGATGGGGAGGATTCAAACAGAGAAAGAGAGAGAGATTTCTTTAAGACAAAGGACAGAGGGGGAAAGAAAACCTAGGACAGGAGCTCCCTGGTGGCCTAGTGGGTCGGATCCAGCATCGTCATGGCTCAAGTCACTGCCGTGGTGCAGGCTTGGTCTCTGGCCCTGGAACATGCTGCAGGGGTGGAAAAGAAAGAGAGAGCAAGCGAGAGAGAGGAGAAAGGGCGGAATTCTAGCAAAACTGACACTGGATTGGAGGAATGACTGAGACGTCGGGGCCAGGACAGACAGCTGGGGGCAGGAAAGGAGATGCACCTGGTCCAACTGGGCCCCAGCAGGGAGGCTGTGAGTGTCATCTTGGTTGTTAGCACGTCGGAAACCGTGGAGCCTGAGAGGTCCCACTGTGGCTCAGCAGGTTAAGAACCCTACTGGTACCCATGAGGATGCGGGTTCGATCCCTGGCCTCGCTCTGCGGGTTAAGGATCCGGTGTTGCCATGAGCTGTGGTGTAGGTCGCAGACGAGGCTTGGATCCCACGTTGCTGTGGCTGTGGTGTAGGTCGCAGACATGGCTCGGATTTGGTATTGCCGTGGCTGTGGTGTAGGTCGCAGATGAGGCTTGGATCGGGCGTTGCTGTGGCTGTGGTGTGGGCCAGCAACTACAGTTCTGATTCAGCCCCTAGCCTGGGAACCTCCATAGGCCGCGGGTGCAGCCCTAAAAAAAAAAAAAAAAAAAGACTTAAATAAGTAAATATTTTTAAAAATGTAAATCAACTATAATAAAAAATTTTTAATTTTTTAAAAAACTGCAATGAGGCACCACCTCACACCAGTCAGTTCTAAATGTATAACTAGAAGTTCCCGCTGTGGCACAAGGAGATCATAGGCACTTCTGGAGTGCTGAGACACGGGTTCGATCCTCTGCCCCACACAGTAGGTTAAGGATCCAGTGTTGCCACAGCTGTGGTGAAGGCCAGATTGTGGCTTGGATCTGATCTCTGGCCCAAGAACTCCATACGCCTCAGGGCAGCCAAAAAAGAAAGAAAAATATAGATAAATAAACGGAATCACTTGGCTGTACATCAGAAATTAACACAATTTGTTTTTTGGTTTTGGGGTGTTTTTAGGGCCACACTTGTGGCATATGGAAGTTCCCAGGCTAGTGGTCAAATTGGAGCTACAGCTGCCAGCCTACACCACAGCCACAGCGACACCAGATCCAAGCTGCATCTGTGACCTACACCGTAGCTCATGGCAACACCTGATCCCTGACCCACTGAGCAAGGCCAGAGGGATTGAACCCGGGTCCTCAGGGATTCTAGCCAGGTTTGTTTCCGCTGAGCCGTGATGGGAACTCCAACACAACATCGTAAATCAATTGCACTTGGAAAGGAAGCAGGGAGGGGAGGAAGGAAGGCAGGATGGAAGTTAGTTTTGATGGTCGATTTCTTTCAATGGAGCGTAACTTAGAGGTCAAGGGTGTGAGCAGCCCTTGCGGCCTGATGGGCAGCCCGAGGGGTGAAAACAAGGCTCTCTCCATCCTTATCCTTTGGTCACGTGTCCAGGGTCCCCGCAAGGCTGGGCACCAGCCTGCCTCTCTGAGGCGATGGGTGCTCTGTTATTCCCGCCCTTTTAACCCTTGGACTCCTTGAAAGAGGCTCATGTGAGGGCCCCTCCATGTCCTGAGGCCTGAGTTTCTCAGCCTTGGCTGCCTCTTGGGAATCCCCTGGGCAGCCTTGAAAAAGGACCAATGCCCGGCTCACACCCCAGAGATCCTGAGTTAACAGTGGTGGGGTGTGGCCTGGGCACTCGGTGGGACAAAAATTCATGTCCACCCAGAACTCAGATGTGACTTCATTTGGAAACAGTGTCTTGGCAGGTGTAATTGGTTTATAGTCAAGATGGAAGAGCCCTGGATTGGGCTGAGGTGGGGGGAGGGTGACATCCAAGGACAGTGTCCTTGTATAGGAGACAGAAGAGGACACACAGAACACAGAGACGCCAACCCGAAGACAGAGGCAGAGGTGGGGGGATGGGCCCGCAGGCCAAGGAATGACAAGGATTTCCTGCCACCACCAGAAGCCAGGAGAAGCCGTGGGGTGGTTTCTCCCCAGCGCCTCCAATAGGAACCAGCTCTGACAGCTTCCTGATTTTGAACTTCCAGCCTCCAAAGCTGGGAAAGGATAAATACCAGCCCCTCGATGGGTGGCGCTTGCTTACCGCAGCCCCAGGAAATGAACGCACCGGTCGCGCACCCTGTGTGGCCAGGCGGGTGACCCCTGCCTTTCCCAGGGAAGAGACACCCAGCTTCCCGAGAGACCCTCAGCCTCCATCCCAGCAGGAAGGTCTCTGGCTTCAGTCGGAGAGGAGTTAAAAGCTGGAAGCTTGGTTTTCATTCTTTAATTTCTTTGACTTTTGACTCACAAGGGCAAAAAATTGAATTCCAACTTTGATCCCATTGGACTTTCAGATCTTTGAAGTTTAAGCTGTAAGGGGACCTCATTTTCTAGTTTTATTTTATCCCCAAGAAGTTCTTAGTGGAGGGAGGGTTTATGTTCAAACATGAGGCAACTTATTACTCCCTTTTAGTATGTGGCGTATCTTTAGGATATTATATGGTCACGGGTACAGAACCTCTGACCGGCGATGACAAACCCAGGGCTATAGGTCCAACCTGAGAGGGAAGAAGGCAGAGTGGGCGTGTGACCCTGGGGGGAAGGTGACCTTGAGCTGATTTAACACACACGGGGTTCCAGCTGATTTCCTGGCTATTCGGGAGCGGAGTCTGAACTGCCGTCTAAACTTCTAAGAGAATCCGTAAAAGACCTTGCCCTGGGTGGTCCTTCATTCCACCAGGTGAGCCCAGCAGGTGAGGCCGGCAGGTAAAGAAGACAGTCAGCCAGGAGGGTGGAAGCCAACCCTCTGGCTTTCTGGAGGAAGGCCTTCCCCAGGACACTCCAGGCCGTCCCACCCCACATCGCCCCACCTCTAAGAGCAAGATGGCAAGGTCTGAAGGCCAGGACACCAGGCCTCATCACCCAATGCCACCTGAAACAACTTGCCAGATGTCTTCTGACCTCTGAGAGCCTACCTTCCCTCCCCTCCACCCAGCACAGCACCTGGCAGGAGCGGGCAAAGTGTGTCAGCTGGAGGTGGCCCTCTCTCTCCTGTGGCATGCACCGGGTCTCACCTGCAGGCAGCAAGCAAGCCGGTCCCATCGTGAACTTGGCCTTGCCCATAATAAATGTGGCACGCAGGTCTCTATCCCCTGAGTGTTCTGTCCTGGTTTATTATTATTCACAACTCAGGTGGGAGGGGGGTGCCCCTTACTGACCCAGAAACCAACCGCACGGACCTTTACTGAGGGCTGGCTTGGCGCCTGGCCAAGACGTTACGGGAATATGAAATACTATTGTCCCGAGGGTTCGGTATGGTCTCAGCAAGCAGACACTTCATCATCACCATTGCACAGACGAGTACACTGAGGCCCAGAGAGACAAAGTTATATTATACCGACTGGGAGTGGAACAGATGAGACTCGAACCCAGGGAATTTGATCCCCAAACCCTAAAGTCACGAAAGAAAAGCATATGTGACTTATGGTTACCCGACGGGAGAGGTGGGGGCAGGGATAAATTAGATTTTGGGATTAGCAGATACACACGACTCTCTGTAAAACAGATGAACAACGAGGACTTCCTGTGTAGCTCAGGACACTGCATTCAATATCTGGTAATAATAATCTACAGTGGGAAAGAATACAGAAAGAGAGAGAGAGAGACCGCTGAATCACTTTGCTGAATGCCTGAAACTAACACGACAATGTGCATCAACTGAACTTGAACTATAGTCACATGTACGTCAAAGAAAAGCACGTGTGAGTAACACCAAAACCGTGCTGGCAATAGATTACACATACATGTCTATATAAGGCATGTGAGCACGATAAACTCATTAAGTACGCATGAGCTTACCTAAACATACACTCACATGTATGTTCATGAGCACATGCATGCATGTGCGTGTACATATGTGACTATGACATGAGTTTATATGTAAACACACGTCTTGATGCATATATATCACATAAAGGCAGATGTGTAGATGTGTTCATATCCAGCAATTTCTCTTGCAAGCATTTATTTTGAGACCTGGATACACACATAGGCATGAGGCTGTTCAGTGCCACTTCTTTAGTGTAACAGAAACGGAACCAATACAAAGATCTGAAACAATGACTAACAAATAATATCTCACATTGCACTAGAGTCATACAATAGCAAATAGCTTTTTTTTAAATGCATCTAAATAAGAAAAATGGAAGAGTTAATGCCGGCAAGGAGATCTGGAATTTGGGAAGCAGATGGACGTGTAGTAATTACCTGACAGCTGAGAAACTGCCAGGCAAGGAGGATGCTAAGAACCAGGGAGCAGAGCCCACAAAAGTCTAGGAATGGGGGGCGGCTAGTCCATCTAGAAGTGGGGTGAGTGAGGGGTGGAGTAGGGCTGAGCCAGGGAGAGAGGAGTGAGAGTTCGGGTAACCCCTCCTCTTAGCAAAGGAAACACCCCTTTCCCACCCCTGCAGAGACTGGAGTGGACCCTCTGGAATGGCCTCTGGAGGGGGGTGCCTGGGCTGCGTGGAGGGCGCTGCCCTCCACCAAAGACAGGGAGTTCAGCGCATGCTTGCCTCCTGGATGCCAAGACCCTTCTTGCAGCAGCTCAGGCAGGATGCTGGCAGCAGTGACTCTGGAAAAGGCCAACAAAAATATCAACATCAGGAATTCCCCAGCACACAGCCCAGCCACTGGGAGAAACTGACCAGGTCAGAAGATCGGGCTCTAGGTCTGCAAAAGGCATGAAGGGGTGACCCCAGAGGGCAGGTTCTTGGCCTCCGTGCGACTCTTGGGTCACATGTGCCACCCTGACCACCAACAGTGGCCCGTTTGAGGTTCCCAAACGGAACACAGTGAGATCCCGACAGAGGGCCAGGATAGACAGAATGTTCCGTAAACGCTGCTGGAAATTACACTGTGTCTGGGGACACGGCCTGGAGACCAGCAGCCGCTGCCGAGGAGCAGAGATAAGAGCAAAGCCCGCCATCTGCGAGCACAGGAAACCGCATGCATGTTGCACCAGAGACCCAGAGTTAAAGGGCCGGAGTGCAGGAGAAAGGTGGCAGGTGTATGCTTTCGGGGAAATTCATTTCAGGTCTCGGACAGAAAGAAATACGCCAAGCGAAGAGTGCCATAACTCAACCGGACCGAAGGCCAGCAGTGAGAAAGAATTTGGGATTCATGGAAAAGAGATTAAAAAAAAATCGTACTAGTTTCAATGATTAATGGTGCCATTCTGCATGTGTTTTGTATGCATCAGTTTGGGGGTTTTGGCAACTGAATAACAAGCCCTGATTACAATCTGGTGGCCCAAGAATGATCTTCAGGAGCCCTGGGATGTGACCAAGAAAGCTGGCTGGGCGGCTCTTAGCACCAGAGGCCAGTCTCCTGACCCTCACAGCCAGTGTCCAAACAGTGGAAGCCGGGGTGAGAGGGTCTAGTGGGTTTAAGCGTGTCCCCAAAAGATAGGCTGAAGTCCTAACCCCTGGTCCGCATGACAGCGATTTCATTTGGAAGGAGGGTCTTGGGGATATCATTAAGATGGTTCTTAACCCACTGAGCCACACCAGGAACTCCCTACATTTTTTTTAACTTTTATGTTTTGTGTATTTATTTATTTAAAGTAGAGTTGATTTACGGTATTGTGCCAGTTTCTGCTGCGGAGCAGAGTGACCCAGTCACACACGTATATTCGTTCCCTTTCTCACACTCTCTTCCATTGTGTCCTGTCCCAAGAGACTGGGTAGAGTTCCCTGTGCTGTACAGCAGGACCAACCTCTGAATGGAAGACTTTGCATCCATAACCCCAGACTCCCCATCCCTCCCACTCCCTCCTCCCTACCCCTTGGCAACCACAAGTCTGTTCCCCATGTTTTCCTGACCCCCGTGTAGAGAGAGAACAGAATACAGATGAAGCCCTGCCCTGATGTCCCAGCATTGACAAAGCCATCAGGCTCCAGCTACAGATTTGTTTTACTGGTGCTTCAGTGCAAGACCAAAAGCCTTCTAACCTGATTTCCAGAACTCAATATTGGCACAGGGGAAAACAAGCTTTTGCCTTTCAATGGCAAGGAAAATTTCTCTGCTCGCAAGCAATTGAAGAAAATGAATGTGGAACCAGATGACACCTCTTTCCCAAGGCCCCTTTTCTGCCTCTTAATGATGCTCTGCTGTTTTCAGGAAAAAGGACAATTAGGCCCATTATGGCTGTGTGGTCCCTAAATAGCCACAGGTCTGTGGAATTTGTACGCTGTGGAGCATAAATTGGCCTTCTTGAAATTTCTTATTAATTAGATACCTCTTATCTCAACGCAGCATAATTTCTGCCTGTTCCGTCGGGGAGAGCCTACAGCTGAGCGGAGTGTTGCTGGGCATCTAGCCCCTGCCCCCAATTCCCAGGGTTGGCAAGGCCCCGCCCCAGCCAGGTAGGAAGCCTGGAGTCACAAGCTTGCTGGGGAGCCGGGGTGGAGGAGGCCTCGGCCAGAGAGGAAGAAACCCTCCCAGGAGCACCAAAACCCCGAAGAACTGTGCAGGGGATGTTAGTATCTGCCAACCTCCTTTAACTTCTATTTTTATTGTGCTCTTGTCCTAGCAGTTTGCTCAGAAATAATCTTAGGGAGAGTTCCTGCTGTGGCTCATCAGGTGAAGACCCCAACAGTGTCCATGAGGATGCGGGTTACATCCTGGCCCTGCTCCATGGGTTAAGAATCCGGCGTGGCTGGGTTATGGGTCGCAGACGTGGCTCCGACCTGGTGTGGCTGTGGCTGTGGCATAGGCTGGCAGTTGCAGCTCCAATTCCACCCCTAGCCTGGGAGCCTCCATACGCTGCAGGTGCAGCCTTAAAAAGCAAATCAGGAGTTCCCATCGTGGCGCAGTGGTTAACGAATCCAACTAGGAACCATGAGGTTGCGGGTTCAGTCCCTGCCCTTGCTCAGTGGGTTAACGATCCGGCGTTGCCGTGAGCTGTGGTGAAGGTTGCAGACGCGGCTTGGATCCCATGTTACTGTGGCTGTGGCAGAGGCTGGCGGCTACAGCTCCGATTCGACCCCTAGCCTGGGAATCTCCATATGCCGCGGGAGTGGCCCAAAGAAATAGCAAAAAAAAAAAGACAAAAAAAATAATAATAATAAAAAAAAAAGCAAATCAACATTATCATCATCTTAGGACAAACACAGGGTGATGTCATTTATATATGGAATCTAAAAATACAACAGACTACTGAACACAGCAGAAGAGAAAGAAGCAGATTCATGGATATAGCGAACAAACTAGTGATTACAGGGTGGGCCAGGGGCAGCATAGGCCGGGGGAGTGGGAGGCACTAACTACTGGCTGTAGGGTGGGCTTTAGGCCCTGCCCCACATTAGGGAAAAGAGCCAATATTTTGTAATAACTGTCAACGGAAGGTAACCTTCAACTTTGTTTAAAATTTAGGAGTCCCCCTTGCAGCTCAGGGGTAACAAACCCCACTCATGAGGACATGGGTTCGATCCCTGGCCTTGCTTAGTGGGTTAAGTATCCGGCGTTGCTGTGGCTGTGGGGTAGACCAGCAACTGCAGCTCTGATTATACCCTAGCCTGGGAACCTCCATATGCTGCAGGTGTGGCCTGAAAAAGCAAAAAATAAAATAAAATAAAATAAATTTAAAAAATAAAATAATCTTAGGAATTCTGAGAAAAGAACAAGGGTGTGTGAGAAGGTTGAGAGGGGAGAGAATTGGGGAGGATTCAAAAGCAGTGGGAGGAGGGGCTACGTGCCACACATATGAGTTTTCTGCTGCGTGGTGGCGGAATGTCAGGGGAGCCCCACCCCTGAGAACAGTACGAAGGACAAAGTTCCAGGTTCTGACGGAGCGTCCGAGGCGCAGCCCCGGGGCTTCGTCCTGAATCAACCAAGCAGGCTCAGCCATCCTCACCCCCACTCGGGGCCATCTCGGCAAAGGCCAGGGCTTCTCGGAGCCGACGGGTGGGAATGGAGCAGAGGGGGGACGATGGCAGTGGGGGAGGACCCTAAAGTGTTTCTGTGACGCCCCTCCGGCCCCCAAAGGCTCCCCGAGACCCCTCCTCAGAGATCGCTGGCGTGCCTGCCTTCCTCCCGCCCGGACGGGGGCTGAGCTGCAGAAACTCGTGGTCATCCTGCTGTCTGGGCTGGAGCTTAGAAGGGGAGGGGGGCGGCTTGAGCACTGGAACCTGGTCCCCACCAGAGGCTCTGAGGGTGGGGGTGCTGACCGGAACCCCTGCAATCGCAGGGCTGGGAGAGCGCCGTCATTCAATGGCGCAGCCCCCATCGTCGGTGCGGTACGAGTGCGTGGGTTTCCTTTGGGCCAAGTGGATGCTGAAAAGGTAGCGGGAGAAAGCTGACTTTCGCGGAACTCATCCAAGTCGGTGCCCGTCGAGGCCACCAGGACCTCGGCTGTAAGAGGCTGCGGGGTGAACCCCTGGGGCAGGAGCTGAGGAAAATTCCAGTAGGTCAGCCAGAGACCAGACCCTCCCTCCAAGAGCTGGCGATACCTTGAGTGTGACAAAAGAGCCAGGGTTAGGACACCTATTATGACCAAGAGCTTTGAGGGGGGCTCAGGAGGAGTGAGGAATAATCGCTGTTGGGGATCAGAGGCTCTGAAACGTAGAGCTGAGGGCGCTGGAGCCCACCCCCACCCGCCCTCTGGGCTTTGAGCTGGCACCCCGTGAAAGCAAGGGCACCTGCCGCATGTGGAGTTTCCCCAGCTAGGGGTGGAACCGCTGCAGCTACAGGCTGCACCACAGCCACAGCAACACCAGATCCAAGCTGCATCTGTAGCTGGCAGCAACACCCGATCTTTAACCCACGGAGCGAGGCCAGGGATCGAACCCACATCCTCACAGACACTATGTCAGGTCCTTAACCCCCTGAGCCACAATAGGAACTCCTAACTATCTTATGTTCTCTACCAACACACCCAGACATTAAATGTTAAATATTACATTTAATATCCAAAAAAGAATGGGAGAGAAAATGTAGGCAATACCGAGGGATGAGTCACCGTCTTCTAAGCAAAGGCTAATGAGTAGATGCTCCTGGGAAGCACCCTGACGCTCCGAGAGACAGACGTGTAACTAGAGAAGCTCTAAAAGCTCTTTGCAGATATCAAAGTTCTGTGTAGGAGGTCCTGTCGTGGCTCAGTGGTTAACAAACCCAACTAGCATCCATGAGGACACAGGTTCGATCCCCGGCCTCACTCAGCGGGTTAAGGATCCGGCGTTGCCGTGAGCTGTGGTGTAGGTCACAGACATGGTTCAGATCTGGCGTCGCTGTGGCTGTGGTGTAGGCCAGTGGTTGTAGCTCCAATTAGACCCTAGCCTGAGAACCTCCACGTGCCGCACCTGCGGCCCTAGAAAGACAATCAATCAATCAAGTTCTGTGTAATTAATGGAGCCAAGCAGTGTCCAAAAATAGACACAAATGCACACAGGAAGTGAGCCTATGATAATGGTGATATTTGAAATCAAGGCGAAAAGATAGGTTCAGTAGATGCTATTGGGACAACTGGTTGGGCCTTCGGGAGGGGAAAGTGATCTTCCCTACAATCGGAACACCGAAAGAAATTCTCTATGCGTGGTTCGCAGTACAGTAGCCACTGGCCATGTGTGGCTATTTAAGTGTAAATTAATTACAATTAAATAAGAGTAAGTGTTCCCTATTTTTTTATAGCTGCGCCTGCCAGATCCTTAAACCAATGAGTGAGGCCAGGGATCCAACCCGCATCCTCACAGAGACAACCTTGGGTCCTTAACCCAATAAGCCACAACGGGAACTCCTAAACGCTCGTTTATTCAATCGTATCAGCCACATTTCAAGTGCCTAAGAACTCTGTGTAGTTAGTGACTGCCACTGGGCAACACAGACCATATTAATCATTGCCAGAAGTTCTGCTGAATGAGGCTTCTTTAGAGGGGTCAAGTGATTAAATGTAAAAACTTAACCCTAGTAAAACACTACAGGAAAAATGAAGACAAATTTTTGTATCCTGGAGTGGAGAAGCATCTAAAAACAACCCCCAAACCTGGAGACCAGAGAAAAATTGGTTCAACTGCTAAGTAAAGACTAAAAATGCTCCGTGTGTGAAAAATAACCTCATAACCAATGTTTCACATAGTTAAAAATCAGAGAAAGATTTATAACCCATAAGTAGATAAAGAGCTAATTTCCTTAACAAAATAATAAGAGAAAGACAAATACCCAACAGAAAAATGTGCCAGGAGCAAGGCATTTCCTAGAATAAAAGATATAAACGGCCAACAAATACATGAAAACATGTTTAACCTCACTCACGATGAAGGAAATGCAAATTAAATAATGATTAAATAACGGAAGAGGCCACTTTACAATTATCATTGGCAAACATTTTAAAGTTTGCATGCACTGGGAGTTCCCGTCGTGGCTCAAGGGGTTCGTGAACTCGAATAATAGCCATGAGAAATCAGTTCAGTCCCTGGCCTCAGCGGGCTAAGGACCCAGCATTGCCGTGAGCTGTCGTGTAGGTCACAAGTGTGATTCGGATCTGGCATGGCTGTGGCTGTGGTGTAGGCTGGCAGCTACAGCTCAGATTGGACCCCTAGCCTGGGAACCTCCATAGGCTGTGGGTGCGGCCCTGAAAAAAAAAAAACAATTTGCTTGCGTTGTGAGCTAGAGTGCGGAAGATCAATTGGGTTCATACATTGTCAGTAGAAGAACGAACTAGAGCAACCTCTTTAAAGGCAGTTTGTCACTGGAAATATAAATTCAAAATGCACATTACCTTTAACCCAGTATTATCATCATTAAGAATTTACCCTATAAGGGAGTTCCCTTCATGGCTCAGCGGTTAAGGAACCCAACTAGGATCCATGAGAATCCAGGTTCGATCCCTGGCCTCGCACAATGGGTTAAGGATCTGACACTGCCGTGAGCCATGGTGTAGGTTGCAGACGCAGCTCAAATCCTGTGTGGCTGTAGCTGTAGTGTAGGCCGGCAGCTGTAGCTCCGCTTCAACCCCTCGTCTGGGAATTTCCATATGCCGTGAGTGCGGCCCTAAAAAGCAAAAAAAAAAAAAGAATTTACCCTACAAATAAACTTGGAAATGTGCACAAAGTGATGTGCACAAAAGGGTCTCTTACAGAAAAGCAGACAAACCTGAACATGTATCAGACGGTCTGTGAAGTCGTCTAAATCAGACTCTAGTCATCCAGCGAGATACCATGTACCCATTAAAAACATTAAAAAAAAAAAATGCTGGAGTTCCCGTCGTGGCGCAGTGGTTAACGATCCAACTAGGAACCATGAGGTTGCGGGTTCGGTCCCTGCCCTTGCTCAGTGGGTTAACGATCCGGCGTTGCCGTGAGCTGCGGTGTAGGTTGCAGACGCGGCTCGGATCCCGCGTTGCTGTGGCTCTGGGGTAGGCCGGTGGCTACAGCTCCGATTCAACCCCTAGCCTGGGAATCTCCATATGCCGCGGGAGCGGCCCAAGAAATAGCAAAAAAAGACCAAAAAAAAAAAAAAAATGCTGACACTGAGATGCAGGAGATAATGCGGTCCTGCTGTGCAGCACGGGGAAATCTACTCGGTGTTTCTGTGACAACATTTGTGGGGATGGATATGGGTACACGTGTAACTGAAACACTTTGTTGTCCAGCAGAAATTAACACAACCTTGTAAAACACCTCTATATCAGTTTAAAAAAATTCTTTAAATTCTGATGAGTAAAGATCCCTGTGATATGCAATTAAGTGAAAAATGTAAAGGCTGGGATAGTACCTGATAGGAGCCTAATTTGGCTTTGTTTTGTCTTAACATTTATAAAATATACACACAGCTGCTGCGTATATGCAAATAGGCAGAGACACATAAGAATATGCTAATAATTACTCTCAATAAGTAGAGCTAGTAGATGGGGCATAGCTTTCTTTTCCTCTGCTTTTTTTTTGTTTTTTTTGTTTTTTTTGTATTGTTTTTTGTCTTTTGTCTTTTTAGGGCCGCAGTGGAGGTTCCCAGGCTAGGGGTCGAATCAGAGCTGTAGCCGCCTGCCTACACCACAGCTCAGGGCAGCACAGGATCCTTGACCCACTGAGCGAAGCCAGGGATGGAACCCGAAACCTCTCGATTCTTGGTTGGATTCGTTTCCCACTGTGCCACGACAGGAACTCCTATTTTTCAATCTTTGTGTGTGTGTTTAACCATTTGCATTCATTTGTTTACATTAATTAGAAAGGAAATAGTTTCACGAATTGATAAAGGCACTATAAAAATGGAAAATAGTCATCACTTCCTACCTAAGTTTCGTTTCAAAAGAATGGTGTTTACCTCTCCCTCCCCCTGCCCCCCCTGCCCCCCATCTCGTAGGCAAAGGGACTAGGATGCGTTCAGAGGCTGTGAGAGGAAACTCAGCCTGGCACACGGTGAAAGCAGGGGCACCTGCTCCTGATGCCCCAGTGTCAAAACGCCAGGCTGGGTGTCACCTAACGCCAGCTACCGGCTACTCAGCGAGAGGATCCTGCTCTGACTCAGAGAAGGATCTGGTTCCAGGGAGTTTTGTCATCAGGAGCAAATCATGTGACATCCAGGAGTAGAGACGCCGCCGGCCCGTGGAAAGCTGTGGAAAAGGGAAGGTGGTCTTGGCCTCACCGAGGTTCCCGAGGAAGCAGAGGTGAGCCCGGAGGCGGCTGTGGGGGCTGCAGTGACAGCTGACACTGCCGAGGAGGATGACACGTGCATGTTCTAGCACAAAAGAGAGCCTCTGGGCAGGCAGGCAGGCAGAAGGCCCCTGGTGGATCTGGAAACTCGGCCTGGAGGGGACAAACAGGCTGGGGAGGGGCACGGCCCAGGGCGGAAGCTGACAAGCACAAGCCTTG
This sequence comes from Phacochoerus africanus, assembly GCF_016906955.1. NCBI lineage: Eukaryota > Metazoa > Chordata > Mammalia > Artiodactyla > Suidae > Phacochoerus > Phacochoerus africanus. The sequence goes on from NC_062546.1 coordinate 200,924,616, forward strand.
TTTTGTTCTCTGTAGAAACAATGAAACGTCAATAGGGGAAAATGTCTAAATTTTTCAAATTCCCTAAGCTCCCACTACCCTGGATTAGCTCATTGGATTTTGACAAACACTCTTCCTTCGCATGGATAGAAATGTTTCACACTTCTAATTAAAATAGATATCTATATATAGATATAGATACAATGTATCATTTTCCTTTTTTTTTTTTGCTTTTGTCTTTTTAGGGCTGCACCCCCGGCATATAGAGGTTCCCAGGCTAGGGGCCTAATCAGAGCTGTAGCCGCCGGCCTACGCCACAGCCCCAGCAACTCGGGATCTGAGCCACATCTGCAACCTACACCGCAGCTCACGGCAACACCCGTGAGCGAGGCCAGGGATCGAACCCACAACCTCATGGTTCCTAGTCGGATTCATTTCTGCTGCGCCATGACAAGAACTCCTCATTTTCCTTTTTAAACCATATAATATAAAGCGTAACTTCTACGTATTACTTGGTGGCCCAGGTTGATACCCTGTCCTATTGCCGCCTAGCCCGCACCGTGGACACCTCTGAGTTGATAACCCGAAAGATATGACTGCAATGGACATCACCAATGTTTCCAGTTTTTTCCCCTTAATTACTTCCCCCAAATACTCAGGGCTGAAATGACAAGACCAGACATAAACGTTCTTGCAACACGCTGCCGCCTTGCTTTCCTTCCTTGCTGTAATAATATTCAGTGCCTGTAAGTTGCCGAAAGGAATGGTTACCACAGAGAGGGAGCTGCAAAGCCAGGAAGACAGGAGTAGCCTTAGCTGAGGCGGCTGTGACAAAATACCACAGACTGAATCGTTTAAAAAGCAGAAACGTATTGCTCACAGTTTCAGAGGCTGGAAGAGCAGAATGCCAGTGTGGTTGAGTCCCAGTAGGAGCTCCTACCGTGGCTTGTGGGTGGCCACCCTCTTTCTCACAGAGTGGAGGGAGAGTGCTCCCTTCCTCTTCTTATAAGACCACCACTCCTCTCCAACTGGGACCCCATCCTTATGACCTCATTCTACCTAAAGCCCCTAAAAGCCCCGTCAGCAAATACAGTCGACGTATGAATTTTGGTTAGAAGCTCGACATATGAATTTTGGTTAGAACCTCAACATGTGAATTTGGGGGTGACTTAATTCAGTTCGTAGCATCAGCCTTGCCCAGTAGGGAAGTTCCTGGACCTTTTGAGCCCAGCTCCATCCAAGGATACATGAGCGCACCAGCCCTTTCTCTGGAGAAAATCCTGGGGGTGACATGCAAAAAGAAAACATGGGCTCTGCACCTTTAACGGAGTTTAAGGACAGTCACCAAAACAAAGGGACAGGAAGGGCTAGATTTCCATACGAAACCTGGAAACTGATGCCAACCCGCTTTGTTTGCAACAGATGATCATTAGATACGAGGAGGACGAGCTCCGCTGAAGTGAATTGGAAGTGAGGTCACCACATTCCACCCTGAACCTGACACTCAAGCAATCTGCCCCCAGCTTCTCCCACCTCCCATCTTTTCAGACCTTAGGTGAATCTGACACCACCTGGGATCCTGGGCGCGCATGATGCAGACAGATTTGTTTGGCGAAAGAATCCCTAAAAGCCTTTTTGGCTTCAGACAGCTCCCGAATCTCAGAGACAGGTCATGCAAGGGCTCCAGCTGAGCTCAAAGGAGTCAGCTTCGCCAAAATGAGTTCACATGGCATCCCCTTGCCCAGACCCCGCCCAGCTCAGTCCCCATAGCCCCTCCCCGCCCCACTCCATCGCCGCGGTAAAACTTCTCCACCAGGCAGGGCTGTGCCTTTCCGGACAAGAGGGAGAAGTATGCTGCAGTCGTGCCCCTTGCCACCTCTTGCCCCCTGCAAGATGCCCCATACACCCTGGCCAATCAGCACGGGGCAGCCCCATGTGGATCAACATTTTGGCCTTAGGGGTTCTTCTGCCTCCATGCCCAGAACTGGTGGATGAGGCTGCCTGCGCAAAATGCACAACTAGGACCACTGCTCCTACCCCGCCCTCACACCTGTACCTGTGAAGGACCTGAGGATGCCGCTTGCTCCCTCCATCCAAACTAAAAATCCACATCCAGGTCCAACACATGTGCAAGTAATGCAGAATTTACTCACGTTCCATGGGAAGAAAAGAAAGCCACATACGGAAAAAATCACATGTCATATAAAGCCACGTGGGGAAAGAAAAATCACATGTCAAAGTCACATGTCGAAATTTAATGCAATTTCCATTTCCCATTAGTCACATTGCTTTTCTGTCCAGGTTTTAGACCAGACGACCTGTCGCTGAGTCTCTCACTCTCCCCATTTCTTCCCACAGAACCTCGAAATAACCTTCCACCTTCCAAGGCTTTTTAACTCTATTCTTCTACAAACATTTACGTCCTCTCTTCAAAACCAACAACCAACCCTGCCATTTGCCAAAAACTTGAGCAGATTCTGCTCCTCAAGCCTGGACATTCAGCTCATCTTTCCCATGAAGGTCAAGGTCAAACGGAAGTTCGGATGCTCCAGGGTAACTGATACATAAACTTGAGGGAAAGGGAAATGGAACCCTGGCCCAGACCCTTGGGCGGAAGAACACATGGCTCACCTCAGGCCCCCTGGAGCATGCACTCGAAATGCGTCAGTTAGAAATGAGAAAGTGTTTGCTTACCTCACCCGTGCAGACAGCTCTGAGGAGGAAGTGACTCCATTCTGTTCACCACGAAGTCCCACATCTCCAGGGCAGTGCCTCGCATGGAGCAGGTGCTCGATAAACATTTGCTGGCTGTTGACTGGTCCCATTTTATGCTAACTTCAATGTAGCCTATATATATATATATATATATATATGTATATATATATATATATATACACATATATATATGTGGCTATACATATATATATAAATATTAAAAAATAAAATAATATATATATATATATATGTATGTATATATATGTATGTATATATATATATATATATATATATATATACACATATATATATGTGGCTATACATATATATATAAATATTAAAAAATAAAATAAGGCGTTCCTGCTGTGGCACAATGAACTTGGCACATCTCTGGAGCACAGTAATGCACGCAGGTTTGATCCCTGGCTGGGCACAGTAGCTTAAGGATCTGGCATTCTTGCTCGGATCTATCTGATCATTGGCCCAGGAACTCCATATACTGAGGGACACCCAAAATGGAAAAAGGAAAGGAAGGAAGGAAGAAAGAAAGGGCAGGAGTTCCCCTTGTGGCGCAGCGGAAACAAATCTGACTAGCAGCCATGAGGATGCAGATTCAATCCCTGTCCTCCGTCGCTCACTGGGTGAAGGATTCAGCATTGCCATGAGCTGTGGTATAGGTCGCAGATGCAGCTCAGATCTGGCATTGGCTGTGGCTCCGGCATAGACTGGCAGCTGTAGCTCCAATTCGACCCCTAGCCTGGGAACCACCATGTGCTGTGGGTGCGGCCCTAAAAGAGAAAGAAAGAAAGAAAGAAAGAAAGAAAGAAAGAAAGAAAGAAGGAAGGAAGGAAGGAAGGAAGGAAGGAAGGAAGGAAGGAAGGAAGGAAGGAAGGAAGGAAGGAAAGAAAGAAAGAATTTCTTAAAAAAAAAATAAGATTTCAGAGGGCCTGTTTAACCTAAACCCAGACATAGTTTAAGTGTGAGAACAAATGTAGAAGGGGGAGTTCCTGCCGTGGCACAGTGGTTAACGAATCCGACTAAGAACCATGAGGTTTTGGGTTTGACCCCTGCCCTTGCTCAGTGGGTTAACGATCCGGCGTTGCCATGAGTTGTGGCGTAGGTCGCAGACGCGGCTCGGATCCCAAGTTGCTATGGCTCTGGCATAGGCTGGCAGCTGCAGCTCCGATTAGACCCCTAGCCTGGGAACATCCCATATGCCGAGGGAGCAGCCCAAGAAATGGCAAAAAGACAAATAAATAAATAAATTAGTAATAAAATAAAATAGGCCTAAAGACTCAACCTGTCCCAAGACCATCTTCTAGTATGAACAAATGACTAACAAAAACAAACAAAAATTCACTCATATGTCCCTTCAAATTCAATTTAAAAAAATGCAGAGGGGTATTAAACATTGGAATCGCCTGGCTGTTGATGGGTGCAACTGCATGTGAGTAACACGAGTTACTAATAAGATTGCAGGTGGGGTCAAGTCCCAGAAACCTAATCATAATGCAATAGGCATTTTAGGGGTTCCATTTTACAGATGAGAAAACCAGGGCCTGAAGATGATAATGGATTCACCCACGTCACACAGTTACCAATAGTGGAGCCAGGATTTGGATCAGGTGGACAGGTGTGTGCAGCTTCTGCGCGTGGCTGGATTTGGTGGCTTCTGGGAGAGGGCAGAGGACCAGACATCTTGTCTAGTGTGATCTTTGCCATCAATCTCTCGGCGACTTGAGGCAAGTTTGGAGCCTCTGTTTTCTTGTCCATGATTAAGAGCCATCTGGAGGTGCCGTGCACGGGTCTGGGGTATTGATGTCACAAGCACAAGACAGGTCCTCTGACCATCACTTCCAGGAAGAGCGGCGTGGCAGAGGGCGAGCCTGCCCGTGCCCAGTCTGCCGGCAAGGCGAAGGCAGGTGCGGGGGACAGAGCGGAATCACTGCCGGAGTCAAGGACCGTGAGTCCTCACTCCAGGTCTGAGGGGAAAGAATTGGATAGAATGTCCATCTCCCCCAGATAGGATGTTTCACCCTTTAAACCTGGCACTGACTTTGGTGTTCCCGTCGTGGCTCAGCGGTTAACAAATCCCACTAGGAACCATACGGCTGCGGGTTCGATCCCTGGCCTTGCTCAGTGGGTTAAGGATCCGGCGTTGCCATGAGCTGTGGTGTAGGTTGCAGACGAGGCTCGGATCCCGCATTGCTGTGGCTGTGGCGTAGGCCGGAGGCTACAGCTCCGATTAGACCCCTAGCCTGGGAATCTCCATATGCCTCGGGGGCAGCCCCAGACAAGGCAAAAAGACAAAAAATAAAAATAAATAAATAAAAAATAAACCTGGCAGTGACTTTGAACTTCTAATAACCAGGTACCAGCAGGACCCTTGGTGTCCCACACAAATGAGCTTTTTGAGGGAAGGACAAAGAGCTTGCAAACATTGCTAAGAAATTTTTAGAAAGGGCTTTAGTTTTTACAAATACAATGGGTTTCCTGGAACAGGTCTGTGATCTAAAATACTTTAGAGATATACTTAACAGCAGGGATTCGAACAGCAATAACAAAAATGTTTCCACTATGTGAGGCCCCATTTCTTCTTCTTCTTTTTTTTTTTTTGGCCATCCTGCAGTATGTGGAGTCCCCAGACCAAGGATCCAGATCCAAACCACTGTTGCCCTTCACCACAGCTGTGGCAACACTGCATCCTTTAATCCACTGTGCTGGGTCCAGGATCCAACCCGCATCCTGAAGCTGTAGAGATGCAGCCAATCCGGTTGCGCCAGAGCAGGAACTCCAAAGACCCCATTCCTGAAGCAGCCTGGTTTTAGCGGGGATTTTCAATGGACAGGTGCACCACAGCCTGGCTGTACAACATGCAGCCAGCAGGTGAGACAAGCAGCTTTACCTCGACTTCTAAGTGCCTCTCCGGACTTACCTAGGATCTACTGAATCAGGACCCGCATTTTTTTTTTTTTTTTTGCATTTTAGATCACCTCCATGGCATGCTAGGGGTCGAATCGGAGCTATAGCTGCCAGCCTACACCACAACCACAGCAATGCCGGATCCGAGCCACCTCTGCAACCACCACTGCTCATGGCAATGCCAGATCCTTAACCCACTGAGCCAGGCCAGGGATCGAACCCACAACCTCATGGTTCCCAGTCAGATTCATTTCCACTGCATCAGAACGGGAAATCTAGGATCTGCATTTCTCATGAGACTCCAGGTGATTCATGTGTTTGGTGCAGTTTGAGAAGGGCTGGTCTACAGGTTCTCTGGTCTAGCTGACATTTTTCAAGTGAAGAAATGGAATTCCGGGAGAGGAAGTCATTTACTCCACGAGACAGGAAGGTGGGCTCTGTACCAGGTAAGCCACACAGCCCCCCTGCCTGGCCGAGGCTGGCCCCTCCTCCTTCCTCTGCCCCAGCCCCTCCCCCTGGTCATGGGGCTCCCCTCTCCATCCAGAGCCCCAGAAATGGATGGAGGGTGGGCCAGCACCTGGCTCCTGAGAGCAGCAGACAGCCAGGGACACAAAGCACCCCTGCCAAAGAACTGAGCTGGAGGATACGTGCCTCCCAGAATCCTTGCAGGGATAATGCTGTGTGCAAGGGAGGATGTGGGCATCACGGCTTGTGCCTTTCCCCACGCCCTAGGCTCGCCTCCCAAACCCACATGTGGATTTTCCCTGTGGGAGCCTGAGATCTCTGACCCCAGGAATGTGCTAAGTGTGAAGTGTCAGGGAACCGATGCTTCAGAGAACAGCCTTTCCTGAAAGAATTTGTGGATAAATACCTCAGCTTCCTCACCCATCAGGGGGTAAGGACCACTTTGCGTGATCCCCATGCCATCTTCTAAGGGACCTGGGAGATGGGGGTCCTGTTGCCAATAGCAACACCCATCTCAGGAGCCCACACGCATGGGGAAATCTACTCGGTATTCTGTAATAACCAACATGGGAAAAAAAGAATGGTGATGTATATCAGATATATGTATTTATATACGTATATATCTGATTGACTTTGCTGTGCACCTGACACTAATACAACATTGTTGGTCAACTATATTCCAATAAAAAATTTAAAATAACATAAAGTAAAAATAAGGCCACCCTAAGTTGGCTTCTTCTCTTTCCTTACCACCCCTTCTGGGCTTCCTGAGATCACCTCCAAAATCAGCTCCTTGCCCCTGAATCCTCACCTCAGAGTCTGCTTCTGAAGGAATCCAGCTGGACAGAGATGAGAAGCCCAAAGACAGTCACCACACAGCATTGTAAGGAGAGTGATCCCCAGGTTCCTCCAGAGGGAGTGATGCAGGTTTGGGGCAGAGCTGAACTGCTGTGGGCAAGAGAGGCATGGGCTGGCTCAAGCCACCCAAGGCACCTGTCCCTTCACCTTCCTGGAAGAGCTCAGCTTCACATCTACTATTAAAGATTCAATGAATCGGTTTGGATGGGCACCGAATTATTCTCCTTCTGAGCCACCCACTAGGCTTGATCTAGCTTTGTATGATGCGCAATAAGCTGTTTCTTGGTTTTGTCACTGCTTCCAAGACTTGGTTGGTACAACATAACCAATTAAATTAAACTGCCAAAGGTCGGTGTGATACTGTTAGCATATTCATAAAATTCTTAGGCACTCAGTCCCATGGGCATCCAAACAAAGGCTCTGTATTGACTGTGCTACTCCTTTATTATGTATTCAGAGGTGGCCCACAGAATAGCTGTAGCTACAAGGGGGTCCATACTAAGGGAACTTTTTCCCAGCATTCCCCCTGCTCTCTTACTGCTAGAGTTTTGCTAAATAAATAAAGTTCAGCTGTTAAAGCAATAATCTTCTAGAAACCCTCCTAAAACTAGGCCAGACCCTCTAAAACTTGTGCAGGGGTCAGCAAACTCTGTAAAGGACCCAACCGTAAGTATTTTAGGCTCTGCAGGCCTTGGGTTTCTGTTATAACTACTCAATTCTGCTACATGACATCAGCCAGCAGCAACATGCAAACCAGGGGCCATGTGTGTTCTAATAAAATCTTATTTAGACCCTAAAATTTGAATTTAATGAACTTTCACATATTACAAAATAGTCTTCTTTGCTTTTGAAATATCATTGACAATGTGACAATGATTTCTTCCCTCACAGGCCACACGCGCAGAAGCGGGGCTGGAGTTTGCCAATCTTTAACCTGTGTTCTGTCAGCCACTGTGGCCCAATGGGATTGGCAGCATCTCTGCAGGGCCAGGACACAGCTTCGATCCCCAGCCTAGTACAGTGAATTAAAGGATCCGGTGTTGCCACAGCTAGTGTAGGTCGCAACTGCAGCTCAGATCTGATTCCTAGCTTGGGAACTCCTTAGGTCACGGGGCGGCCAAAAGAATTAAAAAAAAGGAAAGCAGAGGCATCTTCACCAATTTTCCCTCTGCCCTCATCATCACTTTGGCCCATCCTCCAGGTCCTGTAGAACAGAAACACCCCAAGAGGATAAGACCATGGATGACTGTGCAGAAATGTCATGAGTCTGGAACACTAGGAAGTATTTAAGTGCCTGGAAATGTTTTCCATGTCTTGTACGGATGCATCTTGCTGCTTAACCACCCTCCCCGAAAGTGAATCTAATGGGCAACCTTGCATGTTAAGAAGATAAAAGTGGAAAAGTTCCCTGGTAGCTCAGGGGGTTAAGGACCAGGCATTGTCAATGCAGTGGCTCAGGTCCCTGCTATGGCGCGGGTTCAGTCCCTGGCCTTGGAACTTTTGCATGCTACAGGTGCAGCCAAAAAAAAAAAGATAAAAGTGGAGCTCTTATGTAAAGGGAGCCTGTGTGGGGGGGTGAGGGGAGGCAGGAGAACCCAGGTAGCAACATCCCATCCCCAGGGGGAGCAGGTTTCCTTGGGGGGTTCCAAGGAATACAGTTTGATGACCACAGTTCTAGGAAGAGGAGGAGGCAAATCCAAGCACGTGGCTGTTGTTCCTTTTCCAGAGGCAGACTTTTGTTCCCGGGGTACACGCAGATAGCTGGCCAGGGAGTTCCCACTGTGGCACAGCGGTAGCAAACCTGACTAGTATCCATGAGGACATGGGTTCGATTCCTGGCCTCATTCAGTGGGTTAAGGATCCAGCGTTGATGTGGCTGTGGTGCAGGTTAACAGCTTCAGCTCCAATTTCACCCCAGCCCAGGAATTTCCATATGCCGAGGGTGTGGCCCTAAAAAGCAAAACTGGCCACCATGCTGGATGTTGTGTGCCCTGGATCCAGCTGGGCCTGTTCCAGGGCCTCCTCTGCAGGGCATGCCCACACCCCGGTCAGAGTGTGCCATGCAGGAAGGGATTATTGTCACCCGCACATTGAGCTGGGTGGGTCACAGCTTAGCATCAGCTGACAGTCAACACACGATGCCTGCTGATAATAGGAGAGAGTGAAATGAAAGCAAGAAATATGCTCTCTAGTTCCACAGGAAACTGCACAAGAGCCATGCACATTTATCTAGAGCTGGTTTTCTTTCCTTTCCTTTCTTACTTTTTTTTTTTTTTTGCCTTTTTAGGGCCACACCTGCGGCAGATTGGCTAGGGGTCAAATTGGAGCTACAGCTGCCAGCCTACGCCACACTCACAGCAATGCAGGATCTGAGCCGAGCCTGCAACCTACACCATAGCTCATGGCAACACTGGATCCTTAACCCACTGAGCGAGGCCAGGGATCCAACCCACATCCTCATGGATACTGGTTGCGTTCGTTAGCAACGAGCCACCACGGGAACTCTGATCTAGATCTGTTTTTCTTTTCTTGTCTTTTCCTTTTTGGACCACTGCCGTGGCATGTGGAAATTCCCAGGCCAGGGGTCAAACCCACTGCACGGTAGTCACCCAAACCACAGCAGCGACAACGTTGGATCCTTAGCCCACTGAGCCACCAGAGAGCTCCTAGATCCGTTTTGTCAGGTTTCATCCTCCACAGCAGGGAAAATGTCCTGTGATCCTGCTCATGAGACATCCCAATGTGTTTAAATCAGGAGATTCGTGGTAGTTAGAAGGGAACATAGGTGTGCTCACACTGAGAAAACTAGGCTTTACACTCTGGGTGTGTCAAGTGTGGCTGTAGCCTTGGGCAAGTCACCTCCTCCCTGACCCTCCGGCCTCTCGGGTGGATGGCATTTGCTGCCCTGCAATGTCTTAGAAGATTAAATAAGATAATGCTGACAGGTGTCAAGCCAAGTACTTAGCCGTCATTCGATAAATATTTAAAATGAATCTATATTTGGAAACCAAGTTAAAACTGAAGAACAGAAAAGCAGTCCTTTAAGGGGGGGGCATTGTTTTGTGTACGTTCAGAGGATACAGCAAAAGGAACAGTTTGCCAAATGCCTTAAATCCTAAAGTAGGAGTTCCCACTGTGGCACCGTGGGTTAAGGATCTGGCATTGCAGCAGCTGTAGCACAGGGCACAGCTGAGGCTTGGATTTGATCCCTGGCCTGAGAACGTCTACATGCCACGGTGTGGCCAAAAAAGTAATAAAAATCCTAAGGTGTAATGAACCTCCCAAAGGTATCGTAGCAAATAATCTATGAAACAAACAAAGCACAAGAGCCTGCAAAAATATATGGCAAATGTGATGGGAAAACACTTGGTAAAGGCTACAGAAACCCTCTTTCCAGCTGCCTCAACAGATCGTTTCTAAATCAGTTACTTGGTTTTCATGCGATCTGGGAGAAGATTATGTAATTTCAAAAGTGTCTGTAAACTACTCATTTGCATTTGATTTCTCAATGTCTAATTTGTTCATCAGCCAAAACTATGCGTTGAAAACCAGCTTTTTAATCAGCTCACCGAGTGTGTAGAAGCAAATTCATCTTCCATCTTAGGGGAGAAGAATTCTTACGCTCAGAATTATTATGCACTTTGCACTTGATACTCAGAGGAATGATTTACACTGTTGTGTTAGCTTGTGTCTCTCTAAACATCCACTTGACACACTGCGACAGATCTAAGGTTGGTGTGCCGCGTCTTCACACCCCCGGGAGCTGACGTGAACATGGAACAGAGTTTTCGTGGCACACGCAGAAGAGGGCTTGAACAGGTTGCCAGGAGAATGAAGCATCTTTGCCTCTCATCTTCACCTGGACAAGAGAAAAAGAACCAGTGGCTGACTCTGTGGAAAAATTCTAGGGAAGCAGGGCTTGTGTGGCTGGACCTCTGTCAGGCGAGTTGTAGGGCCTTGCCACGGAGCAGTGGGACTTCTGCCCTGGGGCTGGGGCCACCCTCCGCTCTGGTGCCTGAGTCTTAGCCACTCTGATCCCCACCCCAGTGGGGTTCAGAACTTGGTAACTTTCACAGGGTCGGCTCTGGCCCTGGGTCCTTCTCTAACAGGTAGTGCGGGCTGGGTCAGTGACCTCACCCAGGGTGGCCTCACTTTTCTCATCAGTGCATGAAAGGGACCCTGAGGTCCTTTCCGTCGTGTGGATTCTGTGACAGTCTATCTGCTTCTCTCCGGCACAGATCTCAGGAACAGCAACCCTGGTCTGGAAGCAGACTGAACTTTGTAGAGCTGGGTTTCACTCTGACAGCCTTTAAAAGGACTTGCCTCAGGAGTCCCCGTGGTGGCGCAATGGGATAGGGGGCACCTCTGCAGGGCCAGGATGCAGGTTCGATCCCAGGCCCAGCACAGTGCATTAAAGGATCTGGCGCTGCTGCAGCTGTGGCATAGGACGCACCTGCACCTCGGATCTGACCCCTCACTGGGGAACTCCATCTGCCTCGGGGCAGCGAAAAATCAAGAAGAAAAGGCAAGGACTTGCCTTGTCCCACAATCCCATGTCTGAGTTACACCCTGCAGAACTGAAAGCGAGGTCTCCAAGAGATATTCCCACACCCGTGTTCATAGCCGCATTAGTCACAATTGCAAAAACGATGGAAGCAATCCAAGTTTCAGACAAGGTATGAATGAATAAAGAAAATGTGATATACTCTCACACAAGTATGTTGCGTCTATGTATACACGCATATTATTCTGCCTTAAAAAGGAAGGAAATTCAGGAGTTCCCATCGTGGCTCAGTGGCTAACGAATCCGAAACTGACTAGGGACCATGAGGTTGAGGGTTTGATCCCTGGCCTCGCTCAGTGGGTTAAGGATCCAGCGTTGCGGTGAGCTGCGGTGTAGGTCGCAGACGCAGCTTGGATTCCGCATTGCTATGGCTGTGGTGTAGGCTGGCGGCTATAGCTCTGATTAGACCCCATATGCTCTGGGTGTGGCCCTAGAAAAGACAAAAAGGCCAAAAAAAAAAGTAAATTAAAAAAAAAAAGGAAGGAATTCCCATTGTGGTGCATTGGACATGAATCCGACTAGGAACCATGAGATTGTGGGTTGGATCCCTGGCCTCGCTCAGTGGGTTAAGGATCCAGCATTGCTGTGAGCTGTGGTGTAGGCCATCAGCAGTAGGTCCAATTCAACCCCTAGCCTGGGAACCTCCATATGCCTCGGGTGCAGCCCTAAAAAGACAAAAGATAAAAATAAAAATAAAAAAGGAAGGAAATTCTGACACAGGCAGCAGCAGGGATAAACTTTGAAAACATTATGGTGAATGACATAATCCAATCACAAAAAGACAAACCGCCTGATCCCACTTAGAGGAGATACATAGAGTGGTCAGGTTCGTGGAGACACAGGGGAGCATGAAGGTTGCCAGGAGCTGGGGGGGGGGGGGGGGGAGTTGTTTAATGGGGGAGGGGGAATTGCTTAACGGGTGTATTGTTTAGCAAGAGGAAAAGAGTTCTAGAGATTGAACGCATAACAATGTGAACAGCCGATACAGCGCAGAACTGTGAATTTCAAAAATGGTTACGATGGCGAATTTTATGCTTATGTGTATTCTGCCCCAATTAAAATAAAAAAACAAAGAAGACTTGCGTTAGAGGACCCTTGCCCCCCGCCTGGGCCAGGGACCTTGTCTTGCACACCCTGTCCTGGCCTTAAAGCAGGAAGTCCTGTCAACTTGGATGGGAAAAGTTCCCTTTTCTAAGTTTCTAACTTTTCACTTCACGAAGCTGTAATTAAAATGTAGTATTTCCTTCCATTATGAATGTAAATAAAACATCACAGAAGTATTAGCAATATCTGAGACTTTGTCACAAAGAGAAATCAGCTATTTTCCTCTTATGAATATTGCAACTTTCTTACAATATTCTTGGTTTATCAGCAATTCAAAGTCACGTGAGCAGACTGGCTGCTATACCTCTTGTTAAAAGAATATGCTACTATAGAAGCACATATATTCTTATTTCATAAACTTAAAAAGCTTGATAGGTGTAATTCAATATAACCGGCTTCCTTCATAATCCTATGTATTTTATGAATAGGTTTTGTTTTTTGTTTTTTGTCTTTTTGCCTTTTCTAGGGCTGCTTCAGAGGCATATGCAAGTTCCCAGGCTCGGGGTCGAATCGGAGCTATAGCTGCTGGCCTATACCACAGCCACAGCAACGCCGGATCCTTAACCCACTGAGCAAGGCCAGGGATGGAACCCACAACCTCATGGTTCCTAGTTGGATTCGTTACCCACTGAGCCACGACAGGAACTCCTGAATGGGTTTAGAGTATTAAATTAAACTTTAGATAAAAATGAAGAAATCTGACTGTGCTTGAACTTTCCAGAGCAAGGCTGGGTTTTTTGCTTTTGTTCTTTGGGAGGCTGGTCACGAAGTGTGTGTGGTTGTGGATATATCTGAGGGACAGCCCAGGATGTGTCTCAGTGAAACATGCAAAGCCCGAGTCTGTTTCCATGGCACTGTCAGCTTCAGTGGCGAGCAGAATCCAGGCCCTCAAAGATGTCACGTCCAAGGGCTGCAGCCTGCGAAAACGTTACCTGACATGGCAAAGGGGACATTGCAGAGGGATCATCGATTGGTTCCATGTAACCACGAGGTCCTTCAAAGAGGGAGGTGGGAGGGTGGGAGAGAGACTTGTGGATGCTCTGATGCTGGCTTTGAAGATGGAGGAAGATGCTGCCAGCCAAGGACTGCAGGCAGCCTCCAGGTGCCAGAAAAGGCACCAAAACAGAGTCTCCCCTGGAGCCTCCAGAAAGGATTGCAGGCCTGCTGGCACCTTGATTTTAGCCCCCAAATCTCATCTCAGGCTTCCGTCTTCCGGAACTGAGATAATAGATAGGTGTTGCTTTGAGCCACTAAGTTTGTGGTCATTTGTTACAGGAAACACAGGAATCCCACACAACGTGGACACTGCGGGAGAATTGTGTTTAGCAAAGACACCCAGAGAGAGGGCAGCGTGGGTGGTGTGCTTACATGTTTGTCTTGGTGTAGGGCTTCCTCGCTGTCTGCACGAAACAATAAAATTTCACGGAACAACTGTTAGCTTTAAACAGGACTCACCCAGCTACCTGTGATGCACTGAAGGTCTACTTTGTACTTTTCTATTCTATTCTATTCTATTCTATTCTATTCTATTCTATTCTATTCTATTCTATTCTATTCTATTCTATCCTACCCTACCCTATCCTTTTCTATTCTATTCTATCCTATCCTATCCTATCCTATCCTACCCTACCCTACCCTATTCTATTCTATTCTACCCTAGTCTATTCAATATGACTGGTTTCTCAACTTATTAAAGAATCGTAATCCATAGACGGTGTCTCTGAATAACAATTACTCCTTACTTTAGGAAAATACAGTGATGAAATTTTTTTGTTTTTTGTTTTTGGCACCTGTGTTTGACTTCCGTCCAAAGGGGTAAGGTGAGTGTCAGAAAGTATCATGGTCTGGGGCAAATTCCTTCCTGGCGATTCAGGATATCTGGGACAACGGGAAGAGGAGGAATCCACCTCGGGGCGGGGGGGGAAAGGGAGGAGCTGAGGTGAAAGGTCAGGAGTGAGGGTTCCTGGTCGCCAGACCCAGGACACCTTCTAGAAAAGCAATGTCCAGTGTTCTGCTTTGGTTGCTCCCATCTCCTAAATGCTGGCTTACCCCTGTCCCATCTCTATTGCCCAGAGCTTTCTGAGAGTCCTAAAGAACCACCCCCTCGCTTTCATGACCCTTGGAGGAATCAAACTTGGATTTCTTACAGAAATCTTTTGGATGTTCAGCAGAATTTTGAAAATCCTGATAAAAGCTCTATATCATCCGTTGTTAATTTTAAGGATAGTCCATAAACATGAAACTCTTTTTGAAACGACTTTGAGGAGTTCCTGTTGTGGTGCAGTGGAAACGAATCGACTAGGAACCGTGAGGTCGAGGGTTCGATCCTTAGCTTCACTCAGTGGGTTAAGGATCCGGCATTTCTGTGAGCTGTGCTATAGGCTGATGGCTACAGCTCCAATTCAACCCCTAGCCTGGGAACCTCCATATGCCGCAGGTGTGGCCCTAAAAAGACAAAAGAAGGAAAGAAATGACTCTGAGTTATTAGATAGCATCACTTCTCATTTTTCACATTAGGACGATACCTTTTTCACCCTGTAAATAAGCACTGACTGACCTAAAAATGTTATGGGCAAGAGATACGAAGCCGTTAAAGACTGTGTTGGCCTGCAGTTCTGTTTTCTACCCCTTGGCATCTGGGCCATGGGCTTGTCTGGTGGGATGCTGAGCATGCTAGTGGTACGCAGCTTATCAGTTCACACAAATCTTATCGGTTTTAAAGGCTACGTGGCATTGAGGGGTGGGGGGATGAGTGGGTCCAAGGCTGATTCTGGCAACCTGCTATTTCTTTTGAAAACTCTTCTAGTTACACATAGGTAGGTTCAAATGCAACTACTGCTACAGTTGCCAACCCCAAAGAGTAAACAACGCGTGTGTAATGGGCAGTGGCAGTGTCCATTAATGGGTTATAGGCAGAATACTGTCCCTCCTGACCCCAAGATGTCCAGGTCTTAATGCTGGGTCCTTGGATATGTTACCTTACGTGGCAAAGGGCAAAGGGGTCGGATGAAATGACGGCAACTAATCATACGACCTTGAAAACGGGGAAATTAGCCTGGATTGTCCAGGTGAGATCAGTATAATCATAAAGCTTCTGAATAGTGGGTGGAGGCAAGGAGGAGGTGAGAGTGATATGAGGTCAGAATACTTCAGCTTACCTTTGCTGGCCACGAAATAGATTGAGGGAGGAGCCAGAGGCCAAGGAGTGCAGGAGCCTTGAGAAGCTGGAAAAGGCAAGGAGGCAGATCCTACAAAAAGAACACAGACGCTGACGCCTTGACGTGAGCCTGGTGAGACCCAGACCTAGAAGACAGACCTCTGACCTGCGAAACTAGAGGATAATACATCTGCGTTGCAGCAACGGACAACTAATGAGCTGTTTCAGAAGGTGAGTCGTGGGTACCAGAAAAGGACCCCTGGAGCTGACAAGCAGAGCTGATGGGGGAGCTGGGCTCTCTATCCAGGGGTCCCTTACTCAGGCCAAGGCTTCAATAATTGATGAATTAAGAAACACAAATGTTAGCACAGGGAATTATATCCAGTCTCTTGGGATAGAACATGATGGAAGATAATATAAAAAAAGGAGTGGATATATATATATATATATATATATATATACGTATATATATGTATATATATATATATGACTGGGTCCCTTTGCTGTACAGCAGAAATTGGCACAACATTGTAAATCAACTATACTTTAATAAAAAGGTAAATAGAAAAGGAATGAAAACAGCACACATTCTAACATATGTGTCACGATTCCCATACATTTTCACGGGTTCAAGGATCTCTCTCCATTAGTGTCAATTCCTACAGAACAAGTCCGTCTGAAATACAGCGGCTTAAAACAGCAATCGTTACTTGTCACTTCTCATAGTATGAGTCAGGAATTCAGACAAGGTGGAGAGAACAAGTCCCCCCCCCCCGCCTCCGCTGGAGGACTTGAAGCTTGGGAGCAGGAACCATCTGAAGGAGCTTTTACCCACATGGAAACTTCCCATGTGCCTTGGGCTTCCCCATAACGTGGGGGCTGAGGGGCAAGTGAGAAGAGTGGGGCAGGGGTGAGGAAGAAAAGACCAACAGAGGCCATAGTGCTGTATATGGTCCATCCTCGGAAATCCTGCCTCACTGCTTCTGCTGCATCTGATGGTGGGGAAAAGTCACGTGTACAGAAAAGGTGGGTGCGGTCCCTCTTTTGCTTCCCTTAGAGAAGTGAAGCAGAAATATTAGCACTGGGAACTATATCCAGTCTCTTGGGATAGAACATGATGGAAAATAATATAAAAAAGGGAACATATATATATATGTATACACGACTGGGTCACGTTGCTGTACAGCAGAAATTGGCACAACACTGTGCCCATAGATCTAGAGTGCTCACTTATGATGACCTTGTAACCTTGGCAAAGTTGGCTATGGCTCTTCTAGCAGAAATAAGCCAGTTTTGTTTCTGTGGTTTCTTTCTCTCTTTTTTGGCCACCCTGCTGCATATGGAGTTCCCCGGCCGGGGATCAGTTCTGAGCCACAGGTGCAACCTAGGCTGCAGCCACGACAACTCCGGATCCTTAACCTGCTGTACCCGGCCAGGGATTGAACTTACATCCCAGCACTCCCAAGACACTGCTGGTCCTGGTGCACCACAGTGGGAACTCCAATAAGCCAGTGTTTTAAATGTTACAACCTCTTTTACAGGTAAGTAAACTGAGGCTTAAAGGATGCCTTGCTCCCTCGCTGGAATAATAGTTCCAGTTGACAAAGCATTTGCCCACGTATCTTATTTGACGTTCACAACTGCCCTGTGAAATGTCACTGCTTTCTTCCCTGGGCCAAACAAGTGAATGAGGGACACAATTTCAGCTAAATGGCTTGCTTGCCTGGCCAAGGACAGCGTGCCAGACTGGACTGATAGCCAGCTTGGCACTACCTCCCGAGGATGGGATTATACATTTGCATCTTTGCCATGTAACTCTGAAGGGCACTCTCATGGCGGCGGGCGGGGGGGGTGTATTTCTGTCTCCTGATTCTGGGCTGAGTCCTGTGACCTGTGTTGGCTGTGACAAGGTCAGCAGACGTCAAGAGTGCTGAGGATTGAAATAAGCCTGCTCAACAGGGCTCCTTCTCCCAAACTTCCACCATCACTAAGAGACGGCCACACCTGCTGTAGCCCAGAAGTACCGGGGGAGAACCAGAGCTACAAGGAGTAGAGGTGAACAGCCCAGCGGAACCCAGTGGAGAGCAGCCTAGAGCCCAGATGGCAAAACTGCCTTCGTGTCTTGTGTTTTCCATTCCTCATCCCAGAGTCATTTCCCCGGAGGGCAACATGCAAGGTAAGGAAATTTTGCCTGGGAGCTTTCTGAATTCCTCCTCTTCTTGGCTCCGGCTCCCCTCTCCTGCCCCGGTATGACCCCTCCCACCTTCTTCAGGAGCCCAAAGACTTTACAGGATGCTGGTTCCCCCCAGGTCCCCTCTGCTCTCTGCAGATGACCCCAGGAGATGAATCAACCTCTGTCACGTTATAATCTACACACACGTCAAATCAAATCTCAGTGCTCTCCAACCGAGCATGCAAAGTAATCTAGTGAAATCAATTGAAGCTCAGGTAAATGGGTAAAGCACATAAAAATCAAGACACATAATGTTTCATAAATTTTCTCAAACACTTCTTAGAGATGATCTAGGTGGAATAGCTGGAAGAGCTATGTATCTATGTATCTTCGCAGGCTTGGGGGATGGGGAGCATTTTGATGTTGAAAGTTATGACTATTGGAGTTCCCTTGTGGTGCAGTGGGTTAAGGATCCCGCATTGTCATTGCATAAGCTTGGGTCAATCCCTGGCCCAGAAACTTCCACGAGCTGCAAGCATGGCCAAAAAACAAACAAACCAACAACAACCACCAAATTGTGACTCTAAGTTTTTCTTTGGGAAGATGCAACTCACACTGCTGCCTTTTAGGGAAACATAGATGTCCATGGCTAGCCACCAGCAGAAATGCCCTAAACTCCCCCTGTTACTTAGACTTTATCAGAATCACTCATCCAACTCTAACTCAGCTACTGGATATTTGCCTCTGTACACCCTGTGCTCCTGTGCGTGGCCTCTTCATGGCTGATTCATTCATAGCCATCCTCACTCGCTCTCTGTTCCCAGTCTCCGAGTTGGATTCAGAAATTGAGCCCTAAAGCAATGCCTCTTCTACAAATAGTCCCCTGGACTGGAGGCTCCCTAACATATGGCATCATCTTCCTTCCTTCCTTCCTTCCTTCCTTCCTTCCTTCCTTTCTTTCTTTATTTTTATTTTTTGTCTTTTTGCTATTTCTTGGGCCGCTCCTGCGGCATATGGAGATTCTCAGGCTAGGGGTCCAATTGGAGCTGTAGCCACTGGCCTACACCAGAACCACAGCAACGCGGGATCCGAGCCACGTCTGCAACCTACACCACAGCTCACGGCAATGCCAGATCGTTAACCCGCTGAGCAAGGGCAGGGACCGAACCCGCAACCTTATGGTTCCTAGTTGGATTCGCTAACCACTGCGCCACGACGGGAACTCCTCTTTCTTTCTTTTTTTTTTTTTTTTTTGGCTGTCCCATGACATTTGCAGTTCCCTGGGCCAGGGACCAGATCTGAGCAGCAGTCTTGACCTAAGCCCCAGCTTTGGCAATGCAGTAACCTTAACTCACTGGGCTGGGAATCAAACCTGCGTCCCAGTGCTCCAAAGATGCCACTGATCCCATTGCGCTACAGCAGAAACTCTTCATCTTTTTTGTCTTTCCATTTTTAGAATGTAGCACCCTGTCTAGGAGGTAGCAGATGATAAAAAAAAAACCCAAAAAACTTTGTTGAATGAATAAATGAGAGAATGAGTGATTAAATGAGAGAATGAGTGAATAAACGAGTGAATGGGGTAATCGTCCGGCTAGTCCTTGATACTTCTAGAGACAGGAGAAATTCGCCACTTCACTGCAAGAGCCAGCTTGCTCTCATGGTAAAGTTTCACTCACAAATTAAAGTCCCCAGAAGGACTATCATATCAAAAGCGGCCAGAATTCTTGGCTGTATAACCTGCAGTAGCCTCCAGGCAAATACCACTGGGCCTCACGTCACTAGAAAAACCGATGTTCATTTCAGTCCTGCTAATATTTATTGAACCCCTACTACACGCGTGGTAGCTCGAGAGGGGAGCCCTATTGTTATTTGATATTAAGTCATCTCTGACATTTGTTAATTTATTAACTTATTGAATATTTATTGCCCTTACAGTGACCAAGGACCATGCAGAAGAGAGATGGTCCTTGTTTTCATGGGAATTCAATTTAATGCAGGAATGCCTTTCATTTAATAAGCAATCACTGGTCACCTACTATGTGTCAGGCATTTATTGGTGTTGGAGACAGAAGAGGGAACAAAGCAGACAACAGTCCTGGCCCTCCTAGGGTTCATATTCTAGAGGAGGATGAGAATAACCCAAGATAAGTAAGTAAAGGATGCGTTGTAGCAGACAGGGATCAGAGCCAAGGAAAAAACTAAGCTAGTGTATTAACTTCCTATTGTTGTTGCAACAAATTAGCACACACTTCATGGTGTAAACCACACAGATTTCTTAGCTGGAGAACACCAGGCAGAAATGAGTTAGGACTGGGTTCCCTCTGGAACTTGTAGGTGAGATCCCTTGTCGGGGCTGCTGCAGCCTCCAGGGGCACCTACGCTGTTGGCAGCGCCATCCTTCTATCTTCAGAGTCGGCCGAGTAGCACCTCCTGATCTCCCCCGCCCGCTCCCCTCTTCATCTATCCTCATGGCTCCATCTCGGACTAACCCTGATGGAGCCTCTCATAAGGACCCTGGGGCGACACTGGACCTGCCCAGACAGTCCAGGATAATCTCCTCACCTCCACGTCATTAACTTCATCACACCTGCACCGCCTCTCTGCCGTGTAAGACAACACACTTTTGGGTCTCAGGGAGGAGGATGTGGGCATCTTGGGGTGCCATCAGCTTTCCCGCCTCGGCGAGGATAGAAGACAGGAAGTGTCGGTGAAGGGGTGTCCTTTCGGATAGGGTGTCCGAGGGGGCCCTTCTTGAAGGTGGCTTTGGAGTAAATTCGTGGAGGAAGTGAAACAGCCGGTGAGGAAGCGGGGAGGGCGTTCCTGATGGAGGAAGCAAGACGTGCGAATACAAAAGGTGGGTGTGCGTGGGTGTATTTAAGGAACAGCAAGGAGGCCAGACGGCATGGCTGAAGAGGGGAGAACGGGGTGGAAGGAGAGATGCTGGGGTGGGAGGCATGCCGAGGAGCTGGTGGAGACGGTTCTCCCTTGGTCTCCTGCGCATCTGCGTGTCTGAGGGCAGAGACATGGACTGCCATCCTTTCAAGAAGCTTCCTAGAGCAAACAGCCTTGGGAGATGAAGATGGGGTCTCCTGTCATGCTTAAGGGCAGACTGGTTACTGCCCATATAAAAGACTGGGGTTCTCTAAACTCCAGGTTCCTTTCCTACAGGGCAGTCCACTGTCTATGCATATGGCCCTCTTGGCCCTGTGGGAATTGGAGCTTCGTGAACCGGCCCCTGAAAATGCCAACACTCTATGGGAGTTCTCTGTGGCACAGTGGGTTAAAGATCCAGCATTGTCACTGCAGGGGTGCAGATCGCTGCTGTGGCATGGGTTCAATCCCGGCCTGGGAACTTCCACACGTCACAGAGCAGCCCCCCCAAAATGCTGATACTCTAGCTGCTGCTATTGCTGTGAATACCAACGTCTTTTGTTTCTCACCCAGGAGGCTCCATCTTCTGCAGGCTAACTTGTTAGCTTACAAGTAGGGTTCTGCTCAGAACCTGCACAGCTCCCGCTAGACACTAGGGCCAGTACGGCTTTGGACGCCAGAGTAAGGTGGTGGAATTTACTCTGAGCAGGACAGGAATGATGGGAGGGTTTTGAGCAGAGGCTTTGGCACGACCAGCTTAGGTTTTCTGAGTTTCACCAGCGCTGTCTTAGTGAGAACAGACTCTAAGGGCAAAAGTAAGAAGCAAGGAGATCCACTGCTTGATCAATTTCCAGATCAATTTCCTACACTAACCCAGAGGCTAGATAATCACACCTTCAGCAGGGTGGTGGCAGTGGGGTGGCAAGAGGCTGTGAGATTCTGGATCATGAGGAGGTGGTGCTGACACTATTTGGGGTATGGGAGGAAGAGGCGTCAAGGATGGATGTCAGCCTGAGCAAAAGGAGGCCTGAAGTTGCCCCCAGCTGGGACAAAGATTTCAGGAGAAGCACGGGGAGGGAGCAGCCAGAATTCAGCTCCAGACATGTTGGATTTAAATTGTCAGCCGGCATCCCAGAGATGATGAAGGGGCAACTGGATACGAAATTGTGATTCA
Source organism: Phacochoerus africanus (assembly GCF_016906955.1). Classification (NCBI taxonomy): domain Eukaryota; kingdom Metazoa; phylum Chordata; class Mammalia; order Artiodactyla; family Suidae; genus Phacochoerus; species Phacochoerus africanus. The sequence continues at coordinate 200,946,598 of NC_062546.1, forward strand.
GGGGTGAGGGCTGGACTGGAGGTAGGACTTTGTGGTTCATGAACCTGTATAGGATATTCAAAGCCGAAAGAGAGATCCCCACATATAGAAAAGAGAAGAGACCCAGAAAGGAGCCCTAGCTGCTCGCTCTCCATATTTAAGAGGTTAGGGGAGTCAGGGGGGATCACAAAAGGGACTGAGAAGCCAGAAAGGTAGTAGGAAAGCTTGGCGAGCATGTTATTCTAGCAGCCAGGAGAAGAAGGGTTCCAGGACTGCCGACAGGTTGAATTCGATGAGGCCACATTGTGGGCACCTCAGTTACTGCAGTTATTTAGGCTGAGAGTAAAGCCAGAGGCAGATTAGTGTGTCAGAGATGCTGTAGGGATCAGGAATGGGGGGAGGGCATGAGCTCAGGTGCTGAAGACCATCGGCACATTTGTCTGGGGGAATTGTGAGCCCAGTGGGTGTAACTCGGGGAGGATGGATACCAGGCTGCAGAAGCCACACGCAGGTGGCAGGTGAGCCAGGTGAAGGCTCAGCTGGCTTTGATCAGGGCTGCGGGGGCGGGGGGCGCGGACCAAGTGTTTCCAAAAAACCGCTTGGATAGGTCGGGGCAGGGACTAGGCCCGAGCTCATAAACTTGGCCGCAGTGCTCGGCACGTCTGCAACAGTCCGTTTGCCTGGAACCTTCTTGCTGTGCGGTCCAGCTCCGCAGGATTCCCGGGCTGAGCTTACAGGGCACTGGGGTGGGGGTGAGCATGCTGGGGACCCACACAGATCAGGCTGCAGCTTGAGACCCATACCTCCAATTTATTTATTTTATTTTTTTATTTTAAAGGGAGAGGATGCCTAAGGGAGCTTCCGTGGTATTTCGCTGCAGGTCGCGTCCCCGTCTAAACTTCACTCGAGGAATGTGAACACCCACGCCGCCACGGCTAAGGCGGCTCTTCGCCTTCGGGAAGAAATTTAGTTTATTAAGAGGAAGCACGCGTGTGACTTTCGCAAAAGGAGATACAAAGTTTAAAAATGGGGGGCGGGGTGGGGAGCGAACAAAGTGCGGCCGGGGGACAAGGCGAGTCGCAAATGCTCCTACAGCCAGCCGCGTAGAAGCAAAAACGCGGGCGGGTTGGCGCACCGCCTCCCGGGGCCAGCAGCAGGACAGCGCCGGGGCCAGTGGAGCGCCAGGACCGGGAGCCGGGCGCGTCACGGTTCCGCGGGTGGGAGAGCCCCGCTCCTCGCCCCCCGGGCCCCAACTCCGCGCCTGCCCCGAGCGGCCAGCGCGCCCCTCCCCGCGGTCCCGGCGGAGCGCCGACGCGGCGCGCCGCGGACTACAAGTCCCAGGAAGCCCAGAGGCAGGCGCGGGGCGGAGCCTGGCGCAATTCCCCGGGATCCGGCGCGCTGGGAAGCGCCGCGGAGGACGCAGCAGCGGCGGCGGGCGGCGAGCGAGCGCGCGGGCGGGCGGGGCGCTGGCGGAGGCGGGGCCGACGTGGGTTTGAGCCCTGCGTGCCAGGGAGGGGGCTGGCCGGGCAGGCGGCGGGCGGCGCTCGGCGAGGGCTCCGCGGCTTGCACGGCGCCTGCGGCTCGGTCCCGGCTCGGCGGACGGCGCACGGCGGGCTCCGCGCGGGGGCCCCGGCGCGCCGGGCGGCGCAGCACGCAGCGCGCGGACCCACGCGGCGGCCGGGCATCCCGAGCGGCGCGGCCACTGCCCGGGGGCCGGCCCTCGGCCCCAGCGCTCGGAGCGCGGCGGCTGCCTGGGCTTTAATGGCTGCTCGGCGGGGCAGCGCCTAGGGGTGGAAGGCGGCTGCGGCTCAGGAAGGCGCCCGAGCGAGCCTCCTCCGGGGCCGGCCGCGCCCGCCGCGGCGCGCTCCATGGGGGCCCGCTGACCCGGGGCGCCGGGGCCCGCTCGCTCGCTGGCCGCGCGTCCCGGCCATGAACTGAGTCGGCGGGCCGGCCCCGCGCCTGCTCCGCCCGCTCCTTTCTTCTCGCGCCTCCTCCGCCCGCCGCCGGCGGGCCCGGCTCCCCGGGGGCTGCGGCGCCCCAGGCTCGGCGGCCCGCGGGCCCCGGGGCGCGGGACGGCGGCGGCGGCGGGGGGCGCGCGGCTCCGGGCGCGGCGCCTGCACCATGAACTACCAGCAGCAGCTGGCCAACTCGGCTGCCATCCGGGCCGAGATCCAGCGCTTCGAGTCGGTCCACCCCAACATCTACTCTATCTACGAGCTGCTGGAGCGCGTGGAGGAGCCGGTGTTGCAGAACCAGATCCGGGAGCACGTCATCGCCATCGAAGGTGAGGGCCGAGCCGCCGCTGCGGGGCTCCTGGAGAGCGCGGGGGAGCGGGCGCCCCCGGCGCGGCGGGGCGCGCGCGCGTGTGCGTGCGTGTGTACACACGCGCCGGGCCTTGGCACGCGGCTGCCCGGCCGAGCGAGCACTGCGGTGCTTCTCACCCTGCAAGGCCGGGCGAGAGCCGAGGGGGAGGCCGAGGGCCGGGCGAGCGCGCCGCCAGCCTTGCCAGGGAAGATGGATCGCGGCGCTAATGCGATAATGGGCAGTAGAGTCTCCAGTGAGAAAGTGGCTCCGTGCGGTCGCGTCCTGGGCCACCGAGTGATCTGGTCCAGTCGAGGCCTGGGGCCAGCCGGAGGGGTCGGCGCCACTGGTCTGTGACAGGTTACCAGGCGGGGAGCTGAGCGTCTTGCTGGAGGTTGAAGAGGTCTTTTTGAGAAGAGCTGCTGCTGGGGGGCGTGGGGTGGGCAGGCTCTTCCTTTGGTGGATTTGCCTTTTTCGGGGACACAGTGGAGGCTGCTGAACTTAGCCCAAGCTGCAGGCAGCATCGTATCCCCGTGGGGGTCTACCTGCCACTGTGCAGAGAGAGGCTGGCTTCCTCTATAGAGTGTTTTCTCCCAGAAGTCCTGGGCCAATTTAGAAGACCCCTCTCTCTGGGTTTCACTTTCACACACCTGCCCTGGGAGGCCACCCACCCACCCTTCCTGCAAGTCTGGCAAGGCTGTGACCCTCAGGAGAGGTGGAGCCGAGGTCTGCCTCTCCTGGGCTCCTGTTCTCTCTGGCGTCACCATGGTTATTTCTCGGCTCCTCGGCTTCCAGATTGTCTCATTGTCGTTGGCCAGTGGCGGTGAAAGGTTTGACGGCTGGGTTATCTGTAACCTAGAAATGGCCTAACGAAAAGCCGCAGTTGAGGAACACTGAGAAGGTTCCAGGCCTGGCAGAAGTGTGTCTGAAGCCCAGCCGCAGGCAGCATCGCCCCGCTCCCCCTCCGTCTGCAAGCCACAGGGCCGGGGCCGCGGGAAAGCTCCGCTTTGGCATCGTGCAGTCTGAACTGCTAACCCCAGAGTGGTTGGTTTGACGCTTGGCCAGTTCGACGGAGGAGGTGGATGTGGTGGTGCTGATCCTCTTGGCACTTGGCAGCCCCCGTGGACTTGAACGGTGTCCCAGCCAGGTTGCTGATTGGCCGAGTGCACTCAGGGGGTCAGCTGATTCCTGGGGAGGATCTGAATGGTGCTCCAGCCTTCTGTGGGCCTGGCGCTCAGAGCACCTGGCCGCCCTGTTGGCAATTTAAGATGCTTCCAGATTCCTCGAGAGGCAGAGGCTCTGGTGTGTCCCTGGCAAAACTGTGGGAGGCATGGGACCCACACAGGGCTGCCGATGGCCCGGTGAGCTTGCAGAGATGTCCCTCCGCTGCCCGCTCTGGCTCTGTGCCCGTTCAGGTCAAGGGCCACCGTGCCTGTTTCAGCTGCCTGCCCGCAGCTCTCTGGCAGCATCCACAGGAGTCTGATGAAACACTTTGAAAGCTGGTGCCAAGGACTGAACGCACCTGGCTGAGAGCACCTTGTCACCATGCAGAGACCTCTAGCTGAGTGTGATTCGTGCTGCCTCGTTTTCGTTTCCCATCCTTGAAGCCCAGCTCTGGAGTCTCGAGGACTTCCTGCGAAGCAGTTTGACTTTCCAGCAAGGGAATGTGATTTCGTTTTTCTTTCCTTTTCCTTCTTCTCGAACCCCTCTCCCCCTCCCCCAACATCCTGTGGCTCCCAGGTGATGGTTTCTGGTAGCTCCATGTCACCTGTACGACGTGAGACCTTCGGCCCCTTCTTGGCTGGAGTCCTTATCATTTTTATTAAGACTCAGAAGCAGTGAGCAGCGAATCCTGCTTGGGGCTGTGACGATGCTGTTATTTTTCTGTTAGTGAAAGGCATGCTTGTGTTGTGTCAGGGTTATTGTTGATGTCATGAGGCTTAAGAACCATTCGAAGATGCTTCTGTTCTTGGCATTATTATCCACGGCGATACCACCTTTCATTTGTATAGAACTTCAGCAGGAATGCTCTTGCATTCATAAGCTCATTGTGTGGCTGTGCCAACCCTGTGGGAGCATGGGGACCAGTTTCATTTTATACACAGTGGAGCTTTAGGGAAGGACAATGACCTCTTGAGCAGTTCCCTGAGGTCAAAGTTGTGTCTGGACCAGAGGCTCCTCTGAACCCAGGTCTGCAGCCCTGCAAGGCACCTTACGCTGCCGCTCTGAAAGAATGGATAAGTTCATTGGTTGTAATGAAATGTTCTCCCCCTCTGCGCCAGCCTTTAGATGTGGTTGTGATTTATAGCTACACCATTGACGTTTTGGGAATCGGGAGGATTGCTTCGTTGCGGCAGGATGACATTTTTCCGATGAGAGCGCTGCAGAAACGGTTCTGTTCAGTCGTGTAGGATATGGGCTCTTCGTACATCCCCGACCTGAGAGTATCGCCGTGGGGTACAGAGACGGCAGAGGCGTTTGTAGGAACTCTGGGCTGTGGCTGAATGTGCTCCTAGAGCTTCACAGTAACTCTGAGAAACACTTTCGTGTCTGGCCCAGGCTGGCTGGGGACCTGGCAGGTCAGGATGGGGCCGTGGCCAACGTAAACCTTCCTGAATTTTAAAATATGACCGTTTCGCATCAGGACACTGTGTGGACATCATAGCAAACAGTGTAAAAATGGCTTGGCCCAACACACAGGGAAAATGGTCAGCATGGTAGCGGCTCTCCAGCCCGCTTTCTTTTTCCTGCCTCTGTGTGGACGTACACAACGCCGGAGTCACACTGCACCAAGCCACCTGATGGGCGTAAGGGGCGCGCTCTCCAGTGCCACGCAGAACTTTTGAAGCTGGGATGGTTCCCGTTGGCAAAGCATCCCGGCGTCTGACTGTGCCGCCATGGACTCGAAATGGCCCTGTTTTCTGGTGTCTTTGGCCTGTGCGGCCGCGGGCGCGGGGCGGCGTGGGCTTGTCCGCGGGAAGGTGTTTTGGCGCATGTGCTCCTTGCACAGGGAGTCTGGGGGGGCCTGGGCTGGAAAATCTTTTCATGCCGGACCCAGTCGTGTGTCTCTTAGTTGGAAGCGCTCACCAGCATTCCCAGATGTGACGGGGTCCGTTGACCCTGACTGGAGGGTTGGGCAAATGGGATTTAGTTCTCAGCCTTGTCTGAAATCATTGCCTTGCCGTGAAAAAGAGCGTCTTTGCAAATCTTGACTTTGGACGTTGAGATGGACTCTTGCCCTCCCGTTTGAAGGAAGCACTGCCCGTTGTTTTCAGCTTTCCTTGGTCAGCTTTCTGGGGCGTCCCCCGGGATGCGGCCTCTGTGAGATGTGCCCGGAAGGGAGCCAGGGACCCGCCTGCCTCCGGGATGAGCGTTTTGTCCAGAGTCTGTCCTCCGGGGCTCCTTTAAAAAGCCCATCTGGGGCTGATGGGCTTGAGGTAAATGAGTCAGCTGCCTTTCTTGTTAAGTAAAGCTTATTCTTCTTGTACGGATGAAGCCTCTATTAACTGCACGCCATAATTCAGCTTGCCAGCAGCAGGACGGTGATGCCATCGATAAGCCAGCCAGCTCCTTCAGCCGGGCCGAGGAGAAGCCCCGAACCAGCTTCCCTCTGCCTCCACCTTCACCAGGCAGCAGCCTGGGGGGAACCAAGTGGTTTGCGTGGCTTCCTCTGTGTGGCTCGGAGAGGTCAGGATGGCCCGGTCCTGGGCCGGAGAGCTTCCCCAGGGCCGTGCCAAGGCTGAGCCCTGGCATTCGGGAGCCAGGGAAGGTGGGGCAGGGAGCCCCCTCCATCCTGTGCTGCCACTGCCCTGTTGAGCATCCGTGCGCAGCAGAGAGCTGAGCGTCATCCCAGCCCATCCTGTGTTGATCCCATGACACAGACGGCACCTTTGAGGCCCGGGAGGGGTAGGAAACGTGTTCAGGAGAGACGAGCTGGGCTGGTCACCCTCGGCGCTGGCTCTGTACCTCCCGAGGAAGTGGAAGCGGAGCCCCGGGTTGTCCGCGGTGCCCACGGCCGCAGGTCCAGACCATGCCCAGCGTGTGTGCCCGGTACCCAAGGGGAGAAGGGGTGCCCATCGCTACCCATCCCTGAGGGTCTTAGGACCTCTGTCTCGTTGCTTACCTCGGCACAGCTTGTGTGAGGGTCTGTTTCCACAGAGAAGTCTGTGTCCTCTGGGCGTGGCAGGTGTACATGTCTAGGCAGCGATACTTCCTCCTGCCGTGGACGCGCCTAACTGTTCTTGGACACTGTTCCCTGTATTGATGAGGCTCAGTCCCAGGCTGGAGGCCTGGGGCCTGTTGGTTATTGATGTGGCTGTTGTCTCAGTCTCCTCCTTGAGAGTAATTCTCGGTTGGCTGTGTGTGTGTGGCCTCCAGGTTGAATTTCACACCTGAACAGCCTCCAGCCCTTCCCTGGCCAGGCGTTCCTTCGGGGCTGGCAGAGTCATCTTCCCTGCATCTCCCAGCCCCCGGGGGGCCCGCCTGCTCTGTGCCCCAGTTCACTGCCCCCCCCCCCCCCGGCACCTCTCTGTGCACCACTCCAGCCTGAAGACTGGGGGGCTCTTTGAGGACGTCAGGTCGGGCTCATGCTTCCTCTCTCATCTCAATGATGAGGTGGCCACGTCTGGCCCCCAGAGGTCACCCAGGAATTGTTTGCTGGGGGGGCGACTAGTCGGTGGGCTCCCATTCTCTGGCGTTGGGGTCCTCTCACTCCTCCTGGGTAGTGGGAATGGTGCTTTTATCCTCTGGCAGAGGTGAGGACACTTTGAAACTTGCCACAGGGGCACAGGTGTTAGGGCTGGGCGCTTTTGGGTCTGGTGGGTTAGCCTGGGTGGAAACGCAATGCCATGTGGTGTTTGGGTGGGAATGCGATTTGCTCTCGGGCACCAGGGGAAGAGGAGGAAGATCTGTTTGCTGAAACCTGGCAGCTTTTTCAACCCGGCCTTCTGCAAGCGGTGGTGTTTCTTATGTGGGGTGTAAGTGAATTTCAAATGTGGAATCAATACCATTGATAGGGATGCCTGAGTCAGGCTAGGGGGCTGACGTCATGCAGTGTCTTCCTTTCAGAGCTGTGGTTCTGGAAGTCCAGGGAGCCACGAAATCACATGGGGGGCTTGGGAACACAGCTGGCCGGCCCGCCCCCGGGGTTCCCAGCTCTGTAGGCTTGGAGCACGCCCGAGGTTGAGCTTAGGACAGGTTTCCAGAGGATGCTGATGTTGCCGGTCCGGGGACCGCACTTTGAGAAGCGTAGCTGCGGAGGGGCTCCAGCAGCACACCGGGGAGCTCCAGCCTCTCGGGGCCCGCCCTCCACGCAGTGCTTTCTTGTCCCTCCCTGCCGGTGACAGGTAGGGGCCAGCAGCCCAGGGCTTTGCTTCTGATCGCATGGCTTAAACATAGTGGGGGGGGGATTTAAGCCCAGGTTTGAAGGGGTTCAAGTCCACATTCAATCTGCCTGCACGGGCTGATACTGAGCGCTCTGCAAGGAAAGGGGCCGGTGGCAGGTGGACGTTGCCAAAGGAGTTTCTTAAGGGAGGTAGACCTTCCGTCCGGGCTGGGGCTTGTGGCCTCCCTTCCTGTCCTGCACAGATTAGTGACCCTTAGTCTCCTGTGTACTGAAGCGGGGTTCCTCACCAGTCACTTGTTAGGATAATTTGGCAGGTGATACATTTTGTTTTTGTTGTTTCGCAGCTGAAAGAGCACTTGGGTGAAGGAGGGAGAGGGAGCTCTGTGTTATTAGCAGCTTCCGAGGGCTGTGGAGGAGCCTGAAGGAAGTGACTCAGAGGGGAGACGCAGCCTCAGCAGCTGCAGGAACCTTCACGACCAAACCTGTAGCCCTCTTAACTGCCACCTCTGGGTTTTGTCCAAAGCACACTTCTTGTTTTGTTAAATCCCTTATTTCGCCTCCTGTTTTCCTGTGTCCCCTGCAGGTGTTTATAGTTCACGAGTCTCGCTCTGGCTTGTTTTAACTACTGATTTGGTCTCCTTGTCTCTCGTCTCCCAACATTCAAACAGACCTGTGTCCCCATCCCCGCCCCCTGCCCCCCCAGCACCCCCCTCCCCCGCCCAGCACCCTGGATTCTTTCAGGGGATTCCTTCTTTGCCTAAGTGATTGCATTTGGCAAAGCGGATCAGGCTTAGTTCTTTTTAAAACCCAGGGTTCTGGGTTCTGATCCGATGCTCAGCCACATAATCCCTTCCCTTTCTTAAGTACCTTTCTCTGAGAGGGCACATGCACTCTCCAGATGTTCGCGGCTAATCTCTGTAGCATCTGTTATTCTCCTCTGGGGTCTGAGCACCAGGCCTCCGGTGTGCCGCAGGGAGCCCGCCCTGCCCTGGGCCTCCGAGGGACTTGGCTTCCCGTGGTGTGGGGTGGGAAGGAGGCCTGCACACTGGCCACAGGGATGACCCACCCAGGGCCAGGGCAGGGCTGGCCTTGTCACAGGTCTCATCCCTGCCCCTTCTCTGTGCTCCTCCCTGTGCGCCTCGCTCAGGACTGCCCAGGGCTGTCAGGGTTGCATCTGGGGACCAGAGAGGGACGGAGAGAACATACCGGCCCAACAGAGGAGGCTTTTAATGGACCCTTTGAGTAACCAGCCAAATAACTTGACTGTGTGCGAGGTCAGGACAGTTTCCATAAAGAGCAGACTAAATATAGGCCCCGGGGGTGGGGCCCAGGGCCCCCAGGGGTGGGGTGGAGCGGGGGCTGTCCATGCTCCAATATTGTTCTTCCCCTGGCACCCAGGACTCACCACCGGGCCCTGAACAGGTGGCCACCCCTCGCTCTCTGTGAACAGATTGGTGTTTTTGTTTAACCAGGGGCTCATTTGCAAATTTCACACTTCTCCCGCTGTTTGATGCGGCTTGTCTTTTTTTGGGTTGCAGTGTTGGAGTATTTGTGCCGTGTTTCTACATAAGCAACTGTCTAATCTTTAAAACTGCTCTTGCCGTCTGGTTGTCATTAGCATCATGGGTAGAAGCTGGTTTTTTGTTTTTTTGTTTTTTTTTTGAAAGGGTGGGAAACACTTTTCCTGGTTCTGGGAGAAGAATTCCAAATAGTCACCGGCCATGACCATGAACGATGTGCCGTTGGTCTTAGAAAGATCAGCATATTCCGCAGAGGCTCTTGCACATAGAACCACGTGGATTTCCAGCTTAGCACACCCAGCTGCTGTTCCCAGATTCTTAGATAATAGTCTTTAAGGAGGGGTCAGGATCTTTAGGAAGTGAATTTAAGTTTAATTCCGTGAGTCTTGGTTGATACGGACATACCATCCCAGCGCTCCCCCCCAGGACCCCTGAAAGGCAGGAGTTGGACCCCATTTTTTGGTGACCGCCTGTCCCAAAACCACGGCCCCCTTAGCTTCCTTCCTCGCATCCTCTGCGTGGCGGCAGGTGGGGTGTTGGAGATGCGGTAGCTCCTTGCGAGCTTTTGGAGTGAAATCCAAGCGGAAGTGGAGCGAGAGGATTGCCCTGCGATTCTGCTGTCGGTATTTCCTCTTGTCCTGTCTGTGAGGGGCGCGTCGGTCGGCCTGGTTTCCGAGGGGGGCCTTGCTGGGGTTCCCAGAGAGCGGGGGCGGGGGGCGGGGGACAGTTGCAGTCCCTCTGCCGCCTCCTCTTCTGCCCCTGGGGTCTGTTCGTTCAGGCGGGAGCACCTGATTTCAGGCAAACAGTCGTTTCAGTTTCCGCTTCGACGAGGAGGCCTGGCTCTGTGGTCTTCCACGCGTTCTTATTAGGAGTTTGGGGTTGGTGGGACCGAGGCCACGTCAAACACCCTGATGTTTTGGAACTCTTTTTAAAAACAAAAACAAAAACAAAAAAAACCGCTTTTCTCTTCTTCTCTCTTCTCCTGGCTACACCTGAGGCGTATGGACGTTCCTGGACCAGGGACTGAATCTGAGCCACAGCTGGGGGTTGCCCTGTGTACTGGCTCCTTGAACTCACTGCACCAGGCTGGGAAATCCAAACTGAACCTCCTCAACCCAGGACGCTGCAGTCTGATGCTTAACCCACTGCGCCCTAGAGGGAACTCTGGGAACTCTTTTTTGACAGAGACCGTAGATCTCGAAGGATGCCCAGGCCACAAGGGAGGGCATTTTCACAAGCTGACCGCACGGGGACATCCAGCGTCTTGGATCACCAGCCCTGGTCACACTCAACTGTGTTGCATGTGTGGCTGAGATGGTTGCCTCCGTTTACGTACCTGCCCTACCGCTGATGGCCATTTGGGGCTGTCCTGTTTGGGGTGGGCGCTGTGCCTGTAATGCCCACGTGTCCCCCTTCCTGGGGCAGTGCCCGGTTAGCCCTTCTCCCAGGCTGGCACAGCTGCCCTTGCACCTGGCTCCATCAGTGGCCCGTGTCTGGAGAGACCCTTCCTTGCTGTCCAAGGCTCATGCTGCAGATGCTCAGGAAGGGGCCAACCTGTTCCCGCCTCCTGGCTTCTCTGGCTGAACACTGTGTGTCCATCAGCAAACATTCGAGTGCCTGACACCTTTCCGGCACTGGCTTAGACGTGAGGTTTCAGAGTTACGGTTTTCTGTAGGACCTTAACTCCCTGGTAGTTGAATAATTAGAGGCTTGTAAATGGAGCTGTGAGAGTGAAATCCTTCACCAGGAAGTATTTTCCTTGAAAATGCGGCTGGCACTGTTCCCTTGAGCCCGGAGCGGGTCCCCTTAGCTGTTCCTGGCTCCTGCCAGACTCAGTGGTCAGCTGGGGTCCTCCTTCTCCGGGCCGAGCCCAGACCAGCCCCCAGTCCCTCTCACCCCTGGCGTGCACTGGGTTTTAGGTGACCTGTGGGTCTGGCCTGGTGTTGAAGGGGAAGCGCATTCCCTACTCTTGGTCCACACCCATCTGCGGCCTGATGGTTACATATTAGCACCACTCACTTTCTGTTGCTTGTAGCAGTTATGTGGTGACACAAAGGGAAGACGGAACAGCTCAGCGTTGCCAACTCAGTTCCTCTCAGGGGGTTATTCTCTTTGTTCGGCTGTGTCCTGGGAGCTGCCCATCCCCCCTCACAAAGGCCCTGCTAACCCTGGTGAACCGGGCAGCTTGAGGGCGGGGAGAGAGGGGCGGGTGCCTTTGTGAACAGTCCCAGGGGCTGTACAAACGCAAATATTTATTTTGAGGGGTGGGGGTTGGGAGGGCCGTGTTTATCCTCACTTTGTTTCCTATGGGAAGTGGCTCATGGGAGACTCAGTAGGCAGATTTTATCAAGTGCCTACCATGCGCAAAGCACCCTTCTGGAATCCCGGGGTGTACGCAGGTGTCTGGGCCCGGAGCCCCTCTCCCAGCGTGGGCAGACCTGGCCCGGGAGGCTGCACTGGTCCAGACTGGGATAGGCAGGAGGTCTGTGGGGGGTGGAGTGGGTGCTTACCCAGCCTTGGGGGCAGTGGAGGCTTTCTGTTGGCCGGGAGGCCAGAAGGATGGAGGAGAGCCTTGTGGGCCCCAGAGGGCAGGCCTGGAGCGCTTTATTGGGCAGTGGGAAACTGTAGACCGTGGGTTTCTGTTTGAAGAGGGGGGGGCGTCCTGGTGCTCAGCTGTTGCCAGGCTGGATAGACACAGCGGTGGCTGCAGGGGCAGTGGCGGTGCCAGGGGGTGGCAGGGAGGATTCAGAACCGGGCTGGTGTGAGGGAAGCTGGGCAGGGGAGCGGGAAAACAGGAGATGGGCCCACGAAGATGCAGGCGTGGGCCTCAGGGCGCCTGTGAGTCTGGAGGTGGAGGGAACAGGAGGCGGGATGGAGGTTAGATCCTGAGATCACGGGGTGGCGCCGAGTTTAGGGATTCCACCTCCAGAGGCCCTGAAGGCCCCGGGGTTTGGGCGGAGGGGTCCTGGGCCACGCAGGGTAGTGACGCGGGTACCTGAGATTTGTGGGAGGACCCTGTCCCTGCAGGGTGGGGTCAGGGTCACCCCCGTCTGTGGACCCACCAGGCTGAGAGCCAGCGTCTGGAATGTGCAGCAGCTACTTGCTCCTCTTGCAGGTTCATAAATGGATATCTGTGGGGCTCGCCGGCCTCTTGGGGGTACGGCCAGCGGGCATCTCTCTTCAGGAGCTGAGTCAGCCCCCAGGGGACTTGTAGGTGTGTGCCTGGGCTGTGGGGGCCCCTGAGATCCTGCTCGTCCAGCCAGGTGGGCTTCTGGCCATTGGCACCTTCCCAGCGCAGCTCAGAGCAGGTGCCCCTGGCGCGGCTGAGGTCTTCCTCTCCTCTGTCTGTGTCTCCGCCTCCGTCTCAGTCTCTGTCGCTTTCCCTGTGTGTGTCTGTTAGGTAAGAATTTTTTCACTTGGCGGCTTTAATCCATAGGCTTGTGGACCTGGCTGCTGGGAGTACAGGGCTGAGCAGGCCGCTTGCTGTGTCTGCTAGGAGGGGGTGCCCTGAGGAGGCCCTGTCTGAGCCCTGGAAGGTGGGAGGCTAGTGCCATTTTGGGGCGGTGGTTGCTGACAGGGCACCTGGTCATCTTTTTTTTTTTTTTTTTTTTTTTTTAGTGTTTAGGGCTGCACCTGCAGCATATGGAAGTTCCCAGGCTAAGGGTCGAATCAGAGCTGCCGGCTTACGCCACAGCCACACCAGTCCTTAACCCACTCAGTGAGGCCAGGGATTGAACCTGTGTCCTCATGGACCCTAGTCGGGTTTGTTACCTCTGAGCCACAATGGAAATTCATTTTTTTTTCCCCTTTGTTGTCTCGAAGCGGCCTTAGAAAACTCTCACCCTCTGCCCAGAGAAGTGTCACTGTCTTCACCCGGAGAAGTTTGTTGCTTTTTCTTTTTTCCCCATTCCAGTTAAACAGTTTCAGTTTTTCCTGGGTTTCTCAGTTTGTGCTTGCTTTTCTGGCCACCTTCTGCTGGGGAATTAAAAACAACGAAAGCTCTTTCTGCCCGCTGTCAAATCTAGAGCGCACGCCCTCCCGCCTCGCCGCCCCAGACCCTTGTCAGGTCACAGGCAGTTGGCTTTGTGCTTCTGTCTGAGCCTTGGGGACCCGGCCTGGACCGCAGGCTGCGTCTGGACTTTATGGCGGTGCTGCTTTTCCCAAAAGTGGCTCAGAATTCCAGACTCGGATGTCAGAGCCTGTGGTTTTTGTTTTTATTTGTTTGGAACCCCAGCTTCTGCTTCCGAGGGGGCGCAGGTGGAGGGGCCGCCCTGGGAGGTAGGAGAATCACAGAGGGGAAGATGGGGCGCCCCTGCACCCACAGGTCTAGACCTTGGGGCGCTTTGTGGAGCACGAGGTGTGGCACAAGCGACCCCTCACCTGAGTCCCTGGAGCCCTCGTGCCCTGGGGGCACCGTGGCCGCGTGTCTGGGTCTGTGTCCCACAGCCTGGGGCCTGGGATTTGCGCGAGCCACAGGCTTTGCTATTCAAAGAGCTGACAGTTGCTTCCAGGTCCGGAGGCCCTCTCTTCCTCAGCCGGTTGTGAAGAAAGGTTTCAGACGTGGAAGAGTGGAAAGACGTTCCAGAGCGGGCCCTGCACGCGGCTCCTTTGCCTCTGCACGCATGAGTGTCTTGTACACTCTCCACGCAGAGGGAGGAGTTTCTGTTAGAACGCGCACGTGCCGAGGCTGGTTCGGTGTCGGCGTGGGAGCCGTAGGATTTTCCAAAACGGCACCACCTGGGGTATCAGAGTCCAGGTGCGGAGCCGGCCCAGCAGGGACAAGATGCTTCTTCGGTGTGGATCTGATGCGAAGTGTCTCCTTTTTGCAGGGAAGTTGGTCTGACTTGTGCTTTGGAAGGGCAGTTTTTGTTGTATATATATTATATATATATATATATTTTTTTGTCTTTTAAGTCTTTTGTCCTTTTTTAGGGTCACACCTGCAGCACATGGAGGTTCCCAGGCTAGGGGTCGAATCGGAGCTGTAGTCGCCAGCCTATGCCAGAGCCACAGTAACGTGGGATCCAAGCCATGTCTGTGACCTACACCACAGCTCACAGCAACTCGGGATCCTTAACCCACTGAGTGAGGTCGGGGATGGAACCTGCAACCTCATGGTTCCTAGTCGGATTCGTTAACCACTGCACCACGACGGGAACGCCTTTTGTTGTTAATCTTGATACAGTTCAACCTTGAGGGCAAACTTTGACTTGAACTCTGACTTGAGTTCTGCGGCTGAGCATGTGCGTGTCTGGGAGGGCAGCCCCTCTCTGGGCCTTGGTGGCTTTGGTTGATGGGGTGACATGCTGTCCTCCGTGTCCAGGACTTTGGTTTTAGGAGGGGCCCATGGGTGGATACGGAACACCGGCGTTTTCTTGTTGGATCATGTTCCACTGTGACCGCTTCCTGGAAGCACAGTGACATCCTGGAGGATCACAGCCTTGACGACTCCATGTCGCCTTTAAGGGGACAGACAACACTAGCCTGGGAATCCAGGACAGGCTCCTGCCTCGGTGACTTGCCATGGAACCCTTGAGAAACATGTATATCCCCTTGGGTTTCAGTTTCAGAGTCTAGAATGCATTGGCTTGAACTCTCATCTCAGAGTTCCTCTGTCTCTAAAGTGACTGTCACTGCTTCATCCATTGCTCTTCAGTCCCGGGACTGACCTAGTCTAGTGGAGGTGGAGGGAGGGGGTGGAGGGGTGAAGACTTGGTCAGAGGAGGCCACAAGGCCGCCGTACGACATCTGAGCGTGTGCAGGGGCCAGTGGAAGGAACCTTATCCTTCGCCAGCGTCCAGTCGCCAGCATCCCTCGTAGCCCGGTCCTCCAGATTTTGCCAGGGAGAGTAAGAGCAGACGTGGGACTGTCTGCTCTCCTGCGGGTGGTGTGTCCTTGTCGTCGTGAATGCTGCAGGTGTGACTAACAGGTGTGTCTGTGTGTGGCCTGTGGGGTGGGTGTCTAGTTCAGCTCTCCGTCACTTCTCCGACGCGTGAGTCTTGGGGAGCAGCCTCCAGAATTGGAATCCTCCTGGGGCTGAACTGTGGGCCAGATGACAGTGTGACCCCTGTCTCAGCAGAGTGTTAATTACAGTGCTAATTGCAGAACCTGACGAGGCCCGAATTCCTGTTCCCCAGACTCGGCCCTCGTGGGGCTCGTCTTCTGGGTCATCTTTGAGCCGGGGATGACCTCACAAAGGGCTCGTGGTCCCCAGTCTTATCCGGGTCTGACCCCCTGCAGCTCCAGCCACATCCAGCCCTGTGACCCTGTGGCCTTTGGCGGGCCGGGGAGGCTGGGTCCCGCGTCAGCAGATTCCTCCCTGGTATCTGGACGTCTTCACCGCGGCTCCGCACCGCGCCTGCTCATCACAGGGTGCCTCTCCATGTTGTGCCAGATTGGGGGGGGGGGCTGTCAGACGCTCCCCACGTCTCTGGCTGTCAGGCCTTCTTAGCTCACGGCCCTGGCTTTGTTTCCAAACCAGATTTCCATTTGGTGAGCCTTTGGGTCTAAAGTTCCCGGCCAGAGACCTGCTTTTCATTGCCCCTCGTCACGATCAGCTCTTCAAGGCCAGGCAGGCTTTCAGTCGAGGGGAACTTAGGGGAGAAGAGGTCCTATAGTTATCCCTCTCTCCTTGTCCCCCAACCAGGGGTTGGGCTTCCAGGTGGCTCTGAGGGTCGACCCTTCTTCCCCTCACACTCTCCCCCACTTGCCCACCACGCCCTCGCTCTCCGCACACTGGACACGCTTAACTGTCTGGTCATGTCATCGCTGATGGGACAGGGGCTCCGTGGTTCTTAGAAAGATGCACCAGCCTCCCTCGTGCGTTCTCATGGTGAACGGAGTTTTCAGATGTCCTGCTGGTCCATTTCAACAACAGGCAGCCACAGTTCTCCCTACGGCCTGGCTCTCCAAGTGTTAAAAAGCCACGTGTTCTTGGGGCTTTATCTTAAACCCCAGGGACCCAGAGAATCTGCCTGTCACCCCTGTATCCAGGCTCCCTGTTGGCCCCGCCCTCCCCATCGAAGCGAAATGCGTTCGGTAACGACACCTGTGAGGTGGAGGTCCGAGTGGATGTGTGCGTGATAGGACGTCTTCTCCCCAGCGGACAGCAGCACGTGGTCTGGTTCTGTTTTGTCCCTAGAGCCGCCCCCGCGGCCTTGGCGATTGTGCGTTAACGGGTGAGGAATGGAAAAATGCATGGACCGTCTCAGTTGGGGTTTGTGTCTTGTAGTTTTGGGGGACAGGCTTCGCCATCCTGTAACGACCACGTGTTGATTCTCAACTCCTGACTGAGAATTCTGTAGGAGGAGGCCGTGCAAAGCTAACGGCCGTGAACTTCTCCAGAAACGTGTGTTTGGAAGATCCGCTTTCTATGGTTACTGTTACCTTGGCTGTTGTTGCATAACTTCTGTTAGATTCAGATGCCGAGGGTTTTTTTAAGCTTGGGTTCCAGTATTGGGGGGAAAAAAAAGACTGAAACAGTGATGACTTTGAGACTTGCCCTTCTGGGGCTTTCTGGACATCAAAACAGGAATTTAAATCAGCAACTTGAGTTTATATGACCAAGAGTTTCTTTCTTGGTGTGACAATGTGACGTCGCCGGGACCATTCTCTGTCCGAGGCTGCGTCCGCGTGAGCAGGGCCACTGAGACGTGAAGCCACTGCCGAAGCCCAGCGCTTGGCCTTGCTCCTCTCGCCCCAGGTCCACGCCGGCGTCTCTCCTCCGCCTGCTCTGCGGAGATGGCGGGAGGCGAGGCCTGGCGGTGGACGGGGCCGAGTGGCCGGCACCGTGGACAGAGACCCCCGCCCTCTGCTCAGTGCACGCTCTCGTTCTTTCCTCTGTGCATCACGACCTCGAGGATTCAGGCCCCAGCCTTCTCCCTGAGCTTGAAGGGAGCGGGAGCTGGGGCTGCGGCTGCTTCTTGTCCCCAAAGCCCCCGGGGGCCAGGCTGCACTCGTGCGGGGCAGGCTCTTTGGAGCTGAGCCCTTCTTCAGAGCTTCCTGCTCTTTCATCGGGGGATTATTTTGCGCTCACACGTGGTCCGCCCTCCGTGCTGAGCGCCTGTACCTGGAAAGCCCTGGGGAGGCAGCTGTCGGGGTCTGTCACATGGTGGCTCCGTGGCCCGTTGTGCTGGGCCTGCGGGCCAGGCATGCCGCTCCAGGCCAGCTGGCTAAGGAGCTGCCGCAGCACCCCCAGCCCCACCGGGCTCTGTTTCAGATGTTAGTTGTGAAACAGTTTGGGGGACCCAAGGACATAAATAGGTACTTAGAAACGCCCTGCGCTTGTGAGCACAGGGGCGGTGGAGGAGTGGCGGGGCGCCCTGGCGGAGGAGCCTGGCTCGGCCCGTGGGTCCCGGGTGTGGGCTTGCCTTGTAAATGACACTGTTGCCTGCAGGCATCTCTGACAGCTGCTGCTGCTCCAGATTCCAGAAATTTCTATGAAATGGTTCATGAACCCTCTCTTAGTCTCTTCGCTTTTCCTCCCTGAATAAAACCCATCATAGCACCGTGTGTCCTGTGGGGGCTGTCTCTGGGACCCGGGGTTAAGGGTCTGACATGCTTTGTGTCTTTTTCTCTGGTCACCCCAAGATAGAGGTGGTAGAACCCCCATTGGACAGCCGGGGCCTGAGCCCTAGAGTTGAACCCACCTGCCCTGCAAGTGGGTGAGTCTGGATTGGAGCTTGGGACGCACACACTCACACCCCCGTCCCCACCACGGTCATGATGTCTTAGTGATGCAGAAAGGAAGCCTCAGCGCCCCCGCTGCCCCTTCTGCAGAGGGAGGGGCTGGCAGTTCTCTGCTGCCTGTCCTGCTGCCGGTGCTTCAGATTCACGCCTGGTCCTTGACTCCCCCTGCTTCAGAGGATGGCACAGCTGCTGGTTCGCGTTTATGCCGCTGCTGGGGTTTGGTGGTGCTGGGACGTGGTCTGGCAGTTTTAATGGCCCCGGGAGTTCACGCAGCACAAGCTGGTGGCCTGTGGTGACAGGTTCCCGGTCAGAGAGGAGGGAGAGCTTTCACACAATGTGCCTTTGAAAATCCACCTGAGCCCAGAAAAATCTGTGACACCTTTATTCCAGGCTGGTTGAAGCTAGAGTTCTTAAACCGAAGAGCACGCGGATTATGTGACATTTGAATAATAAAGATGCTAACAAGTAGTTCATTTTAAACAAGTATAAATGGAAATTAACTTTTCCTCTGAGCTGTAATTAGCATAATAGGGAGAAATCAATGCCCTGAAAGTCGGGGTGATTCGTCTGAGGTCATGCAGAGCCAGGTGGCAGAGCTGGGAGCGGCTGAGTCCGGCACTGGCACTGGTGCTGATTTCATGGGGGAGCGGTGCCAGGATGCCACGTGGGGCTCAGCACACAGTGTCCTTTCCACCGCAGGTCTGGTCAGGTGGGCCCGGTGGCACTGTCCCTGTTGCCGAGAGTGGCGCCGGGGCCCAAGAAGGGCGAGGCTCACCGGGCTTGCCTGGTAGCTGCTTCCCGGCCAGTGCTCTGTCCACAGCATTCTTTCCAAAGGCATCTGGTGACGACAGCCTGCATTCTTGTTCTGTCCTAGGCTGGACTCGCCTTTCAGGCCTGGCGCAGCCCTGCTTCCCCATCTCTGCAGGACGCTGACCCTGCCAGGCAGGGGGCGAGGGGGCCTCGTACCTGGGGGTAGCTGGGGGAGGGGTGCAGGGGGTGCAGCGCTGGCACCTGAGAGTTCCCATCTGAGCGGTCCTCATGGGCTCAGGCAGGAGCTCGTCCGTCAGGCTGTGGGACCCCCATGGGACAGAACCACTATCCTTGGGGACTTAAAGCTGCAGTGCTCTTTCTGCCCTCATTTTATTTTCTTTACAACTTTATAGAGTTAATTTCTATAAGAGAAACGGCACATGTTGAAAGTTGACAATCTGATGCGTTTTGACAGCACCCGCCCCCCGCCCCGAAACCAGCATCAAGTTATCGGACGTACTCATCTCCCCAGATGCTGCCCCTTGGTGACCCGCCCCACCCCTGCCTGCTCCTGTCACTGGGTTGCTTGATGTTTTCTAGAATTTAACAGACGTGGAATCACAGTAGCTAGCAAACAGGCCCTTTCTTCACGTGGCGTCGCTCCCTTGGTGCCGTGATCCTGAGGTCTGTCCGAGTCCGTGTGTGTATCAGCAGCGTCCTCTCCTTTACTGCTGAACCTGTTCCGCGTGTGCCCTCGCCACGGCGTCTTCTGTCCTGGGACATGGATTGTTTCTCCGGCTTGGCTTTTACGCCTGAGCTGCTGTGCGCGCTCTCGTGCGGAGCTTCCCACGGGCACGCGCTTCGGTTTCCCTGGGCTGAATCCCCAGGCGTGGAGCGGCTGGGAGATGTGGCGGGTTTATATTTAACCTAAAAAACAAACCCTGCCAAACTGTTTTCCAGGTCGGTTGTTGGATTTTACCCTCCCGCCAGGAGTCTGCATGTGTTTACGCCGGGTGTAAGCTCAGCGGGCTGCCTCGAGAGCGCGGCATTGCCTTCGAGTCTCCTGGGCTGAGACGTGTCTTGCACTTGGTAACCCCCGCCTCCGTTGTCCTCCTGGAAAACCCAAGTGTTTGCCTAAGATCCGTGCTTCTTAGCCTGGGGAGGGAGCATAGTTTGCCCTTGGAGGACATTCGGCAGCGTCTGGAGACATTTTGGGCGGCCCCAACTTTGGGGAGGCAGGTGTTAGTGGCATCGGTGGGTGGGGCCCAGGGCGGCTGCCGGACAGCCTGTCCTGCACAGGACAGCTCGGAATCTCAGTGAGGCTGGGCGGAGAACCAGCGGCCGGACCTCTGCGGTCCCCCTGCTCTGTGGCTCAGGGCTTTGTGCTGACCAGGGGTCACCCTGGCACACGCTGTGTTTTCAGGCAGAACCAGTGGCATCATTTATGGGGTGTGTGGACCTGTGGGCTCCCTCGGACCAAGCACTTGTCCCCAGGCTCTCAGGGCGGGGGAGGGGAGCTGTGTGCAACTCTGCACCTTCTCCCCAAAGTCTTCTAGGAAACCAGCTTCCTGGTGAGGATGTGACTTGGTCTCCGGTCCCTCCTCCAGCTGCTTGAGTAGGCAGATTCCACGCAGGGCTTTATGACTAAGCACCTGGCAGCCTGGGCTCAGGGCAGCCCTAACGATCTTCTTTGATTAAACTTTGCTTGGCTCAGGGAAGTTACTCACCTGCTCTCTGGCCAAGAGTGAACCTTCTGGAAACTTTCATGTGTAAATCTCTCTGACAGCTCCACATTCTGAAGTGTTCCCTTGGCCGTTCTTTCACTGATACGGGCGGGGAGAAAACTTGCAAGTGATGTCCTCAAACCATGGATTTTGCTCCTACAAAGCTTTTCGTAGGCGGGTTTGTGGAGGGGCTCGGTGTGTGTGGTGGGGAGATGACCGTCCCTGTGGCCAGCTGTCCCTTCCTTCTGCCTCGGCCGAGTACCCGAGAGCTGCCTTGAACCTGGTGGGGAGCTCGGGTGTTATCTATTTATGCACGTGTTTTATGTTTGGGGGTGAACACTGCGGGTGGCACACCCTGGTTTGTTTTGACACAGGAATAAGACCCTCGCCCCTGCACTTCCTCCCCCAGTCCCGCCTCACCCTCCCTGTTGGGAAGGAGGTGCCGCGTGTGAGCTGCTGGACGGAGACCTCGGAACGATAAGGAGAACTTGACCTTGACTGGAAGTGGATCCTGACCTCGCTGGGCTCCGCAGCCCCTGTGTCTCCTCGAGGGCCTTGTAACTTCTGTGCCAGGGAACCTGCCTTTTGCCTCCCTTTCCAGGAAATTAAGATACACGAGTGAAAATGTGATTAAGGGCTTCTGATGTTAGTACAGAAATGGGCCGTGTGTTAGTGAGAGCAAAGCTGTTGTATGGGGTAGCTGGCTGGTTCCTTGAGAGCAAACTGGCTGAAAGGTTTGTGATCATGGAATTTGCAAACACATTGAGTATTGATTTCTTCCCCGCTGTGTCCACATCCTGCGTCTCGGAGCTGCTGTGTTGTCACATCGGGTGTGAGGCCCGGCCCCTTCTCTGTGTCACCTGTGTGCATTCTCTCTCCCCTCCCCAGCACCTGTCCGAGGCCGGTGGGCCCACCTGGGGGGCTGGGCTTGCAGCTGGAGGCCTTTGGAGCAGAGCTCCTCAGACTGCAACCAGCCTCAGAGTGACCTGGGCAGCGTGTGAGAGCCGGGCTTGCCCTGGGGGCGCTGGGCCGGGGGTTCCGGGTGGGGTCTGGGATGCTGTTCCCCCTGCAGGCTCCCGGATGTGGCACCACACTTTGGGAACCACGGCTCCAGGTCTCCCAATGCTGGTGTCATGACATGAGGGGTGAGAGCCGCGAATCTGCAGTGTGGACAGTCCCTGGGGGCACGCTCCTCGTTGGTGGGCAGAGGACCCCAGGGTCCCACCCGGCGGGGTCGGGAAGCATCGCTGTGGGTTCGCACCATTTCACAGGCCTTTCTTGGTTAAAAAGCCAAGAGGCCCGACATCATCCAGTCCCCCACCGGAAACCTGCCTGGGACTTGCCGATCTCTTCCGTATAAATAATGATTCTATAGCTTTTCACGTTTTCACAGCGTGCCAGCCCCTAGGATTCTGAGATGCTTTATGATCAGCTTCACAGGCTCTGTGCCGCCCCTGCAGCTTCGATGTGCATGTGCTAAACACGTGTTTATATTCACGTGATCAAGCACGGCGCACTCCGCAAGCTCCCTCCGTGTGGGCATGTGTCTGTGTCTGCGCTCAGGTATCCGAGGACGTTGATACGGTAGGTGGTAGGCCGCGTTTGACGGCTTAGCTAACCCATAAATAGATTCTAGAACAATCTGGCTAGGCCTTGCCCTGCTTAAGAGCCTTTAATGGCTCATGGGGCTTTCAGAATGAAGTCGAAATTCCTGGCCTCACCCCCTGGCCTTTTTAGAACAAGTCACGGGGCAGCTAAAGGGACGAACATGGAATTGCTTCTCTCAGCATCCGGGGCCCTTGGCCACGGGCCTGTCTGGCCTTGTCCCTCCCTGCGGGCACCTCCTCTGCAGACCCTTCCCTGGGGCCACCTTGTCATCTCCAGTCCACCTCGGGCTCTTGATGGGCCGGGTCCTGCCTGCAGGCAGGCAACCCTCTCTTTTCGTAATGTCCTTACTGCTTGCTCCCCAGAGGCCGCTCGGATGTCTCCCGATTGCGATGTCAGGCGTGTGGCCTGGGTGCTCAGGGGCTGAGGGACCAGGCCCAGGATCTCATGCACGACCCCCCGTGTGGCCAGAGCGCCGCAGCGGAGAAGGACGTGCTCCTTGGAGGGGGGCTGGGTGGCGACAGGGAGCACAGACTGAAGCAGCAGCGGGGAGAGTCGTGAGGCCGGGACCCAGGACTTTGAGGTCGCCGTGGCTGCTGTTGTGGGAATGGCCTTCAGACTTTAGGGCACTAAAACAAAGGGTCCTAAATTCAGGCAGTCCTTGCCCTCAGCAGGTGGTCGTTGCCTTTGTGAACAATCAGAATTTGCTCGCCCTTTAAGCAAGGAGGCTGGTAAATTAAATTGGTCTGTTTGGATCCTTGGTGGGAAATAGCAGAATCCTGTTCTAGTTCCAGCAGGTGTGGAAGTTACCAGAATAATGTAGGAGCGGCTCCGAGATGGGAGGCCAGTGTGAGCGCCAGGCCTGGCGATGGCTAAACCAGGGTCGCTGAGCAGTCCGGGCAGCAGTCCCCTGCATCTTCAGGCACCTCTTGAGCTTCCTGTGGCCACAGGAAATCAGCCACCTCTTGGCCCCCTTCAGTGACAGCGTCGTCCAGACAGCAGCAGCGAGGAGGGCCAGGTCCTCAAAGGCCAGTGGAGGAGCTGTCCACGTAAGCGGGGCATCGAGACTGAGCTGGCAGGCGTGGGCCAGTGCGTTACAGGGCAGGTGCCTGGGCTGTCCCGCCAGCCGCGAGATGCTCATTGTGCATCTGGAGCGTGACTTCCTGCGTCTGCCCAAGTCCACCACGTCTTTGTCACTCTGCGTGAAAGAGCCTGGGTGCAGTCGGACATTCTGCAGCACTTAAAGGAGAAAGTGATGGGTTCATGGGTGACGTTTGCAGCGGATGCCAATCTCTAAGATGTGCACGTGTCAGGTTCAGTAATAAGCAGCTGCACACATGCTGCGTTGCTCCTCGCAAGTTCAGTGTTCAGGGAGCTGGGAAAATGCCAGAGGACAGGGCTGCCTTTTACATCTGAGTGGAAGTGAGATACTTTTCAGAGTAGGGGTAGCTGAGTGCCACGCGACTTGAGGGCAGGGAGAAGCGGCTGGGCTGGGCTACGTGTGGGCTTCGGATTGTGGCAGGTGGCTGAACTCCAGCTCCCCCTCTGCCTCCTGCCCCAGGACTTCGCTGCTGCTGCTCTTGCAGACGGGTGGTTCCCGCGGGCGCACCCTGGCCGGGGCTTCCTTCCTGCCCTGCCTTTACGCGGCCTCCTGCCATCTTCCCGTCCCCTGGGCACGGGCACCCCAGCTGCACGCATGCCTGGTAGTAATAAACGCTCCATTGGGGCTTGTGGGGGATATGCCTTTCCTGACTGTTCTGCCCCCGAAGCTGGCGATGAGACAAACGCTGTGCCCTTCCCAGGCTCTTCGCCCCGTTCTCTGCTTCTCCTCTGTCCTGTAACTGTTGGTTGCGGGGGTCTAGCATCTAAAGAGAGTCTTTG
This sequence comes from Phacochoerus africanus, assembly GCF_016906955.1. Classification (NCBI taxonomy): domain Eukaryota; kingdom Metazoa; phylum Chordata; class Mammalia; order Artiodactyla; family Suidae; genus Phacochoerus; species Phacochoerus africanus. The sequence goes on from NC_062546.1 coordinate 200,970,390, forward strand.
GACAACGTCTGGCCCTGCTCTTTGTAGCTGTGCGCCTGTCGGGAGGCCATTCAGGTGCTGAGCCTCAGGTTGCTCCTGCTTTACTTGGAGGGAGGCAGTGTCAGGATGGGGTCCCTGCGGCCTGGTGCCCAGTCATAGCTGCTGCCCTGCCTCCCCTGGCCTCCCATCACCCCGAGGCCTGTTGAGTGGATGTGCATTCATCCGGCTCCCTCAGGAGACTTCAGATCTTCTCCGTGTTCTGAGGGTCGCTGGTGTGGACGCCCAGTGTTCTGAGCTTTGGTGGTGTGGACACTTAGCTAGTGAGGGTCAGCGGTGTGGACGCCCAGTGTTCTGAGGGTCAGCGGTGTGGACGCCCAGTGTTCTGAGCGTTGGTGGTGTGGACACCCAGTGTTCTGAGGGTCAGCGGTGTGGACGCCCAGTGTTCTGAGGGTCAGCGGTGTGGACGCCCAGTGTTCTGAGGGTCAGCGGTGTGGACGCCCAGTGTTCTGAGGGTCAGCGGTGTGGACGCCCAGTGTTCTGAGGGTCAGCGGTGTGGACGCCCAGTGTTCTGAGGGTCAGTGGTGTGGACACCCAGTGTTCTGAGCGTTGGTGGTGTGGACGCCCAGTGTTCTGAGGGTCAGCGGTGTGGACGCCCAGTGTTCTGAGGGTCAGTGGTGTGGACACCCAGTGTTCTGAGCGTTGGTGGTGTGGACGCCCAGTGTTCTGAGGGTCAGCGGTGTGGACACCCAGTGTTCTGAGGGTCAGCGGTGTGGACGCCCAGTGTTCTGAGGGTCAGCGGTGTGGACGCTCACCTCGTGAGGGTACTCTGTGGGGGTGGTCCTCTGCCAGCAGGGTCTCTGAAGTGGGATTGACCCTCCCTAATGTGGTTGACCCAAAAGTCAGCCATGCCAATGCTGTTGACGGACAGTTGCAGATAGAAGCATCCTTGGTCCTGCAGGGTAAGATCTGATTGGCTGGGGATGCTGTAGGGGCTTGGAAGGGCTTGGTGTCTGGGTCCTTCTGCAGGGCTCTCCTAACAAATTGTCACAGCCGGGAAGCTTAAGGAACAGACGTTTCTTTTTCTTTTCTTTTTTTTTTTGTCTTTTTGTCATTTCTTGGACTGCTCCCGCAGCATATGGAGGTTCCCAGGCTAGGGGTCGAATCGGAGCTGCAGCCACCAGCCTATGCCAGAGCCACAGCAGCGAGGGATCCAAGCCGCGTCTGTGACCCACACCACAGCTCACGGCAACACCGGATCCTTAACCCACGGAGCAAGGGCAGGGACCGAACCTGCAACCTCATGGTTCCTAGTCGGATTCGTTAACCACTGCGCCACGACAGGAACTCCAGGAACAGACATTTCGTATCTCAGGTTCTGAGGCTGGAAGGAGATCAGGGTGTCGGCAGGGGGCTTCTCCTGAGACCTCTCTCCTTAGCTGGTGGCTGGTGGATAGACACCTTGCCCTGTGTCCCCCCTCCGCCTTTCCTGTTGTCACATGTCTCTTCTCATAAGGACACTGGTCCCGTTGGATTAGGGCCCTGGCCTTACGACCTCATTTAACCTTAACGAGTCCTTAAAGCCTCTGTGCAGATACAGACGCCTTGAGGGTTGGGGCTTCAGCAGAGGAGATGACAGTGGGGGGAGGCACAGTCCAGCCCGTAACAGTGTCCTTCTCCGCCCCAGCCTCCCCCCAGCACCTGTATGTGGCATCTGAGGATGTGTTGTTCACACAGCATCGCAGGTGTCTCGTGATTCACTGCGATCAGGGCTCTCGCAGGTGTGGGGGCCGCCAGCCATTCTCTTCCAAAGCGAGTGGAACCAAGGGACAGTGGGTTCTGAACCCAACCTGAACTCTTTATTTTCTATCTTTATTCGAACTTATTCTAACAGCATCTTTGCTGCTTTCATAATATGTTTATTTACATTACATTTGACTGTATTTACCAAACCTGTATTTTTATATGTTTATTATGATTTTATCATCCTTGAGGTGGCAGAGACTAATGTGTACTGGGACTGGGGAAAAAAAACCCAGTAGCCCCAAGGCGATTGCTTTATAAAAAATTTAAAGGAGTACGTAATGAGATGAGAGCAATTTTTTGATGTAAAATGGATTGTAAAAAGTGTACAATTTGGATATAAAAGGAAGCCTAAGGAAAGATAGAAACAATTGTTCATGGTGAGACAGGGTCCGCACACCTGGGGCCACTGCCCGGGGGACCAGGTGCCGAGATGGAGGCTCAGCCAGGCCTCGGCCCCTAGGGCACGGGGCGAGCTTGGCCCAGAAACGACCTCCACATGTCAGACGGTGGGCTGACCGTCTTCCCTTTGCCTACGACCACGGTTCTGCTGTGGCCCCCTTGGCACCTTCAGCTCTTTCTGTAGCTCTGCAGCGGGGAAATGGTTATGCTGATGGATCAGTGGGTTGATGGATGGATTGAGTCATGTTATCGTTCTCTGAGCTTTGGACAGTCGCACAACTTTTTCCTTCATCTGTCTCTTGGCAGGTATCTTTGAAGGCTTTTTTTTTTTTCTTTTTAGGGCTGCGCCTGTGGCATGTGGAAGTTTGCAGTCTAGGGGTTGAATCACAGCTGCAGCTGCCAGCCTGCATCACAGCCACAGCAACACGGGATCCGAGCCACATCTGTGACTTACACGACAGCTCACGGCAACACCGGATCCTTAACCCACTGAGCGAGGCCAGGGAGCCAACCTGAGTCCTTGTGGATACTACTTGGGTTCGTTTCTGCTGTGCCGCAGTGCGAACTTCGAAGGCTTTTAAAAAAGGATTTTGATGCGGAATTTTACAGGTGACAGCAGTGAAAGTGGCCATCAGCCCCAACCCCATGTCCCCTAAATTATTCCTTCCAAGGCCCTTTGTGTTATACCCCATCCCCATTGGCTTCTTGGAATTGACCCTGGCCTCCTGGGTCCCGATGCAGAAGTTAGTGTGGCGGTCACAAGTTGGCCTGTGCCCGCTGTCTGCAGGGGGCCTTTGAGGGTGGGGCTGGGCTTCAGCTGGTGTCTTCTGCTTTGGCACAAAGAGGGAGAGACCAGCACGGCAGTTGCGAACTTTTCTTTTTTGATCGAACTGTGGTTGATTTTGCATGTGTTGCAGGCGTACAGCAGAGTAATGCGGTCACACACGCATGTGGTTATTCTTGTTCTGATTCGTTTACCTTATGGTTTATTACAAAATACTGAGGATGGCTCCTGGTGCTGAACAGTCGGTCCTTGCTGTTTATTCTGTGTCTAGTGGTTTGTATGTGTCCGTCCCAAACACCTAACGCATGGTCCCGTCCCCTTTGGTAACCTTCAGTTTGTTTTCTGTGTCTGTGGGTCTGTTTCTGTTGTGTAACTAAGTGCATTGGTATCCTTTTTTTAAATTTTTAGATTCCACGTATAAGTGATATTCTGTATTTGTCTTTGTCTGATTTACTTCACTTGGTGTGAGGCTCTCTAGGTCCATCCCTATTGCTACAAATGGCATTGTTACATTCTTTTTTTTATGGCTGAATAATATTTTAGTGTGTGTGTGTGTGTACGTACACTGCATCTTTATCCATTCGTCTGTTGGTGGACATTTAGGTTGCATCCGTGTCTCTGCTGTTGAAATAGTGCTGCTGTGAGCATTGGGTGAATTAGAATTTTATTCAGATATATACTCAGAAGTGTAAATATTTTTAGTTTTTTAAGGAACTTCTGTACTATTCTTATCTATCTTTTTAGGGCTGCTCCCGCGGCATATGGAGGTTCCCAGGCTAGGGGTCAAATCAGAGCTGTAGCCCCCAGCCTACGCCACAGCAACCCCAGACCTGAGCTGTGTCTGTAACCTACACCACAGCGCATGGCTGGATCCTTAACCCCCTGACCTCATGGTTCCCAGTCAGATTCGTTTCTGCAGCGCCATGATGGGAACTGCCATGGAACTTCTACACTATTCTTCAGAGTGAAGTTTTGAACGTTTTAATTCTAACTCACACACTAATCAGGAAAGAAACCAAAAAGGAGTGGTTATTCACTTTTAACGCCTCAAAACAATATGACTTTCTGTGTCTTAAGCCCGAGGGACGGGTATGCGTGATCCTAGCTCACCCCATTTCTGGGCTGGCGACCCTGACATCACTGCTCTAGTGTGTCCTGCTCTGCGCTTGGGCCTCGTCCAGTTCATGGCGACAGGAGGCCATGGCCAGGTGGCCCCGCACGGTGAGGGACAGCAGAAGTGTCAGAGCAGACCTTGGCAAGGACAGCGGTGCGCAGGTGACATGACGTGAGCTGTCCTGATCCGCTTATGTTTGTTAATTGGTTTAATCCTCACAGCAGCTCAGACAGAGACGTGCTTCTCCATTTAGAGACGTGAGACCTTGAGACTCAGGGCGGAGGGATCATTCATTCCCTTCCTGAGGAGAAGGCCTCACGTTGCACAGGAAACAGAGCATCATGTACACGTGTGTGCCTGTTTTCATGTGTGCATAGTGAGCAAAGTAGAAAAAAGTTACGACCTGAATTTTTTGAGTTAAATATCTGCTTGCAATATGCTTTCTAAAACTTAGAAAACAGGAGCTCCCTGGTGGCTCAGTGGGTTAAGGATCTAGTATTGTCACTACTATGGCATGGGTTCGATCCCTGGCCCTGGAACTTCTGCATGCTGCGGGTGCAGGCAAAAAGAAAGAAAACTTAAGAAACAACTCAAACACATCAAATGTGTGTGAGATAGCATAGTGACCTCCCAGATGTCCAGCAGCCAGCTTCAGTAACTGTCAGCGTGTGGCCAGTCTTATTTCCTCTCTACACCTACCACTATGATTTTGAAGCTAACCCAAGACATCCGATTTTTTCATCCAAAAATATTTCAGAATCCATCTCCAAAAGAGAATTCTTAAAAAAAAAAAAACAAAACAAAACCAAACACACGGCCACAGTTCCATTATCACACTTACAAAATGAACAGTGCTTTAATATCATCGGATATTCAGTTGGGGTCCAGATTTCCAGTTGTCTCAGGGGTGTCATCATTTCTCCTCCGAGTTTGTGTACCCCGGGATCTGAATGATGCCCGGGCAGTGCGGGTGGTTGATGTGTGTCCCCCGGCCGTCTGCCTTCTCTCCTGGGAAGTGGATTTGTAACCAGACCCGGACGATGGGCCTGGGAGCCCTTCCTTGGCCTGGATTTTTGGACCGAATCCCCTTGGATTTTTTTTTTTTTTTTGCTTTTCAGGGCTGTACCTGTAGCATATGGAGGTTCCCAGGCTAGGAGTCGAATTGGAGCTGCAGCTGCTGGCCTGCACCACAGCCACAGCAACGCGGGATCCAGGCTGCATCTTCGACCTACACCACAGCTCATGGCAATGCTGGATCCTTAACCCACCCAGCGGGGCCAGGGATGGAACCCGTGTCCTCATGGATACTAGTCGGTTTGTTACCACTGAGCCACAATAGGGACTCTCTCCTTAGGTTGATTCTTGGACATTTCCGGCTAACAAGGTATTGCATTCTAGAGAAACAAATTCTGTGTGCAAATTCTAGGTAAAGTGTCTCCCTTGCAAAATAGGGTTCTTCATGGAAAAAAAAAAAAAAGCTTGAAAAACTATGTCTTTCTCCTCAGTCTGCAAAATGTGAATGTCATTTTAAAATATCAGGGTTAAATTTCTTTATGGTGACGAGATAGGGCGGGCATGACATTTAGCAAAGAAAATTGGGATGGATGAGCTTAATGGACTTGACCTCTTTTGGGGGTGGTTCCTGTGGAAGGTTAGTTATGTTTTTATTTTATGTTAGGGTCTCCTTGGAAACCGGAGGTATCGTTGTGGTCTTAATAAGCAAATATCTCCATTACAGGAGAGAGGGCTGGTGTGGGAAGTGGGTAGGCTGTGGGAGAGTTCTGTCCGATGGCTGGTCTTCAACGTCCAGGCCACTCAGACACATGCATCCAGCGGCGGAGCTGGGTTCTCCCGGCTGCTGCAGACCTGGGGACCAGCTGTGATGGGCCTGCCCAGAGCAGCCCTGTGGGAAGACCTTGGGTGGGGCCCAGACGTCCTGGCCTGTCCCCTCCCAGGGAGGCTTGGGTATGGCCTTGCTTTTGCTTATAATTCATCTCTTTACTTGAAGACTTAGGTTTTTGTCTTTTACAGCAAGAAAATCATTGGAAAATGTGAAACATCACCCTTGTAATCCTGTGGTAGAAAATAATTACCTTTTAAAGGGCATAAGTTATGGTTACAAGGAATGAATTAATTTGGAGAAGGAAAAGAACCCTTTAAAAAAGTCCAGACATACAAATGGTAGGAGCTTTACGAGATTGTTGTGCATGGATTAAAATCAAAAGGGGGAGTTCCTGTCGTGGCGCAGCAGAAACACATCCGACTAGGAACCATGAGGTCACAGGCTTGATCCCTGGCCTCACTCAGTGGGTTAAGGATCTGGCATTGCCGTGAGCTGTGGGGTAGGTTGCAGATGCAGCTCAGACCTGACGTGGCTGGGGCTGTGGTGTAGGCTGACAGCTGTAGCTCTGATTCGACCCCTAGCCTGGGAAGTTCCGTATGCCACAAGCGCGGCCCTAAAAAGCAAAAATAATCAATCAGTCAGTCAATCAGTCAGTCAATCAAAAGGGGATGCAGAGGAGGACGTGAGATACGGGGACAGAGTGAGAAAGTTCACTGCCATCCTGAGGGTCGAAGTTTGCTTGTTGCTTCGTTAGGCTGAGAATAGTTGCGATGCGTAGGAAGCCTGAAGGTAACGGAACACTGGTTTCCTTGCAGATTGTAAGCGAAGATGGGTGAATTCTGGTAGCATTTGTCCTAAAGCAGTAGAGGCAAAGGTCCGCCAGTGGAATGAAACAGTGGGGCTGTGACAGTGGCTGCTTGCGGGGGGCGGGGGGGGGGTCCAGTCTGGTTTTTCTCCTGACATGGAAATGCTGCCCCCTTGGAGTCATCCATGAAACCACATCAGGTGAAAGTGGAGCCGTAGTTCTCCTGTGCCCCCTTAGTGTTTCGTTTGTGGCAGCGGTGACCAGTAGCAATAGGTAGGGGACCGGAGGTTGCAGAATCCCTGGGCGCCCAGAAGTGGCGGGTGTGTGGGATTCTGGGAGGAGTCAGGATGTCAAGCCACTGCCCAGGCGTGATTCTCCGTGTGCAGGGGCGGCAGGGCATGTATTTGTTTTTTAGGGCCACATCCGTGGCATATGGAGGTTCCCAGGCTAGGGGTCGAGTCGGAACTGAAGCTGCTGGCCTACACCACAGCTGCAGCAACGTGGGCTCCTAGCCGCATCGGCCACCTACACCACAGCTCACCGCAGGTGTCCACTGAGTCACAATGGGAACTCCCATGTATCCACTTTTTTTTTTTTTGGCTTTTTTTGGTTGTTGTTGTTGTTATTGTTGTTGTTGTTGTTGCTATTTCTTGGGCCGTTCCCACGGCATATGGAGGTTCCCAGGCTAGGGGTTGAATCGGAGCTGTAGCCACCGGCCTACGCCAGAGGCACAGCAACGTGGGATCCGAGCCGCGTCTGCAACCTACACCACAGCTCACGGCAACGCTGGATCATTAACCCACAGAGCAAGGGCATCCCATGTATCCACTTTTTAATTTTAATTTTTAAAAATTTTATTGGACTCCAGTCCTTAGAAGTTGACTTATAATGCTGTATGAGTGGCAGGTGTGCCACCGCGTGAATCAGCTGTGCACATACACGCATCTAAAAGGGTTTTTTTGGGAATAAAGATGACGTATGGTTGCATTGATTCCAGAAAGTTTCTATCAGTCTATCCTCTGCTGAGGGGAATGGGTCCTTCCTCCCCCACCCCCACACTGGCCTCTGCCAGCCCAGCTGCTGGGCGGAACCTGTGCCTCCTCCCCGCAGGCCAGGGGACGGACCGCCACCTGCAGACTCCTGTCCTTCCGCTGCCGGGTGTGATTCCTCAGGCCTCGCGAGGACAGAGATTGTGGACTTCGCATGGCAGGTGTGGACTCAGAGCGTGGGGTGGAGAGGCCCCTGGGGAATGTAGAAGCCCCGCGTGTGGGACCACGTAGGGAGTGGGCGCCGAGATGGTCGCTGTCGCGTAGTCCGCACCGCAGGCTTCTCGTCAAGTCGTCTTTGCCCCCCTCCCTTCCCGCGGGGCCTTTGCGAGGGCTCCCCTCCGTGGCGCGCGTGTGGCCGGTGGCCTTGCGCCGGACACACAGGATGGATCACCGTTGGGCTATTAATGACTCGATGGGCCCGCTGTATGTTTTGCTTGCTCCTTCCTCGTCCGTTGTTTCCGAGGCCCCTGGCTCCTCGGGGCGTGGCTCCGAGCCCGCTCTGCCGCCTGCTAAGATTCCCAGCCGCGCTGTGCTGTGAGAAAAGCCCCTTTGTTGCCCTGGCATCGCTGGAACACTGGTCCTTTTATGTTGTGGGAGGGCGTTGTTGTTAAGTCTTCTCCAGGGAACTCGTGTTTCTCTGCCACATGCTAGCGGGGGCTCTGTGCTGGTGGCTGGAATATCTGCATCTCCCGTGTGCCAAGAATTTGATGTCCATTGGCTTCCCATGATAATAACTGACATTAAAATCCACACTCTGGCGGCAGGTAGGGATTGAGAGTATAGGAGTGTCCCGTCAGGTCCTGCAGGTGGTGGATGGAGGAGTCCGGCTTGGGATCCAGGTCTGCCTGAGCCGCTGAGCCTGTGGTGTCCACTGCAGATGTACCCAGGGGGCACAGGACAGAGGTATGTGTGCAGCCCGTGGGACACAGGACAGAGTGCTCGAGAGCTGGGAGGGAACGGTGACCCTCTGGGTTCAGGTTGTTCTCCTCATTGCACTGACCTGTCCCCCCCGGGATCCTCGGCGTGGGGCGCACAGCATCTGCCTGTGGCCCTCCTTGGGGACCAGCATGCGTTTCATCCCCTTGGCCTGACCTGTGAGCCAGGGCCGTGGGCAGTGTCAGGAGGACAGTTTGCACCTTGCGGGGAGGGAGGCTGGGCAGGCAACCCATCTGAGCTGTTGGCAGAGGGCACAGAGCTGCCATGGTGCCGTGGTCCGGCTGGGCCAAGGCTGTGTGTGCCTTACGGGGGAGGAGGGTGGATTTCCAGAATCCCTGGAAGATTAGAGTAAGGTGTGTTGCTTCCTCACTCTAAGCCTCAGTGTGGATTTGGGGTCAAGTAGGGTTGAGGAGGCAGGAATCAGCACCTAAGTTAGAAAAGAAGGCCCAGCAGCCCGCACACGTGTCGTATGCCTCTTGTCGGTGTCAAGACATTTGTCATTGGGCTTCCCGTGTGGCTCGCAGCATAACTACTCGGCGTTGCTTCTACAGTGGCTGTGGCTCGCCCCCTGGCTCGGGAACTTCCATATGCCGCAGGTGCGGCCACTTGTTTCACGTGGTACTGACACAAAGACAGAGATACAGATCAGTGGAACAGGATAGAAAGCCCAGAATTCAACCCACGCACCCACAGCCAACTCATCCATGACAAAGGAGGCAAGAATATGCAATGGAGAAAGGACAGCTTGTTCCATAAGTGGTGCTGGGAAAGCTGGACAGCCACATGGAAAAGAATGAAATTAGAACACTCCCTAACACCATACGCAAAAATAAACTCAAAATGGATTAAAGACCTAGACAGAAGACCAGACACTATCAAACTCCTAGAGGAAAACATAGGCCAAACACTCTCTGGCATAAACAACAGCAACATCTTCTCAGATCCACCTCTTAGAGTACTGACAATAAAAAGAAAAATAAACAAATGGGACCTAATCAAACTTCAAAGTTTCTGCACAACAAAGGAAACCCTAAACAACACGAAAAGACAACCCACAGAATGGGAGAAAATCTTTGCAAGTGGATCGACTGACAAGGGATTCATCTCCAAAAGTTATAAACACCTTCTGCAGCTCCATACCAAAAAAACAAACAACCCCATCAAAAAATGGGCAGAAGATCTAAACAGACAGTTCTCCAAAGAAGACATACGGGTGGCCAAAACACACATGCAAAGATGTTCAGCATCACTCATTATTAGAGAAGTGCAAATCAAAACCACTCTGAGGTACCACCTTACACCAGCCAGAATGGCTAGCATCCAAAAAAGTCTACAAACAATAAGTGCTGGAGAGGGTGTGGAGAAAAAGGAACCCTAGTACACTGTTGGTGGGATTGTCAATTGGTGCAGTCACTGTGGAAAACAGTATGGAGATGCCTCAGAAAACTAAACATAGAACTACCATTTGATCCAGCAATCCCACTCCTGGGCATCTATCCAGGGAAAACCATAACTCGCAAAGACACATGTACTCTGATGTTCATTGCAGCACTCTTTTCAATAGCCAAGACATGGAAACAACCTAAATGTCCATCGACATAGGAGTGGATCCAGAAGATGTGGTGCATATACACAATGGAATATGACTCAGCCACTAAAAGGAACGAAATACCAGCATTTTTAGCAACATGGATGGACCTAGAAACTATCATGCTAAGTGAAGTCAGCTGTACAATGAGGCACCAACATCAAATGCTTTCACTGACATGTGGAATCTGAGAAAAGGACAGACGGAACTTCTTTGCAGAACAGATACTGACTCACAAAAACTTATGGTCTCGGAGGAGACAGTTTGGGGGGTGGGGGGATGTGCTTGGGCTGTGGGATGGAAATCCTGTGAAATTGGATTGTGATGATCATTATACAACTACAGATGGGGTAAATTCATTTGAGTGATAAAAAAATAGTAATGCAAAAAAAAAAAAACCCAAAAAAACACTTATCATTTATCTTTGAAGGGGATGGAGCAGGAAGCCTTGAAGTTTTGGTGGGAGAAAGGATGGCAGTTATAAGGTAGCCAGGAATCAAGCCCACCAGAGTGCTGCCAGGGGGTCCTGACCCTGCGGATGCAACCAAGAGGTGCAGTTGTGGGTCAGGTTATTATTGCAGGTTACGGAGCTGCTGGAGTGTGTGTGGCCAGTTCTCGGTGGTGCCGTGTCAGACCTCAGCACTGGGGCTTGCACACACCCCTGGTTGGCTGGGACACAGGTGCTAACCCAGGAGATTGTGCTCTCCTTCATGGAGCTAGGAATTTCCAGGGCTTTGATAGGGTCCCTTTGATCTTGGTCCGGTATGAGTTTTCTATGGCTGCTCTAACGAGTTACCCCACACGTAGTGGCTTCAAACCACACACATTTATTCTCTTACAGTTCTGGAGGTCAGAAGTCCTGAAGTCAGGGTGTCGCAGGGCTGTGCTCCTCCTGGGGCTCTAGGGGAGCTTTGGTCCCCTGACCTGTTCCTGCTTCTAGACGCTGCTTGCCGCCTTGGGCTTCGGGGCCCCTTCCTCCCTCCTGGAAGCCAGCTGCACAGCGTCTTCCCGTCTCTCTCTGGGCTCTCGGCTCCGGCATCGCATCCTCCTCTCTCTTCTGCTTCTCCTTCCAGATGCTCAGGACCCTCATGACGATATTGGGCTCGGCTGGAGGAGCCAAACGAATCCCCACTTTCAGGTCCTTGCTGTAATCATGCCTGCGAAGTCCCTTTTGCTGAGGAAGGTGACACAGCCTGAGGGTTTGGGGATTAGGATGTGGGCATCTTTGGGGGGCTTGTTCTGCCTCCTGCAGTCCCCTGGCCCTGTTTCTCACCAGGGCCCCCTTTCTTCAGGGGATTCCTCTCCTGCCAGCAGACGTGGCATCTCTGAGCCCCAGCTCAGCCGGCCTCATGGGGTGGGGGTGGTGCCCTGCCGCCCGTCCGGCCGTCTGGCTCTCTCTGCAGCTCCCTCTTTGGTTCAGGAGGTCCAAGGAGAAAGGGAGGAGCCGAGCACGGATGTCCCCCTCCTTCGGGGACATCCTTCAGCCTCGTGCAGGGCGCTGTGTCCTCCTCTGCTGGACTGTCTTCTCTTTAGTCCCAGAGCTTGCGACCAGCCCTCTCCCGTGTCCCCCGCCGCGTTCTGCCCTGAGATGCGTGGATCTTGGGTCTCTGCCCACCTATACCTCCAAGTAAGCAGGAGCCTGGCCCTGGGATGCCCGGCCGAGGCGTGTCTGGGTTTTAGGCTCTTCAATCGGAAAAAGAGAAGACAAAAGCGAGGGGAACGTTGATCACAGAAAGGAGAATTGGCAGGGAATGAACTCAACCCTCTCCCCACCCCCCACCCCGCTTTTTTTCCCCTTTTCTTTTTACAGCTGTATCTGCGGCACATGGAAGTGCATGGGCTGGGGTGGAATCCGGGCTGCAGTTGCTGGCCTACACCGCAGCCACAGCCACGCCGGATCAGAGCCTCGTTGGCAGCCTACACAGCAGCTTGTGACAACGCTGGAGCCTTCATCCCCTGAGCAGGGCCAGGGATCCAATATACATCCTCACAGGCGCTGTGTTGGGTTCTTAACCCGCTGAGCCACAATGGGAACTCCCTCAGCCGCTTTCCTGATTATCACCGTGTTTTATGCTTAGTGTGGGAAACTGTAAAGAAGAAGAAGAAGCAAAATCGCCCATGGGCCTTTGCTCTGAAGGCAACTGCCGTGACTTTGGGGAGGTTCCAGGTTTGCTCTTTCCCCACCTCTGCATTTTATGAGGGTCGGTGTGTGTGTCACGTGTACAGCGGTGTGTACAGCGGTGTGTCCAGGTTTTCCTACGGAATCTTTGTTATGATGACATTTTCATGTGCCTTTGCCTTTTCATCAACCATCTTTTTTTTTTGTCTTCTTTTAGGGCCGCACCTGCCGCATGTGGAGGTTCCCAGGCTAGGGGTCCAATCAGAGCTGCAGCTGCTGGCCTCCACCCCAGCCACAGCAATGCCAGATCTGAGCCGTGTCTGTGGCCTACACCACAGCTCCTGGCAACGCCGGATCCTTAACCCACTGAGCGAGGCCAGGGATCACACCTGCGTCCTTATAGATACTAGTCAGATTCATTTCCACTGAGCCATGACAGGAACTCTGCAATAATCTTTTTTTGTGGCTCTATGATATCTAAGTATATTGACGCATCCTAACTGGATATATATGAAAAACTTTTTAAATGCTTCCAATAAAAGATGACAAAAATTAATATTTTAAAACAGATGGGAAGGAAATGTGTAGCCCTTGCCTCAGTTAACCCCTGTCTCCTGCCTGCATCTGGCAGGTCGTGAGCTGTGTCGCACTCCCCTCAAGGCCCCCTCCCCCCCAGGTCTTGGCGAGTGGATGGTGGGCTGTCTGTCATCCTTGGCATTAACTGTGATCTCCCTTCTACCCTGTGCCACTTCTGTAAGTTGGCACATGCGGGTGTTTCTTCAATCCCATGTGTGTCGTCAGTGCTTCAGATGAGTCATGGCGGTGTTCACAGGGCAGAAAAAAGACGCATCTCTGGCTGCTGGTCTTGGGAAGGAAAACAAAGCCGAACGAATGATGTATACGTGGTGCCAGCATAGTGAGAACGAGGGGAGGCGGAACACACCACAAGCTGTTAATGAGCGTCGGAGAGGTGTGGCGTCACAGCCCTACTTTGCGCGTCTTCACTTTAGCAGAATTATTTTTCAGTCTAGTAATCGTCCATTAAAAATCAGAAATGGTCCAGTTCATTCAAAACCACCGTCAGTCGCATTCTGATAAAAGAGGTTTTGACTTTCTTCTTTTTAGAGTTCATAAAGATCCGCATGTTTGTGGCAGGCAGGAAATCAAGCGGAGTTTCCTAGGAAATTATGTCAGAAGGCTTAATGGCTGACTTTTCTGGCTCAGACACCTGGAGAATGGTCTTAGGGCGGTGTGGACAGCCATTGCTCATGAGTTTACTCTAATCACCTTGTATAGACACATGTCAGAGCATTGGAAACTGGGTAGCATTTCGTGCTAAGCATCAGAACAAAGATTTTGCTTGCAGTGTTGAGTGAAGTTACACTCTGGCTCAGATTAAACACATGGCAAGCGCCCTACTCCAGTTTTAAAAGTCATTAGGCAGCCACATCTTTTTTTGCGGCTTTGTTCTTTTGTCTTTTCCTCTCATGAAAAGGGATGCTCGGAAAGTGGCACCAGGAGGCCAGCATGAAGTCACTCAGCTTTGGGATTTTTCTCCCGTGCAGGAATGGTCAGATCTGCCCCAAGACTCCCTGCCCTCGGCTCTTGGTGACCGTTTTTTTTTTGTCTCCATCCCCTATGTAGCTTCAGAGCCATATCCTTTTTTTTTGTCTTTTTTTTTGTCTTTTTGCCTTTTCTAGGGCCGCTCCCGAGGCCTATGGAGGTTCCCAGGCTAGGGGTCCAATCGGAGCTGTAGCTGCCAGCTTACGCCACAGCCACAGCCACAGCAACGCAGGATCTGAGCCTCATCTGCAACCTACACTACAGCTCATGGCAGTGCCGGATCCTTAACCCACTGAGCAAGGCCAGGGTTCCAACCTGCAACCTCATGGTTCCTAGTCAGATTCGTTAACCACTGTGCCACGATGGGAACTCCCCCTAAGCCTTTTTTGATGAATGCTTGCAGCTTAATCAAGCTAGCAGTTTACTTAGATACACATAGCCCTGTGTGCCTTATGTTATTCCGTTGGATCACAACGCGTGCCCCCTGCAGGTTGTTTCCATAAACCTCTGGGAGGCCCTGTGTCTGTTTCCTCGTCTCATAACCCATGGGACGGGGCAGTACCTCCTCAGAGCTGTGTCTGGACAGGCAGGTGCAGCAAAGCCGTGGAAGTGCTCCCAGCAGCCCCCTGCACACACAGATCAGGGCCCAGGCAGGGATGGTGGCGGGCTTCTGTCTCTGTCTCTCCCACAGCGTCCAGGCATTTTGTTTTAACCTCATTCCGCCCTGATTGGGGTTCCTTAGATGAGTTCTCTCTTTTCTGCAAAATAGTGCGGCAAAGCCCAGGCAGGTGATAGCGGGAGGCGAATGCCAGCCTGCCGCGAAGCAGCCCGGGGGTGCTTTTGCCCCTGCTCATGCCTTCTGCCCGTTTCCCCATTCTCCTCTGCTCGACTCCAAGCTGGCATGGCAGGAGACCAGCTACCGGGGTGAATGGCACTCCGCCGGCCAAGGGTTTTCTGGGGGAGCCGAGGCCGGCGCCTCCCGCGCGGCCGGGATCGCCTGCGCATCCTTTCTGTGCAGGTGCTACCGGCCCCCGGCTGGACTGAGTTCAAGGGAGGACCGCGTGTGCTGAGCAGGTGCATTGAAGAAGGTGCGGAGGTCGCCGGCGCCGACCCTCGTTAGGTCCTCACTGCACATGAAATGAGAACTTGACCACCCCTTCCCCGCAGAGGCGCTGGATGAATGGATCTCTGGACAGCATTTTGGTTGAAAGGCCGCTTGAAACGGCTGCCTTTCCTCTTATCCTCCTCTCTCTGTGTTCTGCGCGCTGGGTGGGATGTCGTGGCGAAAGGTGTCCTCACAAACCCCAGGCTGGGGCAGGCTGTGTGGCGCTGGCCCAGCTCAGAGCTCCAGCCCTGTAGTGACCCCTGTCCTCCAGACTCCTGCTTTCTTTGTGGAAGAAAAGGCTGTCAGCAGCCTTGAACCAAACTTGCACTTTCACTCCTGATAAGTGAGCTGTGTGCACTTGAACTTGGAGGGCTGAATGGGAAGGCAGGTCTGCTGTGCGCACCTGGCTCCGTGCATCCTCAGAAGCAGGGGGTCGGCTTTCCAGAACCTTCGCCAGGTGGGGAGATGCCTTTGGAGCCCAGAGCCCCTCTCGGCTGCCTTCGAGTGCTCTAGGGCTTGGCTGCAGAGGCGTTTTTGGCTCATCCTGTAGGACTCAGAGCTTCATTTCCTTCCTGTTACTTGCTTGCCTGCCAGCGAGCCTCAGCTTTTAATTTTAAAGCTTATAATGCTAAAGCACCTTGCATTTCTCATTGCTTTGACTTTTTTTCCCTTCAAGAATAATCTCCAACATTCGTGCAAAGCTTGACAGCTCGTCCAGGACAGATCAAATGTCTGGTTTTCCATGAAAATGCGTGCCCTCTGCTTCCCTATGGGGAGCGGCTGTCTGGCTTTGAGCCGCTCACATCCGTCCTGGAGCTGGGTGTGCGCGTGTGAGTGTGTGCACGGGTGTGGTGCCCGCCCTCAGGCCGGGCCTGTGTCTGCTCCTGCTTGTCCCCCGCACCGCATACCTTGGCGCTTGTCTCGCAAAGGGCCCAGCTCCAGGTGTGGGTGGGCGGCAGGAGCCCGGGCCGCCTTAGCAGGGGCTGTCACTAGAGTGTCACGCCCGCGTGTTTGAGCCGTGTGGCCTGTTGCTGCAGCCTGAGTGTCGCCTTTCTCAGCTCCCGGTGACTTTGTTTTCCTTCCTCATCGGCTGCTTCTCCATCCCTCCCTCCGCCCTCCCGGGTGACAGACACCCTGCCTCTCGGAGGTTCTCTCTTCTTTGGCTCATTCCTTCATTCACCCACTCGCGGCTCAGTGGGTCCCTGCTGTGTGGCTCTCCTGTGCTTTGGGGAATCATTGGTGACCAAACAGGCACAGACTTGCTTCCTGGCGCTAATGATGTTGGGGGGAGATGGAGGTTTTGCCAACAGGCAGCGCTCGGTCAAGTGCGGGTGTGATGTGTAGCTGATGAAAATGACGAGGACAAGAATACCGCAGGGCAGGGGCGTGAGTATGTGCAGGGTGGGGTGTTGAAAATGGAGCGGCTGTCATTTATGACAAACCCACAGCAAATGTCATACTCAATGGAGAACAGCTGAAAGCCTTCCCATTAAAATATGGAACAAGACGAGGATGCCCACTCTCGCCACTATTATTCAACAGAGTGCTGGAAGTCCCAGCCACAGCAATCAGACAAACAAAAGAAATAACAGGCATCCAAATAGGAAGAAAGAGGTAAAACTGTCACTGTATGCGGATGACATGATACTATATATAGAAAACCCTAAGGACTCAACCCAAAACTACTTGAGCTGATCAACAAATTCAGCAAAGTAGCAGGATATAAGATTAACATTCAGAAATCAGTCACATTTCTGTATACTAACAATGAAGTATTAGAAAAGGAATACAAAAATACAATACCTTTCAAAATTGCACCCCCAAAAAATCAAATACCTGGGAATACACTTGACCAGGGAGGTAAAGGACCTATATGCCAAGAACTATAAAACATTAATCAAGGAAATTAAAGAAGATGTAACGAAATGGAAAGATATTCCATGCTTCTGGGTTGGAAAAATTAATATTGTAAAAATGGCCATACTACCCAAAGCAGTCTACAGATTCAATGCAATCCCTATCAAATTACCCATGACATTTTTCACAAAACTAGAACAAACAATCCAAAAATTTATATGGAACCACAAAAGGCCCAGAATTGCCAAAGCAATTCTGAGGAACAAAAACCAAGCAGGAGGCATAACTCTCTCAGACTTCTTGGCAATATTACAAAGCCACAGTCATCAAGACAGTGTGGTACTGGTACCGAAACAGACATATAGACCAATGGCACAGAACAGAGAACCCAGAAATAAACCCGACACCTATGGTCAATTAATCTTTGACAAAGGAGGCAAGAACATAAAATGGGAAAAAGTCTTCTCAGCAAGTACTCCTGCAAAACCTGGACAGCTGCATGAAAAGCAGTGAAATTAGAACACACCCTCACACCGTGCATGAAAATAAACGCAAAATGGCTTAAAGACTTAAATCTAAGACAAGACACAGTGAAACTCCTGGAAGAGAACAGAGGCAAAATATTCTCTGACATCAACCTTATGAATATCTTCTCAGGGCAGTCTCCCAAAGCAACAGAAATAAAAGCAAAAGTAAACGAATGGGACCTAATCAAACTGACAAGCTTTTGCATAGCAGAGGAAACCAAAAAGAAACCAAAAAGACAACGTACAGAATGGGAGAAAATAGTTTCAAATGATGCAACTGACAAGGGCTTAATATCTAGAGTATACAAGCAACTTATACAACTCAACAGCAAAAAAGCCAACAACCCAATGGAAAAATGGGCAAAAGACCTGAACAGACATTTCTCCAAGGAAGAGGTACAGATGGCCAAAAAGCACATGAAAAAAATGCTCAACATCGCTGCTTAGTAGAGAAATGCAAATCAGAACCACCACATGATACCACCTCACACCAGTCAGAATGGCCATCATGAAGAAGTCCACAAATAACAAGTGCTGGAGGGGGTGTGGAGAAAAGGGAACCCCCCTGCACTGTTGGTGGGAATGTACATTGGTACAGCCACTATTTAGAACAGCATGGAGGTACCTTAAAAAAATAAATATAGAACTACCATATGACCCAGCAATCCCACTCCTGGGCATATATCCAGACAAAACTTTCCTTAAAGAAGCCGCATGCACCCACATGTTCATTGCAGCTCTGTTCACAATAGCCAAGACATGGAAACAACCGAAATGTCCATCCACAGATAAATGAATTCAGAAAATGTGGTACATATACAACAATGGAATACTACTCAGCCATAAAAAAGAATGACACAATGCCATTTGCAGCAACATGGATGGAACTAGAGACTCTCATCCTGAGTGAAGGAAGTCAGAAAGACAAATACCATATATCATCACTTATATCTGGAATCTGATATATGGCACAAATGAACCTTTCCACAGAAAACAAACTCATGGACTTGGAGAATAGACTTGTGGTTGCCAAAGGGGAGGGGGAGGGAGTGGGGTGGTTGGGGAGCTCGGCATTAATAGATACAAACTATTGCATTTGGAGTGGATAAGCAATGAGATCCTGCTGTGTAGCACTGGGAACTATGTCTAGTCACTTGTGATGGAGCCTGATCATGTGAGAGAAAAGAATGTATGCATGTATGTGTAACTGGGTCACCATGCTGTACAGTAGAAAAAAAATTATATGGGGGAAATAACAATTAAAAAAAATAACCCCCCCAAAAAAGAATGATAAAAATCAAGAGTATTATATAGTAATTAAAACATTTAATTAAAATAATTGAATATATACTAAACACTGTTAAAAAAATTTTTGCCATTGTTTCAAAAACATTTAAAGCATAAGCCTTTTTTGAGCCCATAAAAAGAACCAAATTAAAAATGGATCCTATTTCTTGCAATAAAATGATTGTTTGATTTCAAGAGGAAAAGAAAAAAGAAAATGGAGCAGCTGTGGTGGGAAGCCTGGCTGAGGCACCTGAGGTCCTGGGGAAGAGCGTGTGGAAGGACGGGGGCGTCGGAGGACGGGGGTGTCGGAGGATGGGGGTGTCACGTGGGTGGTTGGAGCTTCTGGGCAGAGCCCTGAACTGAGAGAGGCCATGAGGCTCTGGGGGGGGGGGGGTCAGGGGGTCAGGGTTGGGGAAGGGCTGCCCTGAGCAGAGAAGCAGCGTGGATCAGATGAGGGGGGCTCTGCGTGGGCAGAGTGTGGAGCAGGGAGACGAGGGACTCTGACGGCCGTGGGGACACTGGGAAAGGGTAGCAGTTCGGTGACCGCGCAGCCTGGGTTCTTGTATCTGCCCTCCATTGCCTGCCACGGGTGAGGTATGTTGGGGACGTGGCTCGGATCGTCAGTGTCGGAAAGTGAGACCTGTGAACACGGCAGATCCCGACCAGCTCTACCTCTGCAGAAGGGCGCGGGTGCTCACCCAGCGCGTGGAAGCTGAGACCCTCCCTGTTTATCCCTAACGCGGGGGTGGACCTGTTCCCTGCCCGGGGGTCAGGGCAGGGCGCACATTCTTCTGGGGGGGGGGCGCGGGGGCGGGGGGGGGGGGGGGGGGGCTTATTTGAAACAAATCATTCTTGGGAGAAGAGGGAAAGAGGAGGGGGTGGCAGGAGGGCGTTTCAGCCGAAACCTGAGCGGAATAGAGTCACCAAGATTTCCTTTGATAGAAGAGACATTATTTTACTTTCCACAATTAGGAGGCGTCTAGGAACTGGCAGCTTCCTGAGAAAACCATGGTTTGGAGCCTGCCGATCGCCCCGGATGTTAACTACAGCAGCGGTAGGAGTTTTCAGGTTCCGATGATTGAATTCTGAGTCCAGTGAAGTAATTTTCTCAGCAGCTGAGGTACCATTCATTGGCTGCAGGTCTGGATGTTTTAAGACCACAGTCACTGAGGGGTCTGGGGACTCACTGCTGGAAGCCACTCGCTTTTTTGGTTTTTCTCTTGCCCTCCTTTTTTCTGCAGGGCATTGCATCAGCCACATTTAAAATGTTGTGCCTCTGTCATCGGAAAAACTGGGCTGTTACCCCTGAATAGCAGACTCCAAGGCTTTTGCTCGTATTTTGCACCAGCTACACTCTGTGGTTTCACGTCAGGTCTTAATTCATATTTTTGGGGGGCTGCTAATATGCCCGATAGTCATAATTGTGGCACGTTCAAGTTAAAGCTAAATCTCAGCTTATAGGCTGTCTCCCAGGAGAAATTCGGGGAACAGTTCGAAAGCCTAATTCATCCATATTGTGATGTCCCTGAAAAGAAAATAGGGTTATAGGCTTATTTGGAGCCTTGGAGCGTTTAGGGTTGTACTGACTTTCAGTGTAAAACCTGAATTTCTGGGGCAGGGACCAGGACCAGTTTGTGGCTGACACACACTGTGGCTTTCATGGGGCCTCATCTCATTTGCACGTGATAAGCGTGACTCAATCCCCGAATGCAGTGGCTTGTACCCAGACCGTCCGTCCAAGGGTGTGCTGACCTCACACCTCGGCTTTGGAGGAGAAGCCTCAGTTGGGGGGTGTGTGTGCACGTCTCAGCACAGAGGACAGGGGCTTGCTCCTAAGTCCAGGGGTCCCGTTCTCCGGAAAGCTCTCTCTGCACAGGTTTCTGTGCTCCCTGCTGGCTCCTGGTCGAGTGCATGGGCACACTGTCACCTGGTGGTCCCCCGACTGCAGGAGCCTTCCTCCGCCCGTTGGTCCAGACCGGAACGTCTCTCAGATTGTCAGTCCTCTGCGGGGGGCTTCCTTTCCCACCTGCTCCTCCCCCTCCTTGGCGTGAGTCTTCGTTGTTGAGGAGAGTTTTGAACTGTGTTGTCCAAGGTAGGATTTAATATTCCAGAGCAGGGAGTTCCCACTGTGGCGCGGTGGAAACGAATCCGACTAGGAACCACGAGGATGTGGGTTCGATCCCTGGCCTCGCTCTCGGGTTGCCGTGAGTTGTGGTGTAGGTTGCAGACATGGCTTGGATCCCGCGTCGCTGTGGCTGTGGTGTAGGCGGGCAGCTGCAGCTCTGATTTGACCCCGAGCCTGGGAACCTCCATGTGCTACGGGTGCGGTCCTAAGAAAAGATTCTGGAGCTGGACATGGAATATCACGGGAAGGGTCAGAGTACCATGAGGACAAAATCAGAGGGAAGATGCTTTTTAAACTTACTATGACTATCTTATAGCATTTTAATGCCATTTAAAAAAATCAGAGTAAAACTGTTTTTTGAACCTACTATTACTTTATTATAGCATTTTACACCACTTTTTCTCCTGGAAAGAAGCAGAGTGACAAACTTGTGGTGCCTCATCAAACACTTTTTAAAGTGTGAGGTTTTTTTTTTACTATTATTAATGATTTTTATTTTTTGTATTATAGTTGGTTTACAGTGTTCTGTCAATTTTCTCCTATGTGGCAAAGTGACCTGGTCTCACATACACACACACACACAAACACACACACACTCTTTTTCTCCCATTATCCTCTATCCTGCTCCATCACAAGTGACTAGACATAGTTCCCAGTGCTACACAGCAGGATCTCATTGCTTATCCACTCCAAATGCAATAGTTTGTATCTATTAATGCCGAGCTCCCCAACCACCCCACTCCCTCCCCCTCCCCTTTGGCAACCACAAGTCTATTCTCCAAGTCCATGAGTTTGTTTTCTGTGGAAAGGTTCATTTGTGCCATATATCAGATTCCAGATATAAGTGATGATATATGGTATTTGTCTTTCTGACTTCCTTCACTCAGGATGAGAGTCTCTAGTTCCATCCATGTTGCTGCAAATGGCATTGTGTCATTCTTTTTTATGGCTGAGTAGTATTCCATTGTTGTATATGTACCACATTTTCTGAATTCATTTATCTGTGGATGGACATTTCGGTTGTTTCCATGTCTTGGCTATTGTGAACAGAGCTGCAATGAACATGTGGGTGCATGCGGCTTCTTTAAGGAAAGTTTTGTCTGGATATATGCCCAGGAGTGGGATTGCTGGGTCATATGGTAGTTCTATATTTATTTTTTTAAGGTACCTCCATGCTGTTCTAAATAGTGGCTGTACCAATGTACATTCCCACCAACAGTGCAGGGGGGTTCCCTTTTCTCCACACCCCCTCCAGCACTTGTTATTTGTGGACTTCTTCATGATGGCCATTCTGACTGGTGTGAGGTGGTATCATGTGGTGGTTCTGATTTGCATTTCTCTACTAAGCAGCGATGTTGAGCATTTTTTTCATGTGCTTTTTGGCCATCTGTACCTCTTCCTTGGAGAAATGTCTGTTCAGGTCTTTTGCCCTAAAGTATGAGTTTTAGGTCAATTATTTATTGTTCACAGAGAAGCAGCAGCTCTGTCTCACATGCAGACTTTTGGGTCTTGTGAGAAAGCACAGGAACCAGCACTTCCACCTGCTTTTTCCTGCTAGAGAGTCGTGTCTCCCTTGGTCTGGACCCCGCGCAGCACTGTGGCGGTCGGTGTGCAAACACGCGGCCGCGTCTGACAGCTCGCTCTGTGCATCTTTTCCTTGGAGAAGGCATCAGGGCAGTTCTTCCTGTGGCTGAAACTTCCCTGCAGTGTCCCTGCTCAGAAGGCCAGCACGGCGAGCCTGCAGCACTGCCAGTGCTTGAGAATCTTCAAAGGGGCCTGGCAGCTGGTCTCCTGCTGACTTTTCCTAATTGAACCCCATGCTCTGGAGCTTTGAGAATGGGTCCTGTCCCTGCCCAGAGCAACCCAGGGAGAGGCTTCTGGCTCAATCAACTTTTTTTTCCCCTTTTTTAGGGCTGCACCTGCGGCCTATGGAGGTTCCCTGGCTAGGGGTTGAATCGGAGCTGCAGCTGCCGGCCTACAGCACAGCCACAGCAATTCAGGATTCTTAACCCACTGAGCGAGGCCAGGGATCGAACCCACATCCTCATGGGTACTAGTCGGGTTCTTAACCCACTGAGCCACATCGGGAACTCCTGGCTCAGTTAAATTGAAGGATGCTGGTCCCCTGCCCCCGATGCTGGGTCCTTTTCAGGATGCATGCTTGCTTCCTCCTTCACGATGAGGGGTTATTCTTCCCATTGCACCTGTTTTTGTAATTTTTTCCTACACCCTCCTTCCTGTCCCCCCTCCCGGCAGGTGGGAGGGATGAGACCGAGGTGTGAGGTGGCCAGGTCACCACCGAGGTTCCAGGCTGTGAGGCAGAGGTCCTTGAGGTACGGGTCTCGCCTCGTGTCCTTTGTCTCTGGGGAGAGAAGCTTCGATTAAAGCCGTTGCAGTGGGCACCGTGTGGGGCGCATGGTGGTGCCCGCTGCCCGTGGGGGCAGAGAGCCCGTGTTTGAAGGTGATGGGCAGTCAGGGACAGGCACGTTCCTCCCCACCTGGTTTGGGGCGTAAGAAATGAAGGCCTGGCCCTCTGGGCCCAGGAGGCACCTCGAGGCTGCACATGGAGACCCGCCTTGTCCTCCTGGGCTTCGGCCAGTCCTGCTGGAGAGCTACCCCCATCCTGTCTCCTCCCCCAGGGCCCCTGGGGCTCGCAGGTGGGCACACTTCTTTCCCATTGTCCTCCCCTCGACTCTTTTCTCTCTCCCTGTTGGGGAGAGAACATCATTTTTAGTTAATATAATCAGAAAGAGAAAAAGAGCCTGGTCATCAGAAAAGCAAAAGAAATGATGCTTTTCAAGACTCTGGGGAGATCTCATTGTGTCTCAGTGGTTACAGCCCAGCGAGTGTCCGTGAGGACACGGGTTCGATCCCTGGCCTCGCTCAGTGGGTTAAGGGTCCGATGTGGATCACAGACACGGCTCAGATCGGGTGTGGCTGTGGCTGTGGTGTAGGCCGGCAGCTACAGCTCTGATTTGACCCCTAGCCTGGGGACTTCCATACGCTGCAGGTGCAGCCCTAAAAAGACAGGGGGAAAAAAAAAAAAAAGGAAGACTCTGGAAAGCCTCTGCTTGTCCTCCTGGGTGCGCTTCCCCTGGGGGGGAAGAGCCTGGAGACAGGCTGCAGCCAGTGGTACAGCGTCTGAGAGCAGCCGTGAGCAGATCTTTGAGGAGGAGACCCTGGTGCCGGGAAGCAGGTTCGAGGGCGTGGTCTTACCTTCCAGGCGAGCGTGTTTCTCTGGATCACACACCTCGCCGGGGGTGAGGGGGTAGCCTCAAAAGTGACGAGGCGGCAGTGAGCCCTGGGCGTGGGCTTCGTGGGGAAACAGAGGGCTTCGGAGGCTGGGGGCCTAGGATAAAACTGCTCTAGATTTGGGGGGATGTTTGTCACCCTCTTTTGCCCAGCCTGGTTCTCCTGTGTTTAAGCAAAGTCTAGGTGGACAGAGATGGGCACAGAATTTGCTTTTCAGTAAAGGAATACTTGCTCAGAGTGGGGGAAAAACAAGAATGTAAACATCAAAAGTAATTACGGTCATTTTCTGTGGCCTCTTCACGAAATTAACCCGTCTCTCTCACCCTCAAATAGTGAAACACTTTTGTTCTGTGCAACAAATAACGGTTAAACGCAGTCCTTTATCTACCTCAGAGGGGGATGGACCCGGGAGTGTGTACAGATGAGCAAATAATAAATCGGGTGCCTGCCTTCTGCACGCAGTGGAAGAAGCATTTTACCAAAACCTTTGCGGATCCCGAGTTCCCCTCCCCACCCCCCAGGTGAGCACTGTCCTACATTTTCTTTTTATGATTCCATTTTTTCATTCATGGTTTTATCATTTTATATATATATCTATATATATCTATCTATCCCTAAAATAGCTGTTGCTTGCTTTTGCCTCTTTTTGTAAGTGTAAAAAAAAAAAAAGTGTCGTTTACGTAAATGTCCTGTCCCTGTGCTCGCTTCTCTGACTTGATTTCTTGGCTCAGCATCAGTTTGGTGACTGAGTCCGCCTGATACCCGGAGCTCCGGTGTTTTCATTCTCACTGCTGTGGGGGAGTCCCCAGAGGAGGGACACGGCGTGGCCCCCAGTGCGGTTCTGTCTTCGTCATTTTTTCACCTGCTGACCCTGGATGTTACCTGGCTTCTTTTATTTATTTATTTTTTTTGTCTTTTGTCTTTTTGTTGTTGTTGTTGCTATTTCTTGGGCCGCTCCTGCGGCATATGGAGGTTCCCAGGCTAGGGGTTGAATCGGAGCTGTAGCCACCGGCCTACGCCAGAGCCACAGCAACTCGGGATGCGAGCCGCGTCTGCAACCTACACCACAGCTCACGGCAACGCTGGCTCATTAACCCACTGAGCAAGCGCAGGGACCGAACCCGCAACCTCATGGTTCCTCGTTGGATTCGTTAACCACTGCGCCACGACGGGAACTCCCCTGGCTTCTTTTAAATGGAGAAGGACCCAGTTGGTGAAGGATCGCTTTGTTCCAGGCATGAAGGTGACACCGTATGGAAGCCGAGTTTCTGGCTCTTCAGGCCGGAGCTGCTTGTGTATCTTTCACTTTCATTTATTGCCACGAGTCTTGAGAGCAGGACCTGGGAGCAAAGTGCAGTTCAAAGAGGGGCTTCCTGGGCCGGTTGCCAGAAGCCTGAGGTCAGGGGTTGGAAGCCGGAGAGCAGGGACCCAGCCTGAGCACCAGGGTCTGGGCTGGCCTCTTGACCTTGGCCTCTGGGAGCCCTTCCTTGTCTGCACAGGTGGGCGTGGAAGCGAAGCTTTAAACAAAAAGGAAGCAATCAAGGGCGTTTGTTTCCTCCTGTGGCTTCAGGCAGCCAGTCTCTGTGAGATGAAAGAGCCCATCAACTCCTTCCTTGCCTCCATCACCGAAAAATAAAATCTCATTTTCTTTCTGGTAATAACTCTTCCATGTTTTAAAAAAAAATACTACCAGGAAAAAAAAAATCCATACATCCTTCTCACTCATCTAATTCTTATACATGAGTTTGCTGTGTCCATTAGGATTTTAAAAAACGCTTATACAACTCTATATTTTACATGTAGATGATCTTAAAAGTTGACTTTTTTTAAGACTTCAAAGAATACAGTGCCAATTTACTTTATCTCTGTATATGTTTTTTTTTTTCTTTCTTTTTCTAACTGAACCATTTGAGAGTGCATTGCAGGCATCGTGACATGTCATCAGCATCAGAGACTGTCACCTGTGTCTCCTCAGTAACCCCTGACCCTGGGACATTAGTCCAGCGTCACTGCTGTGCTGCCTTCCTCACAACCCCGCCCTCTTGTCCCACTGATCTCCCGAGGGCTTGGATGAAAAATCTCTGCATTTTCCTTTTCCCTGCGTGAACCAGAACAGGGGGACCCACGTTGCAGCTGGGCTTTTTGTGCTTGGTTTTTGGGGTTTGGGATGTTCTGTTAGAGTCCTCCTGTGAGCCTCTTTGCTGGCTTCCCTTCAGGCCCTGGTAGCCAGGTTGAGGTGCTGTCATTCCCTGGGCGGTATGGCCCCACCCTATAGGGACAAGCTCGACAGATTCCCCCCCCACCCCAGCTCCTGGAGACAGGCTGGGAGCTCATTGTCACCACCAGCGGCTTCTGAGTGGGGGTGTGCGCTGAAGCATCAGTAGGAAGTATGTCCAGTTACAATGTAGCAGGTCTCCAGGAGGCAAGGCATCTGGTTCATTGCTATTAAGTTTCCTCTCCCATTGCCTTGGCTCCCCCCGGAGGTGGTTAAATCCCAGTCTGGAATATTGGCTGTCCCCGTGGATGGGAAGATTGACTAGCTCTGCCCCTTCCCGGGGAGGCGGTCTGAGCATGCACGTGAGAATCTGGAAGGGTGTTGCTGGATGGAGCTCCCGGGCAAGGGCTGTGGCTGCCAGGCCTGGTGCCGTGTCCTGTGCCCAGCAGGCTGGGGGCTGGGATGAAACCTACCCCGTGGCAGGACATCTTCTCCCGGGCTGGCCTGGCCCTGGGCTGCCCTTCTGCTGCTTTCTTTGAAGGCTAACCTCTCCTGCAAAGATCTCGTCATCCTTGGAGTCTGAACTGCCCTCCTGGCTTTGTGGCACCTGTGGAGTATTGGGTCTGGAAAGGCCGCTTTTCCTGGTCCAGAAACAAGGTATGTCTGTTAGCTGTGACCCTCTCCAGAGGGTGTGGACCTGTCACAAGAGAGAAGGGCCTGGACGAGAGAAGGGCCTGACCCTGAAGGCAGGCAGGGCTGGCCTCCGGCTGGTGCTGGGGTCGGGGTGCAGAGGAAACGTGGCCACTCTGTGCCCTCCCTTGTCCTAGCAGGTATTCTTTGGGGTTTCCCGTGGCGACACATACCTCTAAGTGCATGGACTCAGGAGGGAAATTGTAGCACGTGTCTAAGCGGACATCCCGCCAAGCGCTTGGCAATTTTTTTTTTTTTTTTAAACCATTGTGCATGTATGTGCTGCCCCCACCTCCTGGCACTCCGGCAGCCTGAATTAGGCTGGTTCAGGCCATGCCCTGTTCCTCCTGTGCGGGCTGTTCATCCCGCAGCCCTATTCAAGGAAGCATGTGGGAACACAGAGTGAGGGGTGTGTGTGCGACATTTTTATAAGGCCAGCCTTGAAGAGGTTCGGATGCTTAGCAAATGTTTAGCTTGTGAACAGACGTCTTTTGGGGATGCCTGATGACTCAGATGTGGGTCTCACGGTTTCAGGAGCTGGATGCGGGTGTGTGGCAGACATTGCCAGTCCCGTGCCACGTCGGGTGCTGGGCAGGACAGGGTGCAGTCAGCCTTTGTGAAAACCATGCAGGGACGGTGGG
The DNA here is from genome assembly GCF_016906955.1 of Phacochoerus africanus. NCBI lineage: Eukaryota > Metazoa > Chordata > Mammalia > Artiodactyla > Suidae > Phacochoerus > Phacochoerus africanus. The sequence goes on from NC_062546.1 coordinate 200,998,071, forward strand.
AGGGGGGGGTGTGCCACCCAGCATCGCCCACAAGGTCCCGAGGTCCCCAGGGAGTGCCCTTCCCTCCGGAGGGGTCTGTGTTCAGTTTCTATCAGGAAGGTTTTAGAAGGAAGAACGCTCGGGGCTTGACCAACCTCCTTGGGGTAGAAGCAGGATCCTTCTCACGGTCAGTGGGGCTGGAAGCAGGCTTTGCTCGTGGAGGCCAGGCTCTCAGATGTGGGGGCGACTGCCCGTGCCCTCTGCCCTCTTGGTTTTACTGTGAAGCCACCCCGAGGCGGGTGGGTTGGTCGCCCCCATGCCCAGTGGGACCGCAGGTGCCTGGCTGGTTGGAGGTGCAGCAGCCTGCCTGCTGGATGCCTCCCACCGTGCACTGCTGTCAAACTCGCATTTCTGGTTGATTAAGCGGGAAAATCTGCCTTCCTGCTGGAACGTTGCCTCCAGGGGAACCTTTTGTCTCAGGTTTCAGAATTGCTTTGTTTCCTCCTGGTTCTGACCGGTCTGGGGGTCACATTAGCATCTTCTCAACGGTCCCGTGTTCTGTGCGTGGAGGTTTTTCACAGTTGAAACATTCTGGCTTGAGTTAAAAAACATGCTAGTGAGGTCAGCAGTCGTTTCAGCAGACGGCTGTGTCTTTTACACCCTGGGCCGTGCGGGGGTGGGGGGGGCTCTTTCCCAGCCTCCTCTCTCAGACCCTGGTTCTCGCCATTTCCCTGTTTGCATCACAGGCTCCTTGGGAAGATGAGGCGCTCAGCCGTGGACATTCCCCCGAGCTGCCCTGAAGGACCCGCCTCGGTTCAAAGGGCGTGTTAACAACAGTGCTGTTGGTTGACTTCACTTTGACCCTCGCTTCCTGGTCGGGGTGAACGTAGTTGAAGTGTATGCCCGCCGCCCGTGCGGCACAGTCCACGCAGCTGTGCAGCCGAGTGCGAGCGTTTTGCCTTCGAAGGAAAGGGATGGTTATTCAGAGGCTGGGACTTGTGATGGGACACGATGGGGGATGATGTGAGAAAAAGGGCGTATGCATATATACACACACCTACGCGTGTGTGCACGACTGGGTCCCTTTGCTGCACCGCGGAAATGGACAGAACACTGTCCGGCAACTATAAGAAGAAGAATTAAAAAGGGCTGTGAGTTTCGGGGAAGCCGTGCATCCGGTCCGTGGGGCCAGGGTGTGAGACCCTGCTCAGAGGTTTATTGAGCGGACATTTGAGACGGAGCTGACGCCTGTGTGGGTCTCTTGCGGCTGCTGATAATGAAGCAGGGAAATTGCAGACGAACTTGTCTGCTTCTGACACGTGGTCAGACTTAGTCCAACTCAGTGACTGCTTCCGGAAGGTGTCGGGCCGCTTGGCTGTACGGGTCGTGTCGCTGCGGATGGTTGGCGCTGCCCCCCGCCCCTGCTGCTTCTGCTTGTGGAGATCAGCGCATTCAGCCCCAGTGGGCCCCCCGACCCTAGCAAGCGCTGCCCCTGCAGGAAGCTGGCCCCGAGGCTCCAGCCCTCGTGTCCCCTGCACTGACGGTCTTTGTTCTGGCCCGTCGGCTGCTGCTTTATGTTGGACAGATGAAACCCTGTTTTGGTTCTGAAAGCGCCAGGGACCAGAACTGTTGTCTCCACACCCTGTTATCCTGCCGAGTGCCTACTGGGTACAGAGCGTTCTGATGCAGGAGGGGCAGGCAGGGCCCGGAAGGGGCACCCCCAGCCTTGGAGGACAAGGGTGGGCCACAGATGGCAGGCGTCCGCCAGCTAGCACAGCCAGGTCCATGCTTGTTGCTTCAACAGCCCAGGCTTCTCATAATCCCTTCATGACACACATTCTCAGTCGGGGCGAACATTGATTCTTGGGAGGAGAAGGCAAATCCTGGCTAGTACAGTCGTGCTGGGGGTCGTGCATGTATATCTCTGCTATTAAAGTGTCGCGGGGGGTGTTCCCCTTGTGGCTCAGCGCATTAAGAACCCAGCTAATATCCATGAGGATGTGGGTTCGATCCCTGGCCTCGCTCAGTGGGTTAAGGATCTGGCCTTGCCACAAACTGTGGTATAGGTCGCAGATGTGGCTTGGATTTGGTGTGGCTGTGGTGTCGACCAGCAGCTGCAGCTCCGATTCAGCCCCTAGTCTGGGAACCTCCACATGTTGCAGGCGCAGCCCTAAAAAAAAAGAAAAAAAAAGTGACGTGGGGTGAACCATGAGGGAAAAAATACTGAAAAATGAGTTAAGAAACACTGCTCTTTAGACAAAGCAGGGGTCCCCCCTTCAGTTCCTTGTTCATGGGGTCCCCTCTGCCTGAGTGCCACCCCACCCCCACCCCCCTCCCTCCCAGGGGCTTGGCTGGACCCTCCTCATTCCTTAAGATCTGGCCCAGGCTTTGCCTTACATAGCAGGCATTTTCCACGCTGGACTGTCATGGTCTGTCAGTGACAGAAGGGGTCAGAGGACAGAATTGCAGGGACATGGGAACAGCTGTCACCAAAGCCTGCCAGACCAGTCCGGGCTGTATGTGAATGTCACTCAGCTATCTGAGCCAAGAGCGCAGCTACAGGGAGGCCGCGGCTGAGTGCCCGGCAGGCCCTCTGCCATGCCACCCCTGATGGGGTCATCCTGTTTCTTCTGGGTCTCGATTATCCCGTGAAGAGAAAGTAGGTGGCTTAAAGCTCTTCTTCGGAGCCAGAGGGGACGAGAAGAGTGGAGGTTGTAGTCTGGATGTGGCCTGGTTTTAACTCAGCCAGGCTGATCTCCTGGTGGTTCCTGGCATCCTGTCAGGAGAGGGGATTATGGTTTGAGAACCGTGCCTGGATCCGCGTATCTGTCCCCGATTTCTGTTGAGAAACAGGGCTCAGGTCCTTCTAAGATGACTCTGGTTCCAGCCGAAGATGAAGTTGCTGAGCTGCTGCTGGTGACGATGCTGACGATGGGGTCGGAGCCCGGGGGTAGCTTCTGGCGAGGGAGGGGGGGGTTGGGAGGCATGCTGGCGATGGCTTGTCTTCCAGCAGCCGCCCTTGAGTCCGGCACGTGGGGGTGCCCTTGAGGCGGCCAGGACAGGGGACTGCTGGCCGAGCCCTCGAGCGCCCCTCTGTGCCTTGAGCGTTGCTTTGCCTGCGTGGCCTCCCGGGTCTTCCGTGACAGAATGAAAAGACTTCAGGGGCTGCTGGGAATCGCGAAGGCGATTAAGGAAGGTTCACGAGAACCAAGCGGGGTGTGGATGCAGCCCACCTGTGGTGCTCGACGCGGACCTGCCTGTTACCCAGAGAGCTGTGCAGAGGGAGCTGCTCAAGCAGGAGAGACACTTTTAGCAGAAAACACATGGGTTTAGGGTCGTGGTGTGTGATGTGCCTCAGAGAGATGCTGTCTACTCTCCATCAGGGCAGGGCGGTGACGGCAGCTGGGGACTTGGAGACTAGACCCCATGTCGTCAGCCCCAAGGACGTGGCGGCTTAGCTGTTTGGTACCCACTGCTGACGTTACGTGCTTCCTGATTCCAGAAGGCTTTAAGAAATATCTTAGCACCTCCTCACCCTCATATCCCACGTGGCTTTTTCTTCCCAACACCTGGACAAAACTCCGGGCAGGCGTGTGCTGCTGTACTGACTCTTCGAGTGGCTTCCCAGACTCCCAGGAGAGCAAGCCTGAGCTCCCTTGCTCCTCCTGGTCCTGGGTTTATGGGCATGGCTTTACTGCTCAGAACGTCTGCAACTACTCAATAGGAGACACGAACCATTCTTCCAATATTTTCCATCAGCCACCCCAGGAAAACTAACCAGAGACGAATGAGGCCGCAGGTGGGTGAGGCCAGACTTTGAGCCTGGCGCAGGCTGAACCGGGGGGGCCACGAACCCCGTGATCACAGAGGTCTCTGAGCCCTGGGCGAGCACAGCCGACGGGAGGGGTTGGGCCTTCAGGGCGCCTGTCTGCCCGTGTCCCTGTGGCTGGCCTTTGTGGGATTCGTACGCCTCCCCGCCCGCCACCAGCCTTCCCCACAAAGTGTGTCTGGTGTGCGTGAGATGCAGCACGGGGCTCGTGTGGTGTGAAGTCTTGCCGTACGTGCCTCTTGCGTGTTCCACGTAGAAAGAAGCGTCTCCTGAGAAATATGCAAATCCCCCTGCTGCCAGCCTCCCAGATGACCTCATCTCAGCTCGTGGGAGTCCTTTAGGCTGTGGGAATGGCGTTGTTTCACCTAGAAATTAAGAGGCTCGATTTGCGGGGGCTGGGGGTGCGCGTGGGTGTGGAGGCAGCAGCAGGTGCTTCCATGTCTGCATCGCAAGGAGAAGAGCCCAGGGAATCCCAGCGGACGGCGTGTAACAGCCCATCCTGAGTGGTGTAAAAACGTGTGTGCGGTGGTAGCAGGTGCAGTGAATATCTGCCAGCCCGGCCTCGGGAGGTTCGCCTCTGGCTGCCAGTGCTGCCCAGATGTCATGAGAAGTAGCTGTGTCCCTTTCAGAGCAAGGAGACACACAGAGCCATTGCCCTGAGGTTCCTGTTCTTTCAGAGCAAAGTCCAGCGCCTCGGGCACTGAGCTAATTCAGTACCAAGGGACTGCCATTTGCCTAAGTGACAGTGACGCCCTAACCCGATGCGCGCCCACTGGCCTCCACAGCCAAGTGCTGAAAGGTGCCTCCTCGGGGCTCACTGTCTCCCCTTTGTTTCCTCCTCTCCCACTTTGCTGCTTCTCACCAACCCCAGCTTCCTTCCAGAAACACCAGGTATATCAAGGCCCATGGCCTGTACCTGGAATCGGGAGACCCAGAAGCCCCTGCGCCTGCTGTGCTCACTTGGCAGCGGAGCCTGAGCGAGCCGTCTGGTGGGTGGGAAGGATGCTGTGCTGTGTCCACGTGTGACGGTGCACGAGCTTCACCCTAGTTATCCGTGTGCTTGATAAAGGTGGGGGGCAAGAGCAGGGGTCAGCAAACTGACCCAGTCCAGCCCACTGCCCCCTGTTTTTGTAAATAAAGCATTTTTTTTTTTTTCAAGGGCCACACCTGCAGCATATGGAAGTTCCCAGGCTAGGGGTTGAATTGGAGCTGTAGCTGCCGGCCTATACCACAGCCGCAGCAACACGGGATCCCAGCTATGTTTGTGAACTACATACACCACAGCTCACAGCAATGCCGGGTCCTTAACCCATTGAGCGAGTCCAGGGATCAAACCTGCATCCTCATGGATCCTAGTTGGGTTCGTTACTGCTGAGACCTGAGGGGAACTCTTTGTAAATAAAGTTGTATTGGATCAGCCACACCCTCTGTGCCTGGCCTCTGGCTGCCTTTGCATCTGGCCTTTCTCAGAACAAGGGCCTCCACCCCGCCCTAGAGAGAGTGTCCTGCTTGTGAGGAGGTCCAGGCTGGGAGGGGAGCCCCGAGGCCTGGGGCTTGGGCAGGAACCCCAGCCCGCTCTCTCTGAAGCTCACGCAGGTGACTGAGCCGCTCCAGGCTTCCTCGGCTCAGCTCACTGCAGGCGCCCCGCTCGGGGTGGTGGGGAGCCTCCACCCTTCCTGCGGCCAGAGAGTGAGCCCGTGGTCGCTGATGCAGCGACAGAAGCGAATTTACATCAGAGGAGAGAGGTGGCAGCTCAGCGGGGCGAGGCGCAGCAGCTGGTGCTCCGTCCGTCAGTCCGTCCGTCGGGGGCGGGGGAGTAAGGAAGCCTCGTGTGAGGCCCCCCCACTCCGCCCAGGTGAGACCACCTGGGAAGTTGGCCCCGTCTTTGCCTCTCACTCTGAGGGGCTTTATTTGATTCCCTTCTGCCTGCGTGTCCATCTTCTGAGAACGAGATTTCCCGGCCTCCGTGTCTCTGGTTGATTCTGAGCAGGTGCTCGGCCCCTTTCTGAGGCCAGGTGAGTGTTCTTTCCTGGCGGGCACGTGGCTGAGGGTGTGAGGGGGCCACCTTCAGGGGGAGAAGGACAAGCCGGGAGTTTTCTCTGGGCTGTGAAGGGGGCTCACCTCTGCTCTCCCCTTGCCTGGCCGGCCTGGGGTGCAGTGGGGGGTGCTCTGTGCTGAGAACTGTGTGCCACCCGCCCTTCAGTGATGCTGAACCCTCGGCAGCCACCTTCAGCTCTGAGCCAGGGGGACGGGCTTTGATGGAGGAGGAGGCTGGGGGGGCCCTTTCATCATGTCTCCCTAAACTCTTTTAAAAAGATACAGGAGGAGTTCCCATGGAGGCTCAGCGGGAACATACCTGATGAGCCTCGCTTAGTGGGTTCAGGATCCCGTGTTGCCGTGAGCTGTGGTGTAGGTCGCAGACATGGCTGGATCCGGCGTTGCTGTGGCTGTGGGGTAGGCCGGCAGCTACAGTTCCCATTCGACCCCTAGCCTGGGAACTTCCATGTGCCACACTTGTGGCCCTACAAAAAGCCAAAAAAAAAAAAAAAGCAGGAAATTCGCTGAGTCCCATGAAGAACTTGAGTGTGGAGTTAATGTGCCGACGATTTTAACCTGGTTCCTGCCACCCCCTCGAACAGGACTCCGGAGCGGCCTTCAGCAGATGGATTTGGGCATCGTCTCAATGGCTGTGAATGCTCCCCCGGCCACCTTCATCGGGATGGGCCTTCTCTGGTCCACGTTCAATTCTGTGTATCGCTGGCATCGAGACATAGTTATTGCAGGGAAGAGAGAGAAGTTGGCGCCAAGAAATTCTCTCAAGGGACACTTTATAACTGGAAATAGTTTAGGAAACCAGGTTTGGAGCGCTTCCCTGGTGAACTTATAATGCAAGCAGGATGTCAGTGCGTGTTTAATGCTTGCCGTTCGTTGCTGGAGGCCAGGACCAGCTGAGTCGCTTGGTCACATAAAGAGCTGTTGGCTGTTTGAGTAAAGCCCAGCACCCCAGGGGATGGACTTTCTGGAAAGGGAGGAATCCTTCCGTCTTTCCTTCGTTCAGTCAGTCGGTCAGTCACGCATCAGGAGTGTCAGAGGTCCAGGCAGTGGGGATGCGGGGTGGGACAGCGGGGTGGTGGGCAGGTGCACGCACCTGTCGGCGGGCTGCAGGCAGGTGTGGTTGAGGTGTCCAGAGCTGCTGTGGATCCCAAGAGGCTCAGGTGCTGAGAATGGAGGCAGAGGAGCAGAGGAGGGCTCTGAGAGGTGGGGGTGGGGGGGACCAGGTGAGAGCAGCGTCCTCCCTGAGTTTCGGGGACCTGGCTGCAGACTGATGAGCTGGCAGCTGTGTGTGACGGGTGTGTCCCTCTCACCCGAGCAGCGGGGCCTGGCTCTGGGCCCAGGGAGTGCAGAGAGGCAGCCCCTACCCCGGTCCTCACCCCTCCCCACCGAGCGTGCAGTGGGGTGTGTGTGGCCGCCTCCTCGTCGAGCCTGGGTTTTACTCTCTCCGCAGGTAGTGTTGGTGTCTGCCCTGCACTGTCGACAGGTTTAGTGGAGAAAAACAGCTCCCAGGGCCCCACGGTCAGTACTTAGTCGGGGGTCGCCGGCGCCGCGCTTATCGTCATCAGCAGTCTTACAAGGGCAGGTTGCGCCCGGGCGTTCCCGTGCACCCCCCTGCCCTGTGGGGTGGCCTTTGGGGGCAGTGAGTCGGGGTATGAAATGGAGCCTGGCCCCTGGAGACACAGTTAACAGTTTCCATCTGGAGCCACAGCAGGGCCACTGGTTGGTGGCTGCCAGGCAGGGCTTTGGATTTGGAGTGACAGGTGTGGGGCGGGGCTGCTCAGGGTGCCTGTTTGCCCGCGTGACATTTCTGAGTGGAGCTTTCTGTCCTTGCGATAGGAATCATCCTCTCCCTTGGAAATGGCTCACCTGGGCTTTCATTGATGTGTGAAAGAAGCTCAGCTTAGGAATGGGAGCCGCTGCCCCCCACCCCCTCCCGCCGCCATCGGTCGCACCTCCAGCGCCTGTGCCTGGGTGGACAAAGGCTTTTCTTCACCGAGTCACCTCTGGCCAGAAATCCAGGGAAGCTTATGTGTAACTAAGGTGGCGTTGAGGATGCCGCAGGAGAGCCGCAGAAGGGCTCCGGGAGAGCGGCCTTCAGAAATAGAAAGGTTTATTGGAGGGAGGCTCTGGGGACGGAGGCAGGGAGCCTGTAAGGTGGCACGTTAATTGGGCAGCTAATTGGGAGCCTGGTGCTGAGCCTCTCGTTTTAATTAGCCTGGGTCTGTCCGCCGGTGTCTGTGCTGAAGCAGACCGTGTGGCCCGCTTAGCTGCTTCTCCTGACTGACTTGGGTTTCACGCAGGAAGTCTGCACGGGACGGGGGCCCTGGGTTCCAGGCACCAGCTCCAGGGCACCCAGGGAGCACTTGGAGCTTTCGTGGTAAGAAAGAAATCCCGGGGGGAGATGCAGACCCCACACTTAGAACGGGTAAGCAACGAGGTCCTGCTGCACAGCACGTGGAACTGTATCCAGTCCCTTGGAACGGAACGTGATGGAAGACAGAATCAGAAAAAGAATGTGTGTGCAGGACCGGGTCGCTGTGCTGTGCAGCAGAAACGGGCACAACGCTGTGAATCAACTCTGCTTTCACAAAAATTAAAAAAAAAAAAAAAGAAAAGAGAGCCAGGGCCCAGCGGCCCTTCCATGGTCCTGTAACCACAGCACCTTGGGCCTCCCACTCCAGTGCCTCTGGAGACACCACCCCCAGGGAGGCCTCCAGCTTTGCAGGGAGAGGAGAGAGCTTCCGTTTACACGCCTGTGGTGGGAAGGCCTCGTGAAGGCCTGGATGCCGTTTGGAAATGTTTTTTGAATTTGCCAGACAAACTTGTGCTCCAGCCCATAAAGTTGTAGGGAATCCAGGGAGGGGGTCTCTCTGGGTGCAAGCTGCTGGGTTTGCAGCCTCCAGAACCGGGCAGCCCTGGCCAGGTCAGGAGGGACGGAGGGGTCCAGGGCCTCTTGGCACAGCCTCTGCGGCTCTGGGTCTTCCCTCCGGATGGACCATGTTCTCAGGAGTCTGGGTTAGTGAGGAAGGCATTTCTCCTTCAAGGAGCCTGAGGCTTGCCTGCTCAGTCATGTCACTTCCGTGCTGTGCCCACCCCTGTGAGCCAGAGAGCCCTGCGGGCTGGCCTACACCCAGGGGGGTGGGGGTTCTGCTCAGCTCCCCCCCGGAGCGGGGGGCTCCCTGTTTGCTCAGGCCTGTCTCGTCCGCGCCCGCCTCCGAATGGAGGCCGCCGGGCTGCGGGCACTGGGAGGTGGGATGCTCGTCCGTAGATGCCCCGAGTCTGCTGGGAGGGTGCGCGCACGTCCAGGGCTGGTGGGGGCCCAGGCCTTGCGGCTGCAGGCGAAACAAACTCGTGCAGGGCGCCCCCGGCGTGTGGCGGGAAGAGGCAGCGGGTCCGCGGGCCTCGTGCCTTTTGCTCGCCTGGCTCCTGGCAGGACGGGAGGAGCTTGAGCCTCCACGCGGGGTGGACGGCCGCTTCGATCTTGGCGGCCCCGCTCTGCCAGTCACACCCACGTGGAGGTCGAGGTTGGCTGGAGGGAGGAGAGGCCTGGGGGTCACGCCCATATCTGAGTATCTGAGGTTAAAAGCCCCTTGGGAGTGGCGATGTCCCATTTGTCTGAGGCCGGCGCTGGCCGATGCCATGGCAGGTTGGGCCAGGAGGTTCGTTGGTTTTCTTTGCCAGCTTGGGGGCATCTATTCTGTGCCACACATGGCCGGACAAGACTGCTCAGTCCGGGAGACAGACCTCCCAGGCTGCAGTCCTGGATCCGTCTGCGGGCGGGGGTGGGAGCTGTTCCCCGGAGGAGGAGCCGTGGGGGCGGATGGTGCTGGGGCTGGGCCGCCGCCTCACTCTGGGAGGAGCAGACGGAAGCGGGGTGCGGATACGGGGACCAGCCTGGGCTGGGCCTGTCACCTGCTGCTGACCAGCAGAGGTGGCCTCCGACCCTCGGGAGCTTGGTGTCACGGCTCCTTCTGCCCACACTGTCCACTCGCCCCACTTCAGGAGCAGGCCTGTGACCCCCCGAGTCCTTTTGTCCTTGGCCTGCAGCTGCCTTCTGTGTTCTAGGACTCGACCATCACTCCAGGGGCCACAGACAAGACAAACTGACCTTGTCCCAGCTGCCCACACCTAGGCCTTTCAGGGAGGGGTGATGCTGGGGGCAGGCCAGGCCTCTCCTGTGTCTGAGCCATGTGGGACTCTGGGGGGCACCGCCCCAAGGATCATTTTCTCAGGGCAGAGGCCACGAGGGAACCCTCCCCCGTCACTGCCCAGACTGGCCTAGCAGTGACCACTGGCTGGCGGGGTGGCCTGGAGCCTCCGACAGAGTTCCGTGGGGTGGGGAGGGGGCTTTGTTCTTAGCGTGTCCCTACCTCCCTGTGTGCGGAGAGGATAAACCACTGCGCGTGCATTCATACGAACCCACTGCGTGAATTTAGCCCACGGCCTTGGAGGGTGCAGCTGCTGCATTTAACTTTCTCTCTCCCAGGCCGCAAGGTCAGGAGTCTAGAAGTCACTTTGGTGCATGCTGAGCATTGGCCAGGCCAAGCATTGGCTAAGCATTGGCTAAGCATTGGCACGGCTGCCACCAGTGCAGGGTCCAGGGAGGGAAGGCGATGCTTGGCCCTTTCTGATGGCGCCTCTCTGCGGACGCCCAGGCGCCTGTGGGGTCCACATCGGGCCTTCCCCAGCCCCTCCTCGTGGGAGCGAGGCGTCGGTCCTGGATGGGTCCGCTCAGCTGTTGTAACGTGGTAGGTGCCGACTGAGAGCAGGGCCGTGGACGCGCCTGGGCCTGGGTCCCGGCTTCACCTCTTCGTCTGCCCTGGGGCCTGGCGTCCAGCCCACCTGAGCCTCAGGCTCCATCTCTAAGGGCCTGGAGGACCGCTGCCTTGCCGAGGGCTCAGGCCCCTGCGTGGAGAGGGTGTCGCCCTGTACTGGGAGGCGTGCATATGTGCATGGGCGTCATTCACGTCCTCGTGGGGCCTGTGCGCGTGTCTGTGTATGTGTGCAAGTGCGTGCCTGTACATCTGCGTGTGAGCCTGTGTGTGTGGGAATGCGTGCGTGCCCCTGTCTCTGAGGATGGCTGAGTGTGTGTCTCTGTGTGAGGGTGTGTATATGTCTATGAGTGTGTGTCTGTCTCTGTGATTGTCTTTGTGTGAGGGTGTGTGTGTATATGTCTGAGTGCCTGCCTCTGTGTATCTGTGAGTGAATCTCTATGAGTGTGTCTGTGTATCTGTGTGTGAGTGTGTTTTCTCTGTGTGTGTATCTCTGCGTGTCTGTGTGTGAGCATGTCTCCGTGTGCGTGCATCTCTGTGTGTGTGTTTATCTCTGCGTTTCCTTGAATGTATCTCTGTGTGTGAGTGTGTATCTCTGCGTGTGTGTGTTTCTCTGTGTGTGAGTGTATCACTGTGTGTGTGTCTGTATGTGTGTATCTGTGTGTTTCTGCATGTCTGTGTGTCTCTGTGTGTGAGTGTGTGTCTGTGTGTGAGTCTCTTTGAGTGAGTGTGCACAGTGAAGCCCCAGGATTGCCCCGTGTCCCCGCGCGTTTGGTCTTGTGAAGGCAGGTTGCCTGGGGTCCCCCGTGTCATGACTTATTTCTTCTTTAACTCCATTGTCCTTGTCACATGTTTCCCTTGTCACAGGGACGCTGGCCACGTCTTTCCCTGTATTTAAGCCAGTCTCCTCCCCTGACCCCCAACCCCGCTCCTCTTCCTTGTCCCGTGAGCGCCGTCTCCCGGCACTTGCTCTCTGGGGGCCCCTGTGTCTCCCCGTCTCGGTTCCCCTGCCTCCCGGCACCTCTGTCCGTGGAGCAGCTTCTAAGAATAGAGTGTGACCAGGAAAACCAGAGGTGTTGACATCTGACCTCACAGGCCCTGGAAGATACTCAGAGCCCTTCCGGAATGTTCCCTGGTCTCCATCAGCTTTCTTCCTCCTGGCTGTAACCCCGCTACCCTCTGGTCCTACCCTTCGGGGCAGCAGAAGGGCCCCGGAGGGTCCAGCCCACTGGGCCTCGCCCTGGGGAGCAGCGTTGCTGGGGTGGAACCCAGGGCTTCTTCCTCACAGGGGAGGCGGCCTCGGGGCTTTGATGAGAACAGTGCAGCAGCCTCCAGCCCTGTCGTTTCGGGTAATGCAGCCACACCCACAGCCCTAAATACCCGTCCAGATTGATTTCAGAGGGGGCCCCAAGGTCCCGTGGGCTGAAGTCCAGCAGATGCGGAATTCGGCCCCTGAGCGCACATCCCCAGCCTCCGCCAGGCTGTGGGTTCCTCCCACATGGCTCCTGTTAAAAGAGCATTTGCCCGCTTAGAGCTTATGAGAAAACGACGATGAGGGTGATTTGTGTCCTGGTTGGGAAGTTGTCCAGTTAGCTGAGCGCTGGTGTCCCCTTGTGTCTTGGCGGCCTCTCTCTGGCAGGTGGTGAGGCCTTGCAGAGAGCCTGGCTCTCACCAGAGCATGGGCGTGAGAGAGATGGTGGTGGGAGGGTCGTGTCCAGGAAATCGTTTTTTTGTCTTTTTAGGGCCGCACCCACAGCACATGGAGGTTCTCAGGCTAGGGGTCGAACTGGAGCTGTAGCCGCCGGCCTACACCACAGCCACAGCAATGCGGGATCCGAGCTGCATCTGTGACCTACACCACAGCTCGCAGCAACGCCGGATCTTGAACCCACTGAGCGAGGCCAGGGATTGAACCCGCGTCCTCATGGATGCCAGTTGGGTTTGTTAACCGCTGATCCCCAACGGGAGCTCCATCGCGTCCTGGAAGATTTTAGAGCTTTTCCTTAGCAGAGCGATGTCGGTTCACTGGCGGGACACTCCATAGCACAAGAGAGACAGGTAAAGGGTCCCCCAGGGTCAGACCCCCAGAGGTAACCACTGCTGTGTTTCCTGGAGATCCTTCCAGAAATGTTCTCTGCCCATGAAATCCCAGTATGTAATTTTTTTTACTTAAAAATTTATTGTTGGAGTTCCCGTCAGTGCAGAACCCATGAGGTTGTGGGTTCGATCCCTGGCCTTGCTCAGAGGGTTACGGATCTAGTGTTGCTGCAAGCCGTGGGTTGCAGATGCAGCTCCAATGCGATCCCAGGAACTTACATGTGCCCCAGGCGCAGCCCTGCAAAGAGGAAGAAAAACACCAGACCGAATTCCACTGTGCGTGTGCGGCACCTCCTTGGTGGCCCCATCCGTGGATGACACCTGGGTTGCTTCCACGTCGCGGTGGTGAAGGCCCTCCTAGCACCGGGTGAGGCTCGGTGCTTCCTCCCCTCCGTCATGCTTGCTCTCCTAACTGCCCTTCTCTGTCTTCTGGGTTATCTCAGTGCTGTGACGCACTGGCTCCTGGGGGTTTGGTTTGCATTTCCCTACTGACGAGCCTCGGTGTCTGACATGTTTTCCTGTGCATGTTGGTCATTTGTGTGTCTTCTTAGGAGAAATGCCCACTTACATCTTTTGGCCATATTTAAATGGGTTATATGTCTTTTTATTGTTAAGCTGTTAGAGTTCTTTGTATATATCTTATCCGATCTATGATTTGCAAAATATTTGCATCGACTTTGTGCCTTGTCTTTTCATGATAATGGTTTTGGGTGTACAAATTTTTTTTCTTGTTGGTGTTTTGGCCAAGGTATGCAGTGGCTCAATGAGGGATCTCCGTTCCCAGACCAGGGATTGAACTGGGCTGTAGCAGCGAAAGCATTGAATCCTAACCACTAGACCACCAGGGAACTCCCTGCCAGAGTTTTTAATGAAGGCCTGTTTACCGGTGTTTTCTTTGGTTGGGTGGGCTTAGATGTCAGATTTAGGAAATGACTGTCCAGGGCTGTGCGTGTGGAGTCCTGTTTTCCTCCAGGAGGTGCATAGGGCTCTGCCTCTAACAGGCACATCTTCAGTCTGTTTGGAGTTAATTTTTGAACAGGATGTGAGATGGTGCTGATTCTTCACTTTTTTTTTTTTATTACTCAAATGAATTTATCACATCTGTATGATTCTTCCCTTTTTATAAGAAAGATGGTATCCCACGAATACTGTTCTGCAGTTTGCTTTTGTGCCCTTCATGGTCTGTTTGGGCGTCTCTCCGCATCAGCTTGCTCAGGTTGCTTTCTTTTCACAGGACCTCGGTGGTGTCACTGTATGGCTCTGTGCCATCACTGCCCCTCCTTTTTTGCTTTTTAGGGCCGCACTGCGGCATGTGGAAGTTTCCAGGCTAGGGGTCGAATCGGAGCCATAGCCACAGCCACAGCCATGCCAGATCCGAGCTGCCTCTGTGACCTGTGCTGCCCCTTGCAGCAATGCTGATCCCTAACCCGCTGAACCACAGCGGGAACGCCATCCCTCGTTTCAGACCCGTGTTCCGTGCTGCTTGGTCTGTTTCCCTTCCTCCCCAGTTAGCATCACGGCTGCAGGGACCACCCTTGAGTATCTGTTGAGAAGCATCTTAAGCATCAGGGTTAATGTGCTCTCTCCCCTCCTCCTTTCCCCACGGTGGTGGGCAGAATAATGACTCCCCCCGACCCCAGATACGCCTGCCCTCGTGCCCAGAACCTGTGATGCTGCTGCTTTATGTGGCGAGAGGGACTTGGTAGATGTGCTGAATGACTCTGCCATGGGACCGCCTGGATTGCCTTGGAGGCCCAGCACAACCACAAGGGAGAGAGAGACGGAAGGGTCCGGCTTTGCTGGCCCTGATGCTGGAGAAGGGACCATGGACCAAAGAGTGTGGCTGAGTTCCACAAGTTTTTGGAAAAGGCAAGAAAGGGATTCTTCCCTGCAGCCTTGATTTAGCCCCGTGAGACCTGTCATACTCTGACCTCAGACTCTAAGACAGTGAGTTAATGTCATTTTTAAGGCACTGAGTTTGTGGCTGTGGGTTGCAGCAGCAGCAGGAAATGCGTGTACCTACCTTTTCAGAGGTTATACACTTGAGGTGTTACTACTCTGCTGGACCAGGGGATGCTCCTGGAAGCTCAGGTCACTGCTAGATGCTCCCTTGCCCCTCGTCAGAGTTCTTCCTGTTTTATTGGAAAAGTCCTGAAAGATACTCTAATGAGACTCAGCGCAGAGAAAGGCCTTGAGTACTTCCTCCAAGTGGGCGCTGTTGCCATGGTGTCTGGGCCTCGGAGGGGAGAGGGCCCCCAGGTGAGCTGTGCCAGGACTGGCGATGCAGGGCGGTCCATCCGCATGCCGAACCCTTGTGTCGTGGCAGGTTTTGGCATCTTACCCAGGCTCTGTGTCCTTTGTGCGAGCACAGAATTTCAGCTTCCTTTCAGGTCAGAGAGGCCTCTAAGCTGGCTGGAGA
This sequence comes from Phacochoerus africanus, assembly GCF_016906955.1. Lineage (NCBI taxonomy): Eukaryota > Metazoa > Chordata > Mammalia > Artiodactyla > Suidae > Phacochoerus > Phacochoerus africanus. The sequence goes on from NC_062546.1 coordinate 201,013,222, forward strand.
CCTAGCCATCAATTCCAGTGTCTTTTCTTCTTCTTTTTATGGCCATACCTGTGGCATATGGAAGTTCCCAGACTGCGGTCAGATTGAAGCAGCAGCTTCAGCTTATGGCACAGCCGTAGCAACATTGAATCTGACCTGCATCTCTGACCAGTGCTGCAGCTGCGGCACCATGGGATCCTTAGCCCCCTGAGCCAGGTCTGGGATTGAACCCGCCTCCTTACAGGGACAGCATCAGGCCCTTAAGCCCTTGAGCCACAACGGGAACTCCCAATTTGTTTCTTTGTGTCTTGGATTCTAAACTATCAACAAACAAGTGACCTTTAGAAACCCTGGAGGTTTGGGGGGGCTACTAGGGTATGTGGGGGCTTCCAGGTCTCTTCTGCTGATTTGGGGTGGGGGTACCTAGACTGTCTCCCTCCAGTTGACCCAGGTATGTAGCCAGGCACCCCCTGAGGTCGTGCTTCTTCTGGCTGCTGTGGAGGAGCAGGTGGAGAGCCTGGCTCCCTCCTAGCGCATATGACCTCGACCCTCGTCATAGCCCTGGGCAGTGTTTTTGGAGTTCCTGCCATCTGCCATCTGATGAGGATACTAGAGGATTAAATTGCTAATTCAGTATTTGGGAAAAACATCCATGAACTTAAATAAAGGCCCATTAAGTACCTTTTTCAGCTTAGAATCATAATTCACTTAGGGATTAAGGCAGAAACGTAGGCCTTTGATTTAAAAACTGTTGACAGATTCGAACCTCAACGGCGTCTGTTGGCAGAGGAAGGCGCTGACGGCCAGTCCAGACTGAGATGCAGCTTCTTTTATGTCCTCTGAGCTCGACTTTTGTCCTGTTTTATAAAACACAGGGCTTTCAATTTTAACTCACACATAACGGCTCTTCCACGGACCCGCCTGAGGTTTCTCTCCGAACTGGCTGATTCTGTGCGACATTGTCGAGATGAGCAGAGACACAAAACTCTCAACAGATGACGGCAACGTATGTGTGCTTAGAGATCGGGGTGTGTATAGTATTAAAAGTTTTTGCACATCAAAGACAATCCCGAATGAGCTTAAAGGAAACCGGCATTTGACTTTTAAGGCCGTTCACCATGATTGGAAGTGATTCCTTTATTCATCTGTTGCATCAGGCGTAATTGAGACGGTTCCTTTATTTTCTCATTCTGTGGTGTCGTCCAATCATAACACATTATGGCTGTAATCAAGTGATTACAGGGAACGGGTGCGTGTTTTGCTGCTGTGGGTTTGAGGAATGAGGAAAGATGGAAGTTCCCCTATGACAGTGCTGATCCCTGCCCTGGGAAGGACAGGGAAGTGGCCTTTTCTGTGCATTTTGCAGCATGCGCACTTGAACCACACGGGTCCCATGGCCCCTCCACCTCAGCCTCCGGCTCTGGACGTCTCTCCTCGCGCCTGGAGTCTTCCAGTGGCTTTCTGGTCGCCAGACCCAGGGGCTCTCTTTTGGTCTTTTTCTTGAAGCTCTGCTGCCCTGTAGCTTCCTGTGTGAAAATCAGGCCGTAGAGCGAGGCCTCTGCAGCCAGGCTGCCCAGGCCCCAGTCCCAGCTCTGCTCCTCCAAACAGGGGACCTTGGCCAAGTCAGCTGCTCTGCTTCCCCCTCTGCAAGGTGGGGGTGCCATGCAGGTTACAGAATGCGTCTGCGACCCGTGCCTGGCGTAGGACCATGAGACACTCCATGTCCCCAGACCCCAGGGTGGCGATTCTTTGCCTCCTGCCCCTCCTCCTCTGGTTCTGGTGGTTGCTCGGCCCCGCCCACCCACTTGGCCCCGCCCTCCCAGTCCCCGCCCACTCTCCCGGCCTGGCCTCCCTCTTCTTCAGGTTGTGGCTTCAGTCCACACTGGCTTTCACTCTTGCCCAGGCAACGGCTGTGGCCCCCAGAAGCTTCCTGGGTCCCTCTCATCAGTGCGATTTCCTCCGTGCGGGCACACACACCTAGATGCTTTGGCTCCTCCTGTGGGGAAAATGAATGCATTAATTGGATCCAGGGTCTTTGACAAACACTGTTCTATTTTTACAGTCGGACAGGAAGTTGTTGCAGTTTTAGGACTCTGTGTAGATTACAACCCCCGGGGGACTTGGAGCGTTACGATAAATGATCGTTCTGTTCTTGGTAGGGTAATTTTTTTTTTTCCTTCTAATTTCTGGGTAAATTCTAGGAAGTTGCCATATATTTTTTTCTTGATCCTAATTAACTTTGCTGTGGCTTGGAAAGGGGCCCCTGCAAGAGAGAGAGAGAGAGACGGGAATGAGGATTTATCGTCTCGTAGGTCGTGGGCACTGTGCCAGCCCCTACAAGTGTTACTTGCTGTAATTCTTGTCACAATCCCTGTGAAGTAGGCGGTAAAAATCCATCTCTTACAGATCAAGAAACGGAGCCTGGGCGGGTTGAGAGCCTTGCTCCAGGTCACGTGGCCTTAATGAGACGCGGAGCCTACTGGTCTCTGGTGCCCAGGCCCAGGCTCTGTGCCCCGCCTCCTCCCAGGACCCTCTGGAGGAGACAGGGTGTGCGGCTTTGGCGTGTGTCTGTCTGGGGTGTGGTCTTCCTCCTGGCAGTTGCCTTTCCTCTCAGGTCTGCCCGGCCCACACAGCCTTTTAGAACCCGCTTATGATTATGATCCTGGTCGATGGCCATCGAATCCTGAAGTGGTTGAACCGCTAGTGACCAAGATGTGACATCCCGTGATGCTTCACGGGGACCGAGGAGCTGGGGTGACATTGCAGCCTTGAGCCTTGCTTTCAAGACTCTCGGGGGATGCTGAGAAGTCGGTCTTGTCTGGCCTCCAGCGGGCCAAGGAGGCCTCCCAGCACCTCACTCGGGGATGGATGGGTTTTCGTCCAGTTGCTCAGGTCGAGACCCGGAGACGGCTTTCTGCACGTTCTACTCCATATCCGTGCTTTTGAGGATGCTTGCAAGTGCCCTTCCTAAACTTCAGGCTTCAGCACCATTGGTCCGTTTAACATTTAACATCATTGGTCCAGCTCTGAGCCAGACCCAGGGCCGGGAGTCAGCCTGGGTCCTCAGCACCGGGTCCTGGCATCAGCCCCCTGCAGGGGGGCTGCGTGCCCCTTGCCCATGTCCTAAACCAAGGCGGGGGAGGGGCGCCTGGCTTTTCAGTATCTGTTGCAGAACTTAGAGGGGATGGTTCTAGAAGGGTCCTCTGTGTCCTGTCCTCTTCCACAGTGCAGCCCGCGGAGCCGCACTGCTCCTGGTGGCCTGACCGCCGGGTGATGCATGACGGGGATTCCCGGGGCTGGGCCGTCACCTGTTCCAGTGCAGTTACCGAGACGCACTTCGCCTTGGTACTTGTGGTGGCAGTGTTCCAGAAAGGCTGCCGTGAGGTGTGTCTACTGAGAGCGTCTCATGTTGCTGATATCCAGAAACTTCCAAGGGGATGTTTTGCCACCGAACTACTTTTGATTATGGAAATTTTCAGACATCCAGAAAAACGGAAAGGATTTTACAGCACGTACTGTCCACCCGCCCCTTGGGTTCTACAGTTGGCATTTCCCTGCACCTGCTGCATCCCATTTTTCTCCATCCCAGTAGGAGGTGTGCCCGGAGCTTGGGTGTGTGGGCCGGCGTCTTGGCCCCTCTGCTTTCCTGCCTCAGTTGAGCTGGAAGGATGTTTGGAAACGGAGGCCCTGGGAAAAGGCAGGGGAACAGTCTCTTTCATGGGAAGGGCCCTGCCTGCCCCAAGAGAAGCCCTGAGCCCTGGACCTCCTTCTCAAGCCCAGGGACCCCTCTCCTTGGCTTGGAGGCCGGCACCGGATACCATTTAGCCGAAGCATCTTCATCTTTATCTCCAAGCCCTGCCCTGAGCCCTCTGTCCAGTCGCCTGGCCCTTGAAGGTCCCATGTCCCACCACGCCGGCGCCTTTGCAGGGGCCGTGTCCTCCCTGTCTGGTGGGACCACGCTGTCTGTACCTGAGCTGTGTTTCTGCAGGTGGGAGGTCTGTCTGTCCACATCCCGGAGCTCTCAATGCCATGCTGGGGGAGGCACGTCCTGTTTTATGGAGCTGCTAATCTGTTTAGACCTTCCCCCCACCGCTGCCCCCGCCCTGGGGATGGGGGGCGGTAGGAGGCTGTAGGCCAGGCTGAGGAATTTCCCCAAGGGAGCTGTGGAGCAGATACTTGCTGGGTGGAAGAAGCCAGGAGTCCCTGCAGGCCCGGCTGGTTCTCCAGGTGATGGGGCCCCACCGCTGGGCAGCACCCCCTTCCTGTGCCCTGCCCCCCACAGTCCTGGCACCTCCACACACGCTGCTGTATCCCTTTCACCTCCTGCGCCCTCCTCTGCACCTGGCCCGGACCCCTGCCCAGATCTCATCTCTCCAGGGAAACAGTGTCCCCCCTTCCCTTCCCTTCTCCAGTGGCGCCTCTGAGCCTCTGAAATGCTCCTGCAGCTGCCTCTCTAGAACCTTCCGGGAGCCCAGCCAGGAGGCTGCATGTGTGTCACTTCCTTGCCCTCAGCCGTATTGCCGAGGATCTACAGAGCATGTGCTAGAGGCCGAGCCCGTCGAGACAGACCAGGCTCAGCACGGCCTCCGGGCTCCCAGGGCACTGGGGCTGGGCAGCCAGTGTCTTCCTGATGCCCCTTTTGTTGTTTTTTGTTTGTGTGTTTGTTTTTTCAGGGCCGCACCCAAGGCACATGGAAGTTCCCAGGCTAGGGGTTAAATCGGTGCTACAGCTGCTGGCCTGCATCACAGCCACAGCAACACAGGATCTGAGCCGCATCTGCGACCTACACCACAGCTCATGGCAACGCCAGATCCTTAACCCACTGATCGAGGCCAGGGATCGAACCTGCAACCTCACGGTTCCTAGTCGGATGCATTTCCGCTGCGCCTCGGCGGGAACCCCCTGATGCTCCTTTTGGAAGGTGACTAGGTACGTGAGCAAGTAAGAAGCAGCCCGGTGGCTGCCGTCAACATCATGCCCCCTCCCGTCCTTCAGGTGCTCTTGTGTACACTTACTTAAACGTATTTTCTTTAAAAAAAAAGCAACTTGCCTTCATTGAATCTCCCCAAAAACCTTCAACTTAATTTTCTAAGGAAAAATCCCTCTTATTTAAGTTCCTGTTTAATCAGTCTGTGTAATGTTTAATCAAATGATGTAATTACAGTGACTCTTATTAAAACTTCCATTTCATCGATTTGTGTGCTGTTTAACTGAGTGATGTAATTATGGTTGTAAGTACAGCGGGTGTCGGAAGGTTTGGAAACACACTGGGGCGTTTGATGACCAAGTTCTCCGGGGTGGGGGCTGCAGGTGTGGTGCGACCAGCCACTGGCCCTCAGCGGAGGTGGGCTCAGCAGGTATGTTTTCAGAGGAAAAGGGGGCGCCAGTTATTTTGGAGAGTCAGGTCGGGTGGTTGGTCAAGAGGGCTCTCCCATGTGGAACATGCGTTTCTAACATCCGCATCCCCCCTGCTGCCCCCCCAGTCTCTGGGACCCGCCAGCCCAGAGGCTGGAGACCCCGTGTGTTCACGGAGCTGGATCTGGGCGGATCACCTGGCCAGCTGGCGTTCTGGTCAGCCTGCCCCTGCTCCTGGCATGACCCCTGTGTTTAGGGTGACCATTGCTGTGTTGGGCAGAATCCCTCTGGCTTCACCAGGCCCTGACCGTCCGCTTCTCAGGAGCCGGGCACCTCAGGGTCCTGCTGTCACCATTTCGCATATGGAGCTGGCCTGGCCTCTGGTCTGAGGTCTGCGTGGCCAGCACCCCGAAGTTGCCGTCCACTTAAAAAGGAGTCCTCAGTCCAGGCTGGGGGTTTCTTCTGTGCTGAATTTAAGTGCATTTGACTTTATCATTTTGAAAACACCCGTTAGAGGACATCCGTCGTGGCTCAGCAGTAATGAATGAACCCAGCTAGGGTCTGTGAGGATGTGGGTTCGATCCCTGGCCTTGTTCCATGGGTGAAGGATCCAATGTTGCTGTGAGCTGTGGCGTAGGTCGCAGAGGTGGCTCAGATCCTGCATTGCATTGGCTGTGGTGTAGGCCGGCAGCTGCAGCTCTTGATTCGAATCCTAGCCTGGGAACCTCCATATGCCATGGGTGCAGCCCTAAAAAGACAAACCCCACAAAAACCAAAAAAAAAAAAAAAAAAAAAATCCGCCTGTTGGAGCTCCACCCCCCACGCCCCCTCCCTGAACTTAAAAAAATCTCCTGAACAGAAACCCTAACGTGGTTCCCACACCTTAATGGAAAGACTTACAGGGGTTGATTGAACTGATGTATTAAGCAACTTTTTCTCTTTGCTAAATACAGACTTTCAAACAAATTATAATTAGGTTATAATTATAATTGTTCAGGTGCATTACCTGATAAGGTAATTGCAGCCACCATAAAGAGCCCTTTATGGCAGGATAGTTTTTTATTTTAATAGCAGTAATCAGATCATACCTTTAATTCTCTTAAAACTTCCCACCGCTGAAGCCTTTGGTTTCCTTGATTTGAAAGTTCTCATCAGGCTATTTTTGGAGCATGCAGACCACCCTTTTGGGGTCATTCTGGTCATGTAGTGACCCAGTAGCCCCTGCAGAGGGCCCTCATAGGGCAGGGTCTCTTGCGGCAAAGACTGTATCGGGCGCAGTAGTGCTCCAGGTAAGGAAAAGACAACAAGAAAACAAATGCAGTCGCACGACACCAGATGACGCATTTGGAATGTCTTCTGATTTCCTTTGGTGTCAGACACTCTCAAGTTTCCGTAAGAGCCTTAGAGGGTGAAGAGTTTGCTGGCTTCACTGCTGTTTTCCCCACAGCTCAGTAGATTTTATATCGTAGCGCGGTGTAATTGCGTGTAATGGTGGTTGGTTTTTTTAGTGTTTCTATTTTAACGTGTGTTAAAAAGAAATCAAAAGCCTGAGTTCATAAGTCCTCTTCCTCAGGCTCCCTCTGAGGTACAAAAAAGACTTCAGGTCAATGATCCCAGAGAATGAGTGATAGCTAGGTGGGACCTGAAGGGGACAGACCTCATGAAGCTGGCACGTGATGCTTGGGGCTTGGGAAGCAGCCCCAAGGAAAACACAGGTTAGGCCGGACCTTCGCGTGGGAGGTCCGGGTTAAGAGACCCGGACGGTGGCATTTAGCGTGGACAGCCGGTGAGTCCCGCCTTACCGCACCGGGAGCTCTGTGCAGTCAGTTGCCTGTGATGGGACCTGATGAAGGAGAACATGAGAGGGAGACTGTGTAGACGCATGGTGGAACACTGCAAACCACCACCGCCACCAACACCCATCGTAAAAGGCTCGGTCGCTGAGGTGCCAGCTGGACGGCGAGGGCTCGAAAAACATGCCGGTGGGCGTCCAGCTGGTCCCAGCGTCGCGGGCCCCCGTCCGTCCCTGGCCTGGCGCAGCGAGCGGCACAGGCCATGCCCTGATGGCCCAGCCTGACCCCAGAGACACACAGAGGCCCTCGGTGCCCCCTCGGCTCTGGTCCTCCAACCCGAAAAAGAGCCACTTTAGGCAGAAGTAGAAATGCACAGATTTGCATATTTAACGCTATAGATGTTTTTGTTATTGAAAAGATTCTTTTCAGCTTTTTCTTTTAAAAGTGGTTCGACTTTCCGGTGTCCTTTTTCTTTCGGTGAAGTGGCTGCCCTTGTTCCCGCGATGGGGGAGGGAAGGCTGTCTCTTTGGAACGCTCTCCTTGGACGTCCGGAAAAGCACGACCTGCTTTCTGTTCTCTCTTCAAAAGAGAAGAAGATGTGAAAAGTGGAAATTTTTTTTTTTTTTGGTCTTTTTTGCTTTTTAGGGCTGCACCTGGGGCACATGGAGGTTCCCAGGCTAGGGGTCCAATCGGAGCTGTAGCCACCAGCCTACACCACAGGCGCAGCAACGCGGGATCCAAGCCACGTCTGCAACCCACATCACAGCTCACGGCAACACCGGATCCTTAACCCACTGAGCGAGGCCAGGGATTGAACCCACAGCCTCATGGATACTAGTCAGGTTTGTTAACCATGAAGCTACTATGGGAACTCCGGAATTTTTTTATTTTTATGAGGCAAACTGTACCTTCCTCAGGAGCCTTCCTTGTGTCCTCTGGACCCAAACATCCCTGGTTATCACTGCCCAGCCTGCAGTGACCCCCGAGAGGCAGAGACCAGCATGGGGTGAGGTACCTCTTCCCTGAGGCTTGTCCGTCTGGGTGTCTGCACGGCTCCCAGGACAGCTGTCTGTGGTTTGCCTTTGGCCGTGGCTTTCAGGGACGGGGGATGCTTCCAGCCACCCCTGGTGCAGGGTAGATGGCCAGGCAGGCATCTACCCTCGGGACTGCGTGAGGAGCCAGAGGTGAGGAGCCAGAGAGGTGGCCCTAGAGCACGTGGGCATGGGCAGCTGGGATCCTGTCTAGGCAGGGTTTAGCCCGAGCTGCCTGCAGGGCTGCCTGCCACCTCGGAGTGTGCAGAGTTTAGGGCGAGGGTTATATAAGTGAAACAAGTGGAAAGACTGGCCAAGGCTGGCAAAACAGGGAAAGGTTAAGGGAGGCCCAAATCCGTCCTGATTCCTGCCGTTCGCAGGGCTTGGAGCCCACCCTGAGCCGTCCGCAGGCTCTGGGTGGTGGGTGCTCACCCTTGGGAACAGGACTGCAAGAACCCGTTGCCCCAAACCCCTCTGAGGCGTGGGGTGCATACGTGCAGGGAGCTGGGGCATGGAGGGTCCCTTAATTACATGGGCCACTCCATTAAAGAATGGCGGATATTCATGGGAGTTCCCGTTGTGGCGCAGTGGTTAACGAATCCGACTAGGAACCATGAGGTTGCGGGTTCGGTCCCTGCCCTTGCTCAGTGGGTTAAGGATCCGGCGTTGCCGTGAGCTGTGGTGTAGGTCGCAGATGCGGCTGGGATCCCGTGTTGCTCTGGCTGTGGTGTAGGCCGGCGGCTATAGCTCTGATTAGACCCCTAGCCTGGGAACTTCCATATGCTGTGGGTGTGGCCCTAGAAAAGACAAAAAGACCAAAAAAAAAGTAAATTAAAAAAAAAAAAAGGAAGGAATTCCCATTGTGGCGCATTGGACATGAATCTGACTAGGAACCATGAGATTGTGGGTTGGATCCCTGGCTTCACTCAGCGGGTTAAGGATCCAGCATTGCTGTGAGCTGTGGTGTAGGTCACAGATGCAGCTTGGATCCCGAATTGCTGTGGCTGTGGGGTAGGCCGGCGGCTATATAGTGGAAGCACCTCAGCAGTGGCCTTCCTCCTTCCTGAAAGGGGTCTTGCCCGGGAATGGCGAGGTGGGAGCTGGGGGCAGGCTCTCCCGCCCACTAAAACAGGGGGCACGAGCAGCGGGAGAGCTTTGTGTGCTCTGGGGTCAGAGGGGGGTAGTTGTGGTGGTGCAGAGGGCTGGCCGTCAGGAGCTCCAAAAGTCTGTCCAGACTGGAGAGAGCATTTGGCTTTTGGGGTTGGGCACTTCCGTATTTAGGGACAAGCTGGGGATACGGATTGAGTGACCAAGGCCCGAGGAAGTGTGGCGGATGGAGAGACCAGAGAGGCTGGGAAGCGCTGGGAAGCCACCTGTTCCTCTGAGAACAGGGGTTTTTTCCTTCCTCTTTTTGTTAATTTTTGCCACTTTTCTTGTAGTTCAGGACTTCCTTATTGCTCTTGATATAACAGACCCAGAGGGCTGATGATGACAAGCAAGAATTTCTGTCCTAGAGTTCCCCTGCTGGTTCAGTGGTAACAAAGCCAACTAGTATCCATGAGGACACAGGTTCGATCCCTAGCCCTGCTCATGGGTTAAGGATCCGGCAGTGAGCTGTGGTGTAGGTCGCAGATGTGCTCAGATCCTGCGTTGCGGTGGCTGTGACGTAGGCCTGAAGCTGCAGCTCTGGTTCAACCTCTAGCCTGGGAACTTCCATATACTGAGAGTGTGGCTCTTTAAAAAAAAAAAAAAAAAACCCTGCCCTGCTCTCTTCTCTCCCAGTTCTGCTCCCAGAAACAGCCGTCTACCTGGTTCTGCACTTTGCCCCCGGATGGTGGTCTTGGTAGCAATTTCTGGAATCCTTATGGAGCGTGTTCATTACTTCTTTGGGCCAAGGGGTTAAATAAGTGGACCCTGGTAGCTGTTTCTGGCTTCTGACGTCAGTGTGGTCTAGGAAGAAATAGACTTGGTTTTGTCCCCTGTTCCTGGTGCTGAGGTCCCTAAACCCTTGAAATGTCTTGAGTGATAGGAGTGTCTTTGGTTACCCACGACCCCCTTTTGATGGCAGTTGAGTCTGTGCCGACAGGGGACTTAGTGTGAGTCTCTGGAGTGGGGTGAACCTCGGGGTGGGATGGGGGCAATGGGGTCACCAGAACGACCAAGTAAATAGCGGGGGGACTTTTATCTCCAAGCCTGACCTCTGGGAAGAGAAGCCGGAGATTAATCTCTATAAAAACTTTTTTTTTTGCTTTCTAGGGCTGCATCTGCAGCATATGGAGATTCGCAGGCTAGGAGTCAAATCGGAGCTACAGCTGCTGGCCACACCACAGCCATAGCAACGCAGGATCCAAGCTGCGTCCGAGACCTACACCACAGCTCACAGCAATGCCAGATCCTTAACCCACTGAGCGAGGCCAGGGATTGAACCCAAATCCTCATGGACAACAGTCGAGTTCATTCACTGCTGAGCCACAGTGGGAACTCCTCTGTCAAAACTCGTGAACAACGAATGTCTGCGGGTGCTGTGCGGGGCGCACCTGGAGGGGGCACGGAAGCCCCAGCGCCCCCCCATCCCTCTGCGTCGCCATCTGACTGTTGAGTTGAAGCCTTTCTGATAAACTGGTGAGTAAGTGGTTCCAGAGTTCTGTGAGCCATTCTAATATGTTCTCGAACCCAGGAGGGGAGGTGGGAACCCGCTCAATGGCTGGTCGTTCAGAAGGATGGGAGGGTCTCACTGACTCCGCTGGGTGTCTGGGGTGGGGGCAGCCGGGTGGGACCAGGCCTGAACCCGTGGGGTCTGATGCTGATTTTGGCCGGTGTCAGAGTCCACTGAAATCTTGGACGCCAAGCTGGTGTTGGAGGAGGTGGAGAATCGGTTACTAGTGGGGGAGAACCCCGCACGTCTGGTGTCGGAGCTGGCGTGTGGATGGACAGGGTCTCAGGTAGCGACACCAAAGGTCCTCGAGCAGCGGGTCGTGGACTCGGAAGCAGCATCGTCTGACCACAGGGCCCTGCGAATCGCTCCTGTTAGAGCCACGGGACCCTGGGGCTGGCTCGCCCCATGCATGGTGGCGGTGGGGGGAGAGATGGACCCGAGGTGGCTGGGTGACTGGTCCAGGCAACACGGCCCGCCCTCCCCCCCCCCCCCCCCGCCAGCTCCAGCCCCTGCTGGTTCGCCTCTCGTCTTAGTGGTTGGAGGCAGCAAACCCATTCCCCTGCGTCGTATGTGTCATGCAGCAGAAAAGCCACAGGGCGTGTAAGGTCAAAGTCAAGTTGTATTTATGTAGCAGTTTGAATTTTAGGAGGCTTTAAATACGTTGTTATTATTTAATAGCATCCGGTATGTTAAGGGATGGCTTCCTGTAAATTCTCGGGCGTCTCGACCCGTCCGGGGAACCCAGCGTGCGTGGACGTGTCCTCTTTTCCAGATTTGGGGTGCAGTCCCAGAGACGCCATTTACGTCTGTGTCTTGGGTGACTGTCTGCTTTGATCCTGTTGGGGCAGGAGGGGCGCGCTCTGAAAGCCACATCACCTCCTTCTTGATTGCCAGTCTTTTAAAACAATGCTCCCTGAAAGGAATACTTTGCTTTTTTTCATTCATAGACTTTGTAGCGTGTTAAGATCACGCCAAATACTTAGTTTTTTGAAAATGGAAGTGTAGCTGATTTGCACAATGTTGTGTTAGTTTCGGGCGTTTAGCGGCGTCATTCAGTTGTAACGTATGTTCTTTTTCAGATTCTCTCCCATAGTGGTGAATACAGGATGCTGAGTACTGTTCCCCGTGTCGAGTGGGTCCTTGCTGTGGTCTGTTTTATGTCGTGTAGTGTGCACCCAATTCCCCCCGCCTGCCACTCCCCACTTTTCTCCTTGGTAACTGTGTTTGTTTTCTGTGTCTGTGAGTCTGTTTCTGGTTTGTAAATAAGTTCGTTTGTATCATCATTTCTTTAGATTTCATATGCAACTGATGTTGGGTAATATTTGTCTTTCTCTGTATTGCTTTTTTTCCCCCCCTCTTTTTTCTGGCTGCCCCACAGCAGATGGAGTTCCCGGGCCAGGAATCAGATCTGAGCTGCAGTTGAGACCGACACTGCAGCTGTGGCAACGCCAATCCTTTAACCCACTATCCTGGCTGGGGATGGAACCTGCATCCTGGCGCTGCAGAGATGCTGCTGATCCCCTTGTGCCACAGTGGGAACTCCTCTCTGTGTTGCTTTTAATGTGTCACACACACACACACACACACACAAGACCCAAGTGTTACTTTTCCTTTACAATTCAGTTTTCATGCCAGTGATGTCTCAATACAAGTGGGCATTTCATTTCACTGATGGCCTTTCTCAGAGCTGGGACTTACCAGTGGGGAGATGTACCAAGCAGTTACTTTCCTTGTCGCCGAGGCTGTCACACATGGTCCTGTCCCCACAGCGCCTAGCAATTGATAGATGTTCTTTAACTTTTGGGGCCCACACTGTAGAAAGATCGACAGGTACTCACTCACACAGCAGCCTGCCAGACAATTCCAGGGGTTCACAGACCCTCTGAAGCCCCTTCCCTGGACCCCATGTTGAGACCGTTGACCTGCTGTCTCGTGCATCTGCTTGGCCGTGAGACTCAAAAGCGATAGAGGACAGCTCTACCTTCTAGGATCCCCTCTGCTGGGCAGCTGCTTCTTACTCCCTAAGGGTCACGTGTGGTCCGTGTCCACAGGGGCCGAAGTCCCAGCAGAGCACCCAGGAAGACAGGTGCAGGCAGGCAAGGCTGTGGCAACACAGGGCCAGAGGCCCCCACGGTCAGTGAACTGCGGGCCTGAAGGTGGGGGGGCCGGGGTGGTCGAGCCGGCCCGCAGTGAGGATGCAGCGTTTGAGGAGGCGGGGAGGTGGACATGCATGTCCACGGCCAGTTTGCTGGCACTCGGCTGCAGCTTCCAACCGACAGATCCTGGCGAGAGGAGCCAAACATGATACTGGCCAGGTAGAGAAGCTTCGAGTTTTTAGCGGGAGTTTCTCCTCTTCTGTATCTGTGAAGTTCTGCTAACGACAGAGCGTTGGTGACCCTGCTGTGAACTGAGCTGCGTCTCCCCCAAATTCACATGTTAAAGCTCTAAACCCCAATGTGATGATATTGGGGGGGGGTAATTAAGTTCAGATGAGGTCACTGGGCTGGCTGGGGTCCCCAGGATGGGCTTGGTGCCCTTGTAAGAAGAGACACCAGTCAGAGTGCTCTCCATCTTTTGAGGACATGGCACGAAAGCATCCTTCTGCCCACTAGGAAGCAGCTCTCCCCAGAAACCAAATGCCCATCACCTTGACCTAGGGCTGCCCAGCCTCAGGAACTGTGAGCAGAAGTGTCTGTGGTCTAAGCCACCTGGTCTGTGGCGGGTTGTGACAGCGGTCAGAGCTGACCAAGCCCAGCCCACCTGGAAATACTGCCTTCTTCCCGCAGCAGCTCCACCCCGGAAAGGAGGGATCTGGAAAGGAGGGGTGTGGCATGCTCTTGCCTCTGGGTTCTTATGGAGGAACAGGGACTTGAACCATTCGAGTGACAAGCTTGCCACCCGGGAGTTGAGCTGGAAAGCTGCCTTGGGAATAGCACTTAGCATCAGGTGGCCGAGCGTTTAGCAAGAACGAAATATCTGGTGACATCTGGTGACCAGCAGGCACAGCACCAAGGGCTGGGGCCCCGGAGGCCGGGCTCACCGTGCTGCTGAAACTCCGTCAGTTGTGTGGCACTGGGCCTTGGGTTCCCCACGGGCAAAGGGCAGGGGTAGGTTTGGGCTTAATTATCTTCACCTCTGTGCCGTGACCCTGTGTCCAGGGTCATTCTCTGGGCTTTTTTTTTTTAATTATTATTTTTTGTCTTTTTGCCTTTTCTAGGGCCGCTTCCCACGGCATATGGAGATTCTCAGGCTAGGGGTCTAATCAGAGCTGTAGCCACTGGCCTACACCACAGCCACAGCAACGTGGGATCCAAGCCACGTTTGCGACCTACACCACAGCTCACGGCAACGCGGGATCCTTAACTCACCGAGCAAGGCTGGGGATCGAACCTGCAACCTCATGGTTCCTAGTCGGATTTGTTAACCACTGTGCCATGATGGGAACTCCTCGCCGGGCTTTTTAAATTAAGCTGCTCTTTGGGGCTGGGGGGTGGTACCCGAGCCAGCGTGTGTTAATGCACTTAGTATTTGCGTGTGTGTCGTGGTCATTGCGTGTCCTGGGCGCACTGGTTTGTGAGCGTAGTGTCTCCTAGTCACAGAGGCAGGCGGTGCTCAGTGAGCAGGTGCTCTCTCTGCAAGACCCCGAGGCATGGCCTGACTTGCATGAGCCGACCTCACATCTGGCTCTAAGCACTGTGTCCTGTGTGCCCCTGTGATGTGCTGTGTGGTGACAGCCACCGGGACCTCAAGGCCGTTGATGGCAGGCTTGGGTACCGTGACTGGGGGCGTGGAGAATGAAGAGACGGCTGCAGGCTACTGGGGTCCCTGCCCTGGGTGGCACCACCAGCTATGGCGTCTTCAGGAAGAGATGCCCACTTAAGGGCACGTGCCTGGGGGCCCTGTTCCGGTGGTTGGCCTGGCATGAAGGTCTGGCTGCATTGGGCCCATCCTGCTGACACTGATGGGCCTCACATGCCCTGGAGCCCCTGTGGGGCCATCTGAGCTGTCCCTGGGCCCCCCCTCCGTGTGTAGATCTCCGTCTCCCGTCCCCCCGTCTTCAGACTCCCCCTCGCATCTTCCCCAAGGAAAGAACCTGGACTTTGCTGTGGTCCCTTAGCAGCTCTGTCCAGCGGAAACAGAATGTGAGCCGCCTGAGCCCTTTAATTCTACAGTAGAAGAAAAAAAGTAAAAAGCAGGTGGGAGTTCCCGTCGTGGCTCAGTGGTTAACGAATCCGACAAGGAACCATGAGGTTGCGGGTTCGATCCCTGCCCTTGTTCAGTGGGTTAAGGATCTGGCGTTACCGTGAGCTGTGGTGTAGGTTGCAGACGCGGCTTGGATCCCGTGTTGCTGTGGCTGTGGTGTAGGCCAGTGGCTACAGCTCCGATTGGACTCCTAACCTGGGAACCTCCATATACTGCGGGAGCGGCCCTAGAAAAGGCAAAAAAAAAAAAAAAAAAAAGAAGCAGGTGGACTTAACTTTACTGAGACTTTATATGTTCTGTCCAGTCCAGCACATCCAGAGGCCCGTCTGTCGGTCTGCAATGTGTGGATTTATTAGGGGGCGGGCGACGCCCTTTCTGGGTCGAAGTCCTTGGGCTGCGCTGCGTTGCTCACTCCCGGAGCGCCTCAGTTGGACCAGCCTCGTTTGCAGGCTCGGCAGCTGCCTGCGTAGGTCCTGGCCGTCATGACCCTCTGCCCAGAGTCTTGGCCAGGACGGATGTGCCTCTCGCCGGGCACCTGCTTGGAACAGAGGTGTGTGTGTGTGTGTGGTGTCACTTGCTGGGCCAGCAGTGGCCCAGAGCATGGCCTTAGCTAGCGGTGTGCAAAGGAACAGAACGTCTCGTCTATCGAAGGAAATCTTGGTGACTCTATTTCGCTCAGGTTTCGGCTGAAACGCCCTCCTGCCACCCCCTCCTCTTTCCCTCTTCTCCCAAGAATGATTTGTTTCAAATAAGCCCCCCCCCGCCCCCCGCGCCCCCGAGAAGAATGTGCACCCTGTCCCGACCCCCGGGCAGGGGACAGGTCCACCCCCGCGTTAGGGATAAACAGGGAGGGTCTCGGCTTCCACGCGCTGGGTGAGCACCCGCGCCCTTCTGCAGAGGTAGAGCTGGTCGGGATCTGCCGTGTTCACGGCTCTCACTTTCCCACTGACGATCCGAGCCGTGCCCCCAACAACGGGGAGGCCAGCGCCTTGCACCCTGGCCCCAGCCCTTGTCCCCCGAGGAGTGTGGGTCATCCCTCTGCGGTGGCTGGGCTAATTGAGCCTCAACAAAAAGTGCCTGAATACAGGCTTGTCTGCCCCCCCCCGCCCCCCCACCCCGGGAGGGAGGGTGGGCTGGCCATTGTTGACGTGTCACCCTCATTCAGTGCCACACAAAAGCCTCAGGTCTGTGGGCTCCAACCTGATAGATTGCTTTTGTACGGATTGAAGAAACCCGCGCCGACCTGGTGTGAGTCCGGCTATTGGGGGCGGGGCTCCTGCTGCTGAGGACGGGTTTGCAGGGACCACCCCAGCCAGGGACCACCCCAGGGGCCCCCGGCCAGTGGAGGCTTCATCAGAGAAGCCACGTCTTGCGAGGCAGCTCACCCTGTGTCTGAACTGGGCTCCAAAGACCTGAGCGTGACTCCCGTGGAGCCTGGAGCTGTGCCTGGACCGCCTCCCCCCACATCCTGTGACCTGCTGGCCCTACTGGGCATCTTTGAGAGAAGCCAGAGACGCGACGGAGACCTTTAAATAACACTGAGAGTCCCCACTGCCACTGAATTCTGCAGTTGAACCTAAGACATAATTCTTTGTAATGTGTGTATTTTCACCAAAATCGTAGTGCGCTGCTTGAACAAATACTTGTGTTAAAGCTTGATAGTTTTTCACGGTTGAGAAAGATTAGACACATACAGTGTAATTTTGTCTACCGAGCTATGATACAGATAATGCATGTTATGCATCTGTATCTAGGTATATAAATACATATCTTAAAATTGTTTCCTTTTCTCTGACAATCCAAGTCCTAGAAGAATTCAGGATTTTATTATTCCTGGCTAAAGTTCAAAGGTGCCAATTTGATAATCTTGGAAAGGAAACCAGGAAACAGTTGAGGCCCACCTCTCGTCACCTCTCGTCACCTCTTGTCATAGGGGTCCATGTTTCCGGCCGAAGTGCAACTCGCAGATCAGGGTGTGTGGGGTCCGAGCTGCCCCAGCGAAGAGGATTCCAGAAGGCGAAGTTTCTTCTCCTGGGACCTGAGGGCTGCTGGGAGCCGGTGCCCTCGTCTCCTTGCAGGCGGTGTCGTGGGAGCCCCTGGAAGTCTTCCCACGGGGTCAGACAAGTGAGTGGGGGTGATGAGGCCGCTGTCGCTGCCGGAAGGTCGCCCGGGCGATGCCTTGTGTCCTGGTCGGGTGACCTTCATCTCCTGCGCCCTGAGGCCTCAGACCGCGTCCTTTTTCCCCCAAAGCCTCTGCCTCGGGCGCAGCAGCCTTCCGGCAGGGTCTCTGTGAGTGATGTGGCGCTTTTGTTGCTGCCGTTTTTTTGCGGTTGTTGCTTTTGTGGTTGAGGCGCATCACACCTGCGCCCAGCACGGAATTAACTCTGGAAGTGAGCTCTTCAGTGGCATGGGGCGCATTTCCAGGGGTGTGCGGCCACCACCTCCGTCCAGTTCCGCAGCCACTTCACGGCTCCAGAGGGAAAGGCCGTGCCCTCCATACCCTTAGCAGTGTCGCCCCGGTCCCCCCCTCGCCCCCGACACCAAGTCCTTGGCAGCCACCCGTCTGCTGCTGTCTCTGTGGCTTTTCCGAGTCTGGACGTTTCAAATAAGTGGACTCAGACACTGTGGACCTTGGCATCTGCCTTCTTGCACTCCGATGGTCTTGGGGTTCATCCAAGCGGGGTGACACGTCAGTGTCCGTACTTTGCTTTTTTAATGGCCGGGAGTGATAACACCCATTGTTGGCCGTAACCGTGTTTGTCCGCTCGTCGATGGTTGTGCGTTTGGGTTGGTTCCACCTCTTGGCTGTTGTGAGCAGAGCTGCTGCCTTTACACGTGTGGCTGTGAAGGTACTTGAGTTGCCGGTGGTTTTCAGCTCTTTGGTGGATTGGCTCAGAAACGAATTGTCAGGTCGTATGGTGATTCTGGGTGTAACTTTTCCCCTTTGTTTTTCTTGTTAATGGTAAGAATGTGGAAGTACTTGTTTCCTCTTTTTCTTTCCCTTTTCTTTTTTAACAGATGGAGAAATAGATTTACTTTATGCAGCTGACTTCCCTAATTGTGGAGGTGGAAGTCTGGAATACGGAGAGGGGGCAGTAGACGGTCCCTCGCAAGTCCAAGGGCCACCTGCCGGCAGGATTCCTTCTCACTTGGAGGACCTCAGGCTCTTCTCTGAAGGCCCCCACCGTTGCGGGGGTCTGTTGTCCTCATTGTCTGCCCGTTGCAGCCTTACTCTTCCGAAACGCACCTTCGCAGAAATATCCAGAATGCTGTTTGATCCAATAGCTAAGCACTGTGGCCCAGAGACGTTGACACAGCAAAGTACCCATCATAGGCTGTTTCCTCCTTTCCTTCTGCTTCCTGGGAGGTGGCAGCGGCTTCTGTGTAGGTGCTGGGTGGAGCCGGTGGTTGGCAGGGTGCCCCTTGCCCACTTTCCGGGTGTCTCTTTGAGCAGCTCCAAGTACATCAAAGGGCGCTTTCACGCTTAGAGTGAGTGACACCTGCTCTGTAAGGTAGACGTTTTCGTGTGCCTGTGTTTAGGGCACCTTCAAGTACAGAAATCAGCGTATTAATTGGTAAAAGCTATCTTTTTGTGTTTTCTGCCTTTTCTTTCTTTCTTTCTTTCTTTCTTTCTTTTTTTTTTTTTTACTTCTTTGGCCCCTCATATTTTGGCTGTGGTGCTTCTGAAATACCCACTGGCGACAGCTCAACTGCAGGGTAAAAGAAGAACAATCAAGAGAGAATCTTTGAATCAGGGTCCTGGTGAAAGGTGCCTTCTCTGTTTCTGAGCAGATGTGAGATACTTTAGATTTAAAAAAAAATAATTAAAATTTATTTTTATTTTTACTTTTTGGCTGCACCCATGGCATGCGGAAGTTCCTGGGCCAGGGATCGAACCTGTGCCACAGCAGCGACACCACCAGAGCCTTAACTTGGTGCACCATCAGGGAACTCTTGGATGGTCTACATCTTGTCCAGTGACGATGGCCCTGTGCCGTGACGATGGTGAATAAGTACGACTGACCGCCGCCTTTCCCGTAGGCCTTTGCGGCCCACACAGCGCTTCCCAAAGCTTGTTCCATGCCTGAGACCTGTGATGAGGCTGGAGGGAGGCGTCCCCACCCAGGCACTGCTGCTCAAAGAGACACCCACCCTGAGGTTATTCTCTGTAAGCCGAGGTGCTGAGTCTGAAAGCGTGCTTTGTGACCCCACGTTTATACCGGCTTTCATCATAAAGCAGGCAGATGGTCTGTGTGTTCTGTTTTTAAGGGACTGAGTGTGAAACAGATGCAAATATTATTGGCAGCCATTTGAAAAAAACGCAAACCCCTCGTGAGGTGACCATGCAATCCTCCAGCCGTGGGGACATCCAGGTACCTGACAGCGGTTGGTGGTAACAAGCTGGAACCTCTAAGAGGAAAAACTGGACTGTGGCTCTTTGAGATTTTTTTAAAAAAATTGAATAATTGAATAATTTTTGTTACTTTTAATTTACTTTGTGAGGGATACAACCATAGAATTTTTTGGTGTCCATGGCATGAGAAAATTCTGGGTCTAGGGATTGAACCCATGCCACGGCAGTGACAACGCTGAATCCTTAACCACTAGGCCAGCGGGGAACTCCCTTGAAGAGTGGCTGTTTGAATAGCAAGCAGGAAGGCTTTATTGTTCCCTGTTTACCCAGGCCTGGGGGTTGTGGGGGAGCTGGCGCTGGGCGGGGGTTAAGGTCTTCAAAAAAGAACTTGACGATGGAGCTCCCTGGTAGCTTGGTGGTTAAGGATCCAGTGTTGTCACTGCTGTGGCACACGTTTGAACCCTGGCCTAGGAACTTCCACATGCTGGCGGTATGGCCAAAAAATGAAATGAAATAGATGAAACTGGCTACAAGAAATAAGGAAAAGGAAGAAGCTGATGTGTTGCGGCAACCTTTGAGGAATGTGAGCTGTTGTCCCACCCAGGGAGATGTTACTACAGCAGCCAGCAGCCATTGTGATGGGGGTGATGCTGGAGAGAGACTCGAGGGCTCCATAGATGATGCCCCGGGGGTACCAGCCCCTAGGAGGAGGGGCACGGGGCCCCAGCTTGGGCCTGACCTGGGCGGGTCTGCTCGGGTGCTGCACCTGTCACCCTCAGCTGGACAGTGCTGCTCCTGCGTGGTGGCAGTGTGGTTGTCACGTTGTGGCCTTGACAGCCCTGAGGCCGGGACAGCTGCATGTCCCCAGTGTGCCGGGCAGGCCCGCACTGGGTGGAACCGTCTTGTCTCAGATGCCAGTGGCGGCCTGCTGAGAACCGCGGGTGTCTCCTTAGCCACAGGGCAGCTCCTTCGCCCGCAGAACCCTCTGCTACTGATCACGGGATCCTGTGCGTGGTTCTGTGGTCAGGTGTCAGCGGCAAGCTGGAGGTCGAAGGGACGCCCAAATTTGGGCTTGTCAAATCCAGGAGCAGGATCTGTTTAGAAGGACGTGTAAACGGTTCTCAGCTGGGGTTTCTAACAAAAGCTTGGAGGGTGCTTCAGGGGTCCTGCGGGACCGCCCGAGGGAGCCAGCCATCTGGTGGAATGAGGGAACCTGTGACCTTAGCCTGCCTCCCTGTCCCTGGGAGCAGAGTTTGGGGTCAGTGCTCTTCCTCCAGTTTCCCAGGAGTCACAGCATTCAGGGCTGGGCCCTGCACTTCCCTTCTAGCACCCATGATCCAGGCAGCAGCCTCGGCAGGAATTTAAAGAGCTTTTTTGGTGAACTGGGTTTCTGGAATTGGAGATAATGTTTAAAAGAATGGCAGTTTCCATTCGCTTAAAATCGTTAGGATTGGGCTCAGAACCTGCTGGGCGCCCCTCTGTTTTGAAATGAGGAAGTCCCCTGGCGACTCAGTGAGTTAAGGATCCAGCGTTGTCACTGCTATGGCACAGGTTTGATCTGTGGCCTGGGAACTTAGGCGTGCCTCAGGCACAGCCAAAAAGAAAAAAGTTGAAATGATCCTGGCCATCTCCAGACCCACATGTGCTTTTTCCAGAATAATCCTCTTTTCTCTTTGCTTCGTAGAGGTAAAGGGCCAAAGCCGAAGGCCTGGGGCAGCTTTGAGGGGCCACAGTTGGACGGGCCACCCCAATCTGGGCATCACTGTTAGAAGACACGGCCACAGCCACCTTGCCCCAGAAATGTGTCCAGAGCTGCGTGACTTTATCTCAGGCCAGTGGTTGTCTGCCAGGGAGCGGGCAGAGCAGGGTCCCGCCAGGATCCAGTCTGTAGAAGGCGTCAGGTGGCACCAGCCGTCGTGTGGAGGCTGGGGTGACAGGTTTGGAGGAGAGGCTTCAGATGATCCATGGAGGCGTGGGGCCATTTTTACTAAATGTCTTTTTTTCCCTTCCTAAAATTTAACTTGAAGTTAAAAGCCACAGGTCTGTTCAGATAGGTCACACGCCAAGTTTTCACCCACTGGTCTCCACCACTGTCTCTCTCTCTTTTTTTCTTTTGCTTTTTGGGCCCACACCTGGGCCATATGAAGGTTCCCAGGCTAGGGGTCAAATCTGAGGTGCAGCTGCCGGCCTACCCCGTAGCTCACAGCACCACCAGATCCTAACCCCACTGAGCAAGGCCAGGGATTGAACCCGTGTCCTCGTGGATCCTAGTTGTGTTCGTTGCCACTGAGCCGCAGTGGGAACTCCTCTACCCCTGTCTTTATTTCTGCCATGGGGTCAGCTCCTTGGTTGTGTAGACCCCAGAATACAGCCAGGCTCACTGTTTCTGTTTAGTTGGAGAGAAGGTTGACCTTGCAGGGGGAGCAGTTAAACGCTTCAGCCACTGTGGAGTTCCCTTCATGGCTCAGAGGTTAACAAACCCGACTAGGATCCATGAGGACGTGGGTTCAATCCCTGGTCTCACTCAGTGGGTTAAGGATCCAGAGTTGCCGTGAGCTGTGGTGTAGGTTGCAGATGCGGCTCAGATCGAGCGCTGCTGTGGCTGTGGTGTAGGCTGGCAGCTGTAGCTCCGATTGGACCCGTCGCCTGGGCACCTCCAGCCCTAAAAAGACAAAAAAAAAAAAAAAGTGTTCAGCCACGTGCTGTGGGGCTCTGTGCAAACTAAACTGAGGAGTCAGGTGAAGGCTAAGGTTAGGCATCGCGGTGGATAAGAAGGGGCGTGGAGACAGGTGCAGACTGCGGGTTGGATGTGGGGCCGGGAGGGGGCGCCGGAGTTTGGCTGATGAGCTGGTCAAGCGCAGGTCCGGAGAAAGGCCTCCTGAGAAACAGCGTGAGGACCGTCCTTGACTCTGGTTCAGTGCAACTCAGCGCCG
Source organism: Phacochoerus africanus (assembly GCF_016906955.1). Taxonomy (NCBI): domain Eukaryota; kingdom Metazoa; phylum Chordata; class Mammalia; order Artiodactyla; family Suidae; genus Phacochoerus; species Phacochoerus africanus. The sequence goes on from NC_062546.1 coordinate 201,035,526, forward strand.
CGCGCACACGCTGCCCCAAGGGCAGAGAGTCTGTAGTCCAGGCAGAGCTGCTCCTCAGGACCCCCCCCCCCCCCGCCTCTGCAGACTCCGTTCACGAGGGCCCGGCAGCCGCAGAAGCAGGTGTGCTGGTTCGCCCGAGGCAGTGGAGGTGGACGCTGGGCGTCGGACCCTGGGCCGGGGCAGGGCGCACGCGTGGCGGTTTGCTTGGGCCTGTTTCTCTGGCGTGTAGTTCACACCCAGCGCCCAGCCCTGCAACGGCAGCTTGAGGAACTTTCTCCAGGAGGGCTCGCGTGTGTCCTGGGCAACCCCATCAAGACGCGAAAAATTCCCGTGGGGCGGTGGGCAGTGCTGGGCAAACAGAGCCTGTCACCGACTCCATCCTTAGTCAATTCTCGGGCAGGTTAATGAGGACCTGCTCTCTGACTCCTTGTTTGAATGAGTGGATGAGCCGGTGGCTTGAACGGAATGGTTTTTGAACCATTTGTGGGGAGGGCTTACCCACATGTAAACATGGCTCTACTAATGGGATCACTCTATGTCACTTAGTTACACGAGTATTCTTGCCGTGTTCTATGGAGCGCTTTCTGCGAGGGACCAGCAGGCAGGAAAGAGGTTCTGATCAAAGGAGGACCGGGCCTTGTCTTCTGAAGCAGAGGGAGCCCTGCTAGATGGAGAGGGAGAGAAAATTAGAGACGGCAACTCTTCTTTGAGCTGTGCATCCTCCTGGTGATAATCATAGGTGAGACCCGACGATGGCGCTTGCCGGGAGCCTGCCCGTCTTTGAAGGGACGGGACAGGTGTCATTTCCTTTGTTGCTCACTGTTGTTTTACTGGAGGGAGGCTTGAGGCCAGGGTGGTGGCGGTTGGACCTGCCTGGGGCTGCTGTGGAGGTGGGGAGCCCAGGTGAATACCAGGTCCTGCAGTTCCCCCGAGCTTCCCAGGATCCGAAGCCCAGGCATTTGCTGGCTTTTAGGGACTTGCACGTGGAGGGTTTTGCTCAACCGCTGTTGAGTTAAGACTGTCACAGGGAAGGCTAATCCTCAGAGTCGTCAGAGATGAAATAGCTCACGGAGCTCCCATTGCGGCTTAGTGGTTAAGAATCTGACCAGGCTCTATGAGGGTGTGGGTTCCATCCCTGGCCTTGCTCAGTGGGTTAAGGATCTGGCGTGGCCACAGGCTGCGGAGGTAGATTGTAGATGCAGCTCCGATCTGGCGTCGTGGTGGCTGTGCTGCAGGCCAGTGGCTACAGCTCCCATTGGACCCCTAGCCTGGGAACCTCCATATGCCGCGGGCGCAGCCCTAAAAAGACAAAAGACAGTCTCAGCATGTGGGGAAAACTCTGATTCCTTCTCCCTGTTACTGCTTTACCGCCAGCCCCCCTCTGTATTTACGGCCTGTCCCGCGCCTCGCTCCGGCGCTCATCTTCCGCCGAGGCGAGCAGAGCCCTTCCGAACCCGTGACTCCCTACGCCTGCCGCACCTGCCCAGGTCAGGCCTCCGACACGCGGCCCCTCTGCTTGAAAGTCCTAATTGGCTTTGAGCAGAGCTGTTCCCAGCCTTCCCGACCGGAGTTGTTAAGGAGTTACATGCGATTCATTCAAATTCCTAAACTCCTTTTTGGGACCATTTCTGGATGCCCTTAAGTTCACAGAGTGACACGAGGAGTTGTGTTTTTTGTTGTTCCCTTTAAATCCTTCTTTCCCCGGAGACTGTCAGTGCAAATTACAGATGAAGAAGGCCGTAAATGCCGTGACTTAGGAAAATTCATCCGTAGGCTCTGAGACTGTATGTAGCTGGGCTCCCTTTGTAGGATATATTAGGAATTGTTGTTACGGGTGGGGCTTTTCAAAGACCCTTCCAGCAGAGGGAGGGTCCCCAGTGGCTTGTTCGCTGAGCTTATTTTTGAATCGTAACTGGCCCTGTAGGTTATTAGCGGTTTGGATTTCCTGCTGGTCTCCATGCGTGTGTGTACTTTTTTGTTCTCATACAGAAAGACGGCTGGGTTGTCTTCACCTCGAATATTTCTGCACGAGCTGGGGCTGCTGTCTCCAGAGTGCTGTGCGCACGGGGCATTTGGGCGGGGTGGGGGGTGGGGGGTTGGCACAGCAAACAGGTCTTTCTCACGCTTCTGGAGGCCGGAAGTCCAAGGTCACGGCATCAGCAGATTTGGTGTATGGTGAGGGCCTGCTTCCCGTCTTCTCACAGTGTCCTCACGTGGCCAAAGGGTCAGGAGCCCCTGGGGTCCTTTTGAAAGGGCACCGTCCCATTCACGTAGGCTCCTCCCTTGTGACGTCACGGCCACTCAAAGGCGCTGCCCCCCCCCCACTGTCATGTTGGGGTTTGGGGGGGGCCTCCAACATTCAGTCTGTAGTCTCGTCTCTGGCAGACATTCCAGATGCCACCTCCCTCCAGGTGCCCTGGAGAGGCCCTTCCCCCGTCCCCCTTGGGCCCAGCCCTCAAGGAACCTTGCCAGGTACTCTGTCGTTGAGAGATTCTGGTTTTTTCAGTTTTCCCTCCGGCTGAACTTTACAAAGGTAACTCCTGGTTCCTGATGGGGAAGCGGGCCTTGCCAGCTATGGGTGTCACGTTCCCTCTGGGATGGCTGCCTTTATTTATTTATTTTGTTTTCTAGGGCCGCACCTGTGGCATTTGGAGGTTCCCAGGCTAGGGGTCCCATCAGGGCTGTAGCCACCGGCCTACGCCAGAGCCACAGCCACGCAGGATCTGAGCCGCATCTTCGACCTTACACCACAGCTCACGGCAACGCCAGGTCCTTACCCCATGGAGAGAGGCCAGGGATCGAACCTGTGTTGCCACGGTTGCTAGTCAGCTTCATTCCTGCCTTTCTATTTGAAATCATCCCCAAGTGCAGATGGTCGCAGGGAGTGATGGTCCTTTCACATGCTGCCGAGAGGGAGCAGGAGGAAGGGTCGAGGGCCCGGGAGAAGGACACCGAATTCCAGGGTCCAGAGGAAGGAAGAGGCGAGATCCCTTAGGAGAAGGTTTGGGGAGGATTAGGAAGAATCTTTCCTTTTCTCTCCCTCTTACCATCCATCCCAGTTTTTACTCAGTGGGAACTTTTTTCAGGTTTGGATTTTGAAAGCGAGTTTTAAGTTCTTGCTGAAAAACTTGAATAGACGCCACCCGTGATTGCTCACCACAGCCGTGAATGGTACCCAGCCTCGGCTGCACATCCTTCTTGCTTTCTCGGATGCCGTGCTGTTCACACAAACTGGTGACGGGCAGAGAGGCTGAGCTCCACGGCTTCCAGGTCGGGTGTGAAGACTGGCATGAAACTGGTGGTGGGTACATGTGAGTCAGAGCTGGACTCGGCCAAGAGTGTAAAATGACCTTAGAAGACGGACCTTGTCTGTTATTTTGGGGCTGGGATGCAAAGAAAGAGGCAGGCCTGCTGCAGGGGCTGCAGGTGGATGGGGGCCTGGCAGAGTGCCCCCTGCATCCCATAGGCTCCCTGGGAGGTGATGCTGGGACAGTGATCAAGCAGAGGTGGGGCGTTCCCGTTGTGGTACAGCAGAAACAAATCCGACTAGTGTCCATGAGGTTGCGGGTTCGATCCCTGGCCTCGCTCAGTGGATTGGGGATCTGGTGTTGCCGTGAGCTGTGGTGTAGGTCGAAGACGTGGCTGGGATCCCATGTTGCTGTGCCTGTGGTGTAGGCTGCAGCTTGGATTCGACCCCTGGCCTGGAAACTTCCATATGCGGTGGGTGCGGCCTTAAAAAGCAAAAAATAAAAAGAAAACAGAACAAAAAAGCAGAGGTGGCCTTCCCCAAACAGAGCTCACGACCAGCAGAGCCCTGATTGTAGCCTCATAGCTGGTCCATTGCATCCCAAAGTAAAGAAACCTGCCCACCGATTTGGATGGGGTCAGAAATATATATATATATATATATATATTTTAAATTCCATACACAGTGATGGGGAGGCATTCGCTCTGTGACGGAATTGAGCAGGCGATAATGTGACATCTTGGTCTGGGGCCTGGAACCCAAGAGCCCTCAGCAAGACGTGTCCTAAAGGCCCGCGGGTTTGGGTTCAAAGTCGGTCATGCCTTGTCTTAGCGGGATGTGGGCCCCCGTGGGCCCCGTCTGCCGTGTGGGTTTCCGCCAAGTCTGAGGTGGGAGTGAATCGAAGCAGCTCTGATGCTCAGGGGTCCGGGCCCACAGCTTGGGGAGCCGTGTCCAGCGGGGTTGGCAGGGCGGCCAGGAGCCTTGACCCCCACCCCAGGGGGAGGCGGGGTTCGTCGGGCACAGGCTGCTGGGATGTAGGATTTGCTCTGGATGCTCTTGAGGACCAGGGGACAAGCCATGGCGTAGAGAAGGAGCCCAGTGGTGGCAGAGGAGGGGGCCTTTCCTTTGGACGAGACCCCGTCTACCAGGGCTTCGGAGGGAGGCCTGGGCTCTGGAAGAGGCCAGCTCCAGGCTGGCACTTCCAGAACAAGGACCTTGAGGGTCACAGACGCCTCTGCAGGGATGCCTGGGGCCACCCTCCTTGGATGTGACCACCCCCGGCTCACAGGTACGACATGCCCAGGAAGGGCGTTGACACCACCGATCCATCAGAGGCGAGACGGGGGAAGCTGGAGCTGCGGATGTGCCCTTTGAGAGCTGCGCACGGAGCCCGAATTGGGTTGAGGTGGTTCAGGGAGGAAACGGCTAGAAAGCCGCGCCCGGGTGAAGATACAGGGTGTGCTCCTCTCCGGGGGAGAGAGGCGGAGCGGGGAGAGGTGGGCGTAGCTCCTCCTCGAGAGGCTCTCAGAAATATTGGGATCCCGGGAGTACGTGTTTTTTTTTTTTTTTTTTTTTTTTTTCCTTTTTAGGGCTGTACCCACGGCATGTGGAAGTTCCAGGCTAGCTGAATCGGAGCTACAGCTGTCGGCCTGCACCACAGCCACAGCAATGCAGGATCCTTAACCCATGGAGCGAGGCCAGGGATCGAACCCGCATCCTCATGGATACTGGTCGGATTCGTTTCTGCTGCGCCACAACGGGAACTCCCCCAGTGGGTTCCTTAACCCGGAGTTGCCCACAGCTCTGGCTCGGATTCAGTCCCTGGTTGAGGAGCCTCCATCTGCCTTGGGTGTGGTCATAAAACTTAAAAAAAGAGGCAGCTTAAAATCAGTTTTAGAGTGACTTAGAATGAAATGAATAAACTTCCACTGGGGCAGGGGGAGAATTTATTTTTAGTTTTTTAGATCACATTTTTCCTGCTTTCTTTACATGGTAGATGTTTCTGATGAACTTTGCTAATACAGATTTTTGCTCTCTTTAAGCAAATGATGTCTGCTAAGTGTGTAATATAAAGGTGTTTTCCCCTGTGTATGCATATATGTGCTTATGGATATGTGCCAGGTATTTTAACTTGGAGATTTTCAAAAAAACCTGCATTCAAATAATGTAGGAGAGGTACAGCCATGTAAAGAAAAGGATGAACCAGTATCTGGGTTAATTCTTTGTCTGTCATAACTATATGTTATGGTAAATAACTTTCATTTTAATTGTGGATTCACATGCAATAAAGATATTTTTAAGTGATGTAGAGGAGATTAAAATATTTAAGTGGAAACCCGGTGTATTTTTAGTCTCATGTGGACTTTTAGTATTTGAGCTCACGCAAGACACAGGATAGGTGCTGACCTAGTCTTTAAGATACTGCCCCCTGCTGGTGATGAAATTTATTCTGATACTGTCCTTAGCAGCAAAATTGCATTTTCCCCCTATTTAAATATTATTTTTTCTTATTAAACCTGATTAAAGAAAACTGGAGTCAGCCGTGATCTCCTTCCCCATCTCGCTCCTCCTCCGTAAATGCAGGAATGGCTTTCTGGTCTCTCTGCTGTTCGGACTTTTAAAATGATTCTACGGTCCTGTCACCTTACTTTCTTTTTCTGTCCTTCCTTCAGCTGACACGGGGAGCACTTCTCTATGCTGGGCACCACCACCAGCGTTCCATGGGCAGTTTTTTTAATTTAAAGGATTGGGAAGAGGACGTGTAGTTTTCCAGATTCTTTTTCTCATGGATGTCAATACAGCTATAAACAAACGGAAATAACTTTTAAACGAAACTCGATCTCAGCCCATTCAGAGGAGGTGGCTGGAGTGAGGACTCCTAGATTTGCTTTGACAAAGAGGAAGAGGGTTGGGACGAGGGACAGGTGGTCTGTTTGTCTGAGACCCTCGGGATGTGGGGGAGGGGACAGGTGAGACAGGTGTGAGCTGTGTCTCTTTCAGGCCTGAAGAACTCGCTCAGATTTCCCCGGAAACGGGAGTCAGGGGAGACGGGAGTCCCCCCAGAGAGTCAGGGGGCAGCGCTTGACTGGGAAAGTGCCCTGGAGGAGGAATGAAAGTTCAGACCAGCAGCCGGGGGAACATGGGTGGAAAACTGAGGATTTGCTGGCGAGCCGGCCAGCGTGGTTACGCCGCCTTGAAAGCTGCTCCCAGGCTCAGCACGAATGCTTGGAGCCCAGGCTTAGAAAAGCAGCCCGCTACTCGGCCTGCACACTGAAGTACAGTCTCAGAACTGCAGGGTTAGCGGAGTCTGGAATCCCCCTTAATGATGGATTGTACACACTAATCCACTGTGGCCTTGATTTGCCTGCTCATGTGGCTTCAGTTTTGTGAAATAAGTGGTGCACCTTCAGTGATGCTCTGATGTGTACCCAGGTGCAGCAGGGCTCCGTGGAGTGGTCGGTCTCCGTTATTGAAGACTTGAAGCCTGACTTCTTTGGGGCTCATTTTCAGCAGCCGCCGGTAGGTGGAGGGCGTGAGACGCCTAAGCCGAGGGGACGGACCATCCTGCCGCTTCCGGCTGCTGTCAGTCCAGTGCTAAGCCCAGCGAGCTCAGGGGTAAATCCCTGCAGAAACAGCTGAGCTATTTATAGGTGGTGGTTTCTATGAAATTAATGCAGACTAGCTGTTGACAGCCATAGGAAGTGGCAAAGTCTATTTTAGAATCTCTCTCTCTTTGGAAATGAAGAAAAATGTTTACCTTTATTTGCCTCCCTAAGAAGCCGTTGAAGAAAAAAATCAGCATAAGCTGGGGTGTTTTTCCACTGTGGAGGAGAACCCCAAGGGCAAAAGTGTCCTCTTCAGACAGAGGAGGCGAGGGCGTGGTGCTTGGCGTGTCGTCTGCACCCGTGCCAGGTGTTTCTCGAGCCTGGGAGGTTCCGTCCTGGATGTGGCTGTGCAGAGGCACTGGCTGCCCGGGTACCTGCGTGCTCAGACGGCAGAGCGATGCTGCGATTCGCTGGAGACTTGGAAGCACCACCTTTGCTCTGATTCCAGCAGCTCATCTGCTGGGCTGGGAGAGCTGGGGGCGCCAGGGAGACTCTGCAGTTCCTGGCCTTTGAGGGTGCTGCTGGTGGTGGGGCTGCACTTGATGGGATTGTGTCAGCAGATCTGGAAGGTTAAATCAACCTTGAGAACCACAGCCTTTTAGATTTCTCAGAAACCTTGGAGATCAGCTCTTCCTCCTCCAGAAAAGCAGCATTTCCGGAGGTCGGTGCTCGGGACAGAATTGTGTGTGTGTGTGTGTTTGGGGCGGGGGCACTCAGGTGTGGAAGCCCTAACCCCCACCGTGCTGGTGATTGGAGATGGGCCTTGGGTCAGGAGGGGGCCCCTCACGATGGACTTCGATTCTGTAGAAGGGGAGACGGGGAGGGGACGCACATCTTCACCACCCAGCAGGCACCCCTGGCTTTGCTGCCTTTTTGGTCCCTCTTTCTTTCCTCCTTGTGGAGTGGCTCCTGCATCTCATGGGGCCAGAGCCCTGAACCCCAGGACACCCGGGAGCAACGCCTCAGCTCTGTCTCGTGCGGGACTTCCAAGGAGACAGTCCCGGGCTTCGGCGCATACCTGGCTCCTGCGGTGCTTTGCGGTTCTCGACAACATGCCCAAAGCTAGTTTGCAACCTTATTCGCATCAGCCAACTTGGAACTCAAAATCATGGGTTCCTGTTATGACTCAGTGGGTTAAGAACCCGACATAGTGTCCATGAGGATGTGGGTTCCATCCCTGGCCTCACTCAGTGGGTCAACGATCTGGCATTGCTGCCAGCTGCAGTGTCAGTCACATAGGCAGCCAGGATCCTGCATTGCTGTGGTTGTGGTGTAGCCTGGCAGCGGTAGCTCTGCTTCAACCCCTAGCCCAGGAACTCCTATATGCAGCAGGTGAGACCTTAAGAAAAAAAAAAAAAATCAAAATTGCTAACTCAGTTTCAGTGACATGAGAAGGAGCCACTTAATCTGACAGATGGGGTGCTTTTTGGGGAGTCCAAACATACGTGATATTTTTATTTTTTACTGAATTACATGTTGTTGACTTAATATTCGCTTCAGGTGTACAGTACAGCAAATCAACATTTTTATAGACTCTACTCCATTTAAAGTTACTATAAAATAATGGCTCTGTTTCCCTGTGCTGTACAGTGCGTCCTTGGAGCTTAATTTATTTATTTATTGCTTTTTAGGGCTGCACCCGAGGCATGTGGAGGCTCCCAGGCTAGGGGTCCAATTGGAGCTACAACTGCTGTCCTCCACCACAGCCACGGCCACACAGGATCCCAGCCATGTCTGTGACCTACACCCCAGCTCACGGCAATGCCGGATCCTTAACCCACTGAGCGAGGCCAGGGATTGAACCCTCATCCTCATGGATACTAGTCAGAGTCGTTTCCGCTGTGCCAACGGGAACGCCCTTATTTTTTGAAAAAATTTTAAATGGATTTATTTTTTCCATTATAGTTGGTTTTAGCTTATTTATTTCCTACCACGTCGTCTGCCTCTTAATCCGCTGTCCCTAACCTGCCTCTCTCCCCACTCTTAACCGCCGGTTGGTTTTGTGAGGCTGTGAACACAGGGGCTGTTTTTGCTGTAATTAACTGAGCGGCTCCTCTGGCGTGACAGTCGCAGTAAGCGGGGTGGCCCAGGTCCTGTGTGTTTGGGGTACAGACCGCCTCAGGCTGTGGGACATCCCAGTTCCCCAGCTACTTCTGTTGGGCTCAGCGGCAGAGTCATGAGTTTTTAAAGATAATTCTTAAATGTTTTTATGCCGAAACGCTCAAGCCCCAGAGGTTAAGCCGAGGACCTTTGGGGAGCCCGTGTAGGTGCTGCCCCTGTTGCTGAGTCTGTCTCCGTTTTCCGAGCCTCGCCCATGAAGATCAAGCAGGGCCTCCGTGTAAGACGGGAGTTTATAGGAAACGTGGGCTTGGCAGCGGCCTTGCGTCGGAGCCGATGGTGCCTCCCGGAGCTGAAGCTCTGACTAACGCAGTCGGAAGCCCGAGCAGGTGGTGGGTCCCTGGGGGGCGGGGGGCGTCCACCACGGCAGATGTGACGTGGGAGCCCTCTGCCTCGTGTCAGGGGCTGGAGAGGTCTGGAATTGTGTGGTGCTCAGGTCTGGTGGCCCAGGGGGCGTGGGAGAGACTCGCTGGGGGCCCTCGTCCCACCCCCAGGGAGGCACAGGGCGTGGGTTATTTCTCTTTTATGGGCAGAGACGAGCTGGGGCCTTTTTCCCTCTCACTTGCTGTGTGCCCTGTGGAGGTACCTTTATTTAAGAAGCGTGTGAGGAGTTCCCGTTGTGGCGCAGTGGTTAACAAATCCCACTAGGAACCTTTAAGTTACAGGTTCGATCCCTGGCCTTGCTCCATGGGTTAAGGATCCGGCATGGCCGTGAGCTGTGGTGTAGGTCCCAGACTCGGCTTGGATCCCACGTTGCTGTGGCTCTGGTGTAGGCTGGTGGCTATAGCTCTGATTAGACCCCTAGCCTGGGAACCTCCATATGCCGAAGGACTGGCCCTAGAAAAGGCAAAAGGACAAAAAAAAAAAAAAAAAAGAAGCGCGTGGACAACGGAGTCTTCATTCACTGACCTAAAGGTTGGGGGCTGCGGAAGGGGTCAGCTGCTTAAACTCTGGCTCTCGGGACTCGGGAGCAGAGGTGGCTTCCTCGAGTTGACCCTTTCCTGCCTGCGGTGAGACGCACAGATGAGCCCATTGTCGCAGCAGGTGAAAACGCATCTGCCCGGGGGCCTGTGGACGCGGTGCTACACCCGCTTGGAATTCTCCCTGTTTTGACTCGTGGAGAACTTGAAGCAAAAACAGAAGCTTGTAGCTGCTTCTGGAGGGCCCGCACCCTAGACGAGAGCTACGAGAGCCTCCTGCGTGCAGGTGTGTATTTTCAGCTACCGGGGGAGTGTGAGCTGGAGTGAGTTACCCTGTGTGTGGCTGTGTGTGTGTTTTCTTTCTTCCTGCCCCGGTTTTGCCCAGAAGGAATCAGATGACCGAGAAGGTGGGGCCGGGGGGCTGGGGAGGGGGTCTCTGCCTTTGGTGCTGGTGCCCCTTCCCGGGGGTGGGTGGAATGCAGGGCGAGCTGTGGAGGACCTCGGGGTGTTTGCTTTAACCACGCGGCCAAATGTCAAGACTGGCAATTGCCGGCGGCTTTTCCACGTGTGCGAAGTGACTACAGAAACACGTGAGGCTTTATTCTGTGGCTACAAAAAGTAATTAAGCATAAAACTTACCCAGCAAGTCAGGTGTTGTACAGAGTGGTCACTCGGCTGTGGGAGACTACACATGACCTCAAGGATACTGCTGCTGCTCTCCAAGCTACAGAACCTTCCAGAAATAGCTTTAAGAGCTCCTTCATCAGCCCCAGGACAGAAACCTGCACAAACCCCCTAACAGTCTGATGAAGAAATGGGCAAAGGACATTTTCCCAAAGAAAACATGCAAAGGGTGAACAGGTGCGTGAAAAGATGCTCCCCATCCCTGGTCCTCAGGGAAAGCATGACAGTGAGATGCCGCCTCCACTTGTTCAAATGGCTTTTATCAAAATGGCAAGAGGCGGACATTGGAGAGGGCGAGGAGAAGAGCCAACTGTCCCGCACTGTTGGGAATGGAAATTGGTGCGGCCGCTATGGAAACCCGTATAGAGACTCCTCAGACAATTAAAAATAGAACCACTATGTGATCAGTAATCCCACTTCTGAGGCCTGTGTACCAAGGAAATGAAAGCAGTGTGTAGAAGAGATGGCTGTTTGGAGTTCCCGTCGTGGCGCAGCAGAGATGAATCCAACTAGGAACTGTGAGGTTGTGAGTTTGATCCCTGGCCTCGCTCAGTGGGTTAAGGATCTGGCCTTGCCGTGAGCTGTGGTGTAGGTTGCAAACATGGCACAGATCAGGGTTGCTGTGGCTGTGGTATAGGCTGGTAACTGTAGCTCCGATTGGACCCTTAGTCTGGGAACTTCCATGTGCTGTGGGTGCGCCCTAAAAGACAAAAAGTGAAAAAAAAAAAAAAGAGAGAGATGGCTGTTCCCCTACATTCATTGCAGCATGGTTGACAGTAGCCATGACATGGAAGCAATGTACCTACCCATGGATGGATGAATGTACAAAGAAAATGTGGTATATGCACAATGGAATATTATTCAGCCATGAAAAAGGAAGCCATGCCTTTCGCAGAAACATGGATGAACCTGGAGGGCATTGTGCTGAGATCAGAAACAAATACAGTATGAACTCACTTGTATGTAGAGTCACAAAAAACTGAACTTGTGGAAACAGAATGGGTTGGCGGTTGCCAGGGCCGATTGGGGCGATGTTGGTTAAAGGGTACAGACTTTGAGTTATTAGATGAGTGAGTCCTGGGATCAAATGTGTAGTGTGGGGGCTTACCAGTCCTGTATCCTGTGCTCCAAAGGTGTTAAGACAGTAGATCCTAAATGTTCTCACCGGGCAAAAAGGGCAACTGTGTGATGGATGGAGGTGCTGACTCCCCTGCTGTGTCATGGTTTTACAGTATCTGTGTGTATCGGATCATTGTATTATAAACGTTAAACTCACATTATCTCTCAATGATATCTCAATAAAGCCGGGGGAGATGAAACTGGAGGGCCACCTGTGGGCGTCATTCCCACAGGATCCTTTAGGAACCTCACTTGTTCTGCCCGGCCACCCCTTGGCTGGCAGGCTTGGCTTCTCCTCTGAGATGAGAAGGTACCGCTCCCTAGGATACTCCACAAAAGGAGCACCGGCCTGCGGCTGGCACCTGCTGGAGTCGAGGTCAGGAAGATGGGGCGGGATCTTGTGGGTAGGTGGGGACAATGCCGTACCTGGGACACAGAGGCGGCAGAGGCCACAGTGGGCCAGAAAAGCAAGGAAAATCCATCTGTGTAACTGACTCAGGCCAGTGCCGGTGTCGAGCGGAGGTTTGGAAACGGGTGATTCTTCCGGATGACTTTTAAGAAAACGAATAGGCGTAAATTGCAGCCACAGTAAACCTCAGGCTGCCAACCTCAGAGCGCTAGAAATAGCCCCCAGGGAGCGCCCCCACCCCTTTGTAGTCAGTTGGGTGTTATTCAGCAAATAAAGGTTCAAGTCCTGTGCCTCACATCCAGAAGAGCCACGAGAATGGAAATACCCTGTAACTCATTTGGCAGCAAAGCCAGACCTGCCTGATGACTGAACACAAGGCGCTGGTGGCCTCTGCTTACCCCTCTGCCTGTGACGACTGGCATTTCTCTGCGCCTGGCTCTGGGCTGCCCCAGTAAGGGCGGGGCACGAGGTTACTTCTCTGTGGTCTGAAGTCCCCCCTTGCCCATGTGGCCATTCCACCTGCGGGCTGGCCCATCTCAGCTGGTGGGCACATCATCTTCTCAGCTGTTCAGGCCCCAAACCTGGGTAACGCACAGCACCCCCCTTGGTCTCACCACCCCCCCACATCTGGTCAGGCCAGGACAACCCGCCCTGGTTCCCTCCTCGGCGCAGGAGGGGTCCTGAAGCCCCTCCCACCGTCGCACCCCTCCTGCGGGCCGGTCCCCTGGCTTTCACCCTTCCTGCAGGGGTCTGTTCTCAAGAGCTTCTAGGTGAGGTAGAAAACTCATCCGTCACGTTGCTGCAGAGCTTTGCATGCGCAGTGGCCTCTGTGTGCCCAGGACAGACGCCAGAGGCTCCACCAAGTCCCGGGAGTCCATCTGTCTTGCGCCTGCTCTTGATCACAGAATGGTTTTTATGGTTAAGTTCTTAGGGGAAAAAAAAATCAAAAGACAAATATTTTGCAACATGTGAAGTTCACATTTCAGTGTCTGCATTAAGTCACAGCCACGCCAGTGACTTAGGGACCTGCTGTGGTTCGTGTGGCGTCATCAGGGTTGTCTTTGAGACCGAGGCCTTCCGGACACCCTCGAGGGTTTCCTGGCCTGAAAAACCTCAGCTGTTTGCTGTCTGGGGCCTGACGGGAGAGCGGTGCCAGCCCTGCTCCAGCCTCCACTCCAGCCAGGCCGCCTCTTCCTCCCTGTGCCCGCTCTGGGCTTGGGCTCGGCTGTGCCCTCTGCCTGGAGAGCCCTTCCTCCTGCCCCGGTCCCTTCCTTCAAGTCTGGTTCCCCCTCCCTCCCAGCTCGGCACCATGCTGGATCCCCCTCACCCACCCCGCCCCCCGCAGCCCCTCTGGTCCTGGATTCCAGCACCGTCCCTTTGGACACACTCACTGCGCGTGTTTCTCTGCTGCCGCGCTGCCGCTGGACTCTGAGTCCCGAGGACCCAGGTCTTTGCCTCTTTGGACCCAGACACCAAGATCAGAAAGGCCTTTTCAGCCTCTTGGTGAATCTGGTTATAGCCCATAACAGCCTGCCCTAGACGGCTGAGATCGGGCGCCCCCATTTTTGATGAAAGCAGAATTGGTTTTCATGAGCTCAGCATCCAATCCTCTAGTGGATTTGGGGAGGGCTGGAGGGCATTCCTGTTGGGGAGGGAGTTCTCAACAGTTTGGAGACCAAGTGCTGCTTCGATGAGACCCTCAGCAGGGCTTGTGGTCTGAATGTCCAGTATCACATCCAGAATGAGCCTTTTTCCGGAAGAGGGAATTGGGCATCGCAGTGAATCTTGCAAATGACCGAGAGAATCACAAGCCAGTCCTAGGAGAGTGATAGCAGAAGCACTTACTGATGCCATGGAGTTTCAAAACAGGAAGCAGTGGAGTTCCCTGGTGGGTCAGCAGGTTAAGGAATCTGGTGAGGTCACTACTGTGGCTGTGGCATGGGTTTGATCCCTGGCCCTGGCACTTCTGCATGGCATTGGTGCACTGCCCCCCCGCCAAAAAAACCCCCCCCAAAAACCAAGAAGCGGCGCTTTTGTTTTTTTCTTTTTACAGCCGCACCTGCAGCATATGGAAGTTCCCAGGTTAGGGGTCGAATGGGAGCAGCAGCTGCAGGTACACACCATAGCCGCAGCAATACCGGATCCAGGCTATATCTGTGACCCATGCCACGGCTTGAGGCTATGCCAGATCCTTAACTCACTGAGCAAGGCCAGGGGTCAAACCCACATCTTCATGGACACTGTGTCGGGTTCTTAACCCACTGAGCCACAACGGGAACGCCCCAGCAGCGCTTCTTATAATGTTTGCAAATCTTTTCCCAGGCATTATCTTTTTTGTCTGGTGAGGTTGGGAGGTGGGAAGAATGGGTATTAAATTCTTATTTCCATCCTCTGGGTGGAAATACTGGGTCAGGTGGATGAGGGGGTTTCCTTTTTTCAGATTCTGAAGTAGCAGCGTTGGGACCAAAGTGAGTTCCTGTGTCTCCAAGCCCAGAGCATCTCTCCCTGGACCCCAGGCTGCCCCCAAACCATGTGGGGGAGGGTCCTGGGAGGGGACACGAGGTCTTACAGAGGCCCAGAGTCCGCTTTAGCTAGTTGATAGGTGGGTTCTGGTTAACCCGTCGCGCCCTGCCTCCAGCCGTGCTTGGATTTCCTTTACCTTCCGACGTGGAAAGTCCGGCTGACTCTGCGGAGAGTCGGCAGCTGTTCAGTGGAATCGTGTTGGTCCCCCTTTGGTGTCTCTTCGGGAATAAGGGAACCCACGGAGCCCAGAGCGGCAGGAGGGCGTCCTGGGTGTCGGGGACACGCCAGGAGCTGCAGGCCTGGCGCTTCTCTGTGGGGAGATGGACTGTGGCTCAGGGGCCACTCTCGGCCTTTGTTTCACCTGTCACCTGAGGGGCTGGACTTTGGGCCTGGCGGGCCCCCTGCGGGGGACGGGTTGGAGACTCTGTGGAACTCTCTGGAGCCCCAGCCTCAGGCATCCTCCTGGAGGTGGGGCAGCAGAGAGGGCACTGCTGCCCCGCTGGAGGCCTGGGTTCCCAGGCCCCAAGGCCCTGAGCTGGGAACATTCTTTGAGGTTTTGTGAGTATTTTAGACTTTTTAAGGATAGATAACATCTAGATGCTGTGTTCCACCAAAACAAATATTGTTCTTTTGAAAATATGTTAGACAAAAAAGGCACCCAGATCTGCTGAGGCTGCTTAGAAACGCATCGGTGGACGCCCGCTGTGCCCCAGTGGCCTCCTGGCTGCCCTGGCTGGTGGGCCCTGGGCCTCTCAGGATGCCCGGTTTCAGGGGCGGGGGTGGGGTGGGTTAGGCTCCGCCTCCGGGGCTCAGCGGGGCTCAGCGGGGCTCTTCGCTTTGCTCGCCTGTGTTTCTGTCCTCACAGCCCAGCTGACTCCCCGTAACGTCCCCTTGCGGGGTCGCAGGGTCGCAGGGGAGGGGCGCTGGCGCGCAGACCGCAGGCCGTGGAGTCGGAGCCAGCTGGCCGTGCTCCGTACAATTCCACGGCATGTGTTTTTTCCTTGTAATCTGGCTCTGGAAAGAGACCTGCCGGTCAGAGTTCCCAGCTGAGCGGTCTTGGCAAGGATGCTGAGGGTGTGGCCCTTGGAAGGTGGGGCCGTCCCAGGCCGGGGCCCTGGGGATGCGCGGGATGAAGGTGGCCAAGCCCTGGGCAACCCCCCACCCCCACCCCGCCCCCGGCAACCTGGTGACCGCAGGCTTGCCGGGCCTTGTGTGCCTCTGCCAGCGCGGCCCGCCTCGCCACCTGCATGCAGGGCTGGCTGTGGGGAGCCAGGGTGCTCGGGGAGGTTCCGGGCTCAGGTGGCTCCTCTAAGGCCACAGGCCCGGAAATAGTGGAGCCAGGGCGGGAGCTGGGTCTGCTGATTCCCGAGGCCTCGCTGCTACCCAGCCGCCGTGTAATAACTGGCCGTCTCTTTACTTACTTGTTTCTAGTGGGGTTGAGGGGAGCAGTTGTCCATGACCCGTAACTGCGGGAAGATCTCGAAGTCCGTGTGTTGCAGGGGCAAGAACGAAGGTGATGTCGGAATGGGAGGCGGGGGGCTCCGATCCGGCAAAACCCACCCTGGGTCGTTCAACCTGTGTCTTTCTCTTTATTTTCCCAGGAACCCCTGACCGCTTGCGTTTGGTGATAGTAGCCATAGCAGGCGTGTCCGCTGTGGCTCAGCGGGTTAAGAACCCATTTAGCGTCCGTGAGGATGCCGGATCGATCCCTGGCCTTGCTCCGTGGGTTAAGGATCTGGTGTTGCCCCAAGCCGTGGTTGTAGGTCAGAGATGCGGCTTGGAGCCTGCATTGCTGGAGCTGTGGTGTAGACTGGCAGCTGTAGCTCTGATTCCAACCCGAACTTGGGAACTTCCATATACCGCAGGTGTGGCCCTAAAAGGAGAAAAAAAAAAAGGAAGCCACAGTACTTGTGGAAGTGGTAATAAAAATAATAACAGTAAGGGTGATGGCGGGGTTTAGGAGTAGAGCGCCAACCTCAGAGGCCATGGAGACGCGAAGCCGGGCCTCAGTTCCGCAGAGAGGCATTTTGCGTGGAGCTTTGTCATTTGGAAGGATGCTTATTACAGAGGGCTTTGTGGTATCCCTTCTTTCTTTTTCCTCAATTGTGGTGGTTTTCTGTCTGGCGTGGGCAGCGTTTGTGGCCAGGTCCTCTGAAGCAGCTCTCTGAGCACTGATGTTCATTGTAGCACAAGCTGTGGGAACCTGGGAAGAGAAAGGAAAGTCACTTGGCCTTGAAGTGACCAGCGGCGCTTGGGAGAAAGCAGTGAGGTTGTGTCCCCAGTGGGGTGGGGTGGCGGAGGGGGAGCTGGGGAGGGAGACGTAGAGAAATAAAAGTGAATGGGGGGGGGTGGGGGCGCTGGCGGTGCAGTGGGAGGGAGTGGACACGTTTGCAGCTCCTGGCTTCTTGCCTCGGGGTGGGTGAGCGGAGACCTGGCCAGCTGCGCAAGGTCAAGTCACCGGGCTGGGGACGGGATGTGCCTGGCTGACCATCTTTGAAAAACGGGTCTCTCTTTTCCAGGGGGCCAGTGTGAGCCCAGTTTGTAGGAGTGCCAATGCCTGGACCACAAGGCTAGGCTTTCAATCCCTGTAGACCCTCCTGGCAGCGTGGACCTCAGCTCTTCTGGTTTGTCATGGTGCCAAGGTCAGCAAGATGCAGGGCTTCTACCTGAAGGCAGCTGGTCCCACCCCCCTGACACCCGACGGGGCTTTTGTCTCTTCTGACATGACGCCTTTCAGATTAAGGAAAACCATGGACGTGCTCTGCTCCTTTTCATTCGCTGGCCGCCCTGCCCAGAGGCGGGCATCCTTTAGCCTCGTTCCTGATGTTGCTGACGATGGGCTGGGATTATTCTGCCAGCTCGGACTGCTCTCCCACCCGCATCCGGGCACCTGCTGGCATTGTGCTGCACCCTGGGGTGACGGGAGATGCAAGGCCTGGGTCCCTAGGAGGTTACAGAGGCGGGTTTGTTGGCCCCGGAGGAGGAATGTGACCCTCGACGTTCATTGTAACGCCGAGCATCTGCATCCATAGATGCCCCTCTTGTTCCCTGGCCTTATGGTTGGGAGCCAGAAATGGGAGCTCGCTGGGCCCGGGTATCTTATGAGGATGGAATGGATTGGGGCAAGGAAGAGGCGGGTGTGGACTAGGCCCCTGATGGAACTCCCTGGTCCGGTTCTCCCTTCAGCCTTGGACCAGGCACTGTGGCATTGCATATGCCCTGCTGTGCTGTGTAGCTGTGCACACTGCCTTGCCTGCCTCTTTGCCCCATTTCCTGTCCATTTCCTGTCCTGGAAAGACGGGGTGATCCTTAGAAGCTGCGAAGAACAGTGACATACACCAAGAGCTATTTGAGGTCTCGGGAGGAAGATGCTTTATAGGCTGTGTCTGTAACTGGCCTGGGCAGCAGAGCTGGGAAAGGAAGTCCAGCTTCTCACACCTTCTTGCTTTTTAGCCAAAAAAAAAAAAAGAAGAAGAAGGAAAGATGCTGAGAGGCAGCTTTGTCCCTTTTCGGGAAGAGGAGCTTCTGAGCCCCTCGGTGGATCAACCCCCAGGGAGCTGTGAGTTGGGGGGGTGGCCTGTCTGCTTCCTCGGGTCTCAAGCCAGGCTGCTGCTCTGGGACCATGAGACATAAACCCAGTAGGAAGAGTATCTGAGATGACAAGATCAGCCTGTCATAATCTCTGTTCAAAAACTCACTCATTTAGAAATGATGCGGTACCTAATTTTGGATTAAGAAGCAGGTTGCTGGGCATTTTCAGAGGATGGCAGACACTGAATTGTATCCGTGTAGGTGAGCTTCTGGTGGCCTGGCCCTGGGACCTGACCCCCTTGGGGCCTGAATCTGCACCTCCATCCCGAGCTGCCTCCCGGCTCTGACCCTGGGCTCCCCCAAGCCTGGTCTCTGTGGCGTCGCTGAAGTCAGAGGATGGTGGCCCCGTGAGGCCTGCCTTCCTAAGAGCCGCAGGCGCGGCAGTTCCTGACGCCTGCTCCCGTCTGCCCCTCTGTTCCTGAGCCATGGTTCCTCGGTCTACGCCAGTGACATCTGCGTTTCGGTTTGTCTTTGCTGCCTCTCGGCTGTAAGACCAAAACCACGTTCATATTTCAAAGTCGTGGTCATTCTCGACACAGCCGCGAGTGTAGTCTCTACGCCTGCGTGTCTTTGGGGAGCTGATCTTGGGTGGAGTGGCCTGCTGGGAGCTGCACCTGTGGGCGATGACACTGGGTGGGGGCTCTGTGCTGCACCCGGGATTTCCTGCTGCGGTGCAGATAACTGGGGGACTCAGCCCTCAAACATGGCCTCAGGTGTCAAGCTTACCTGTCCTGTGTGTCTGAACAGGAATCCAGGGCTGGTTGGCTCTCCTCACGGATGAGCGGGCGATTGAGCCATTACAGGAGGGTGAAAACACAGCCTTGAGTTCCAGCTAAAATTTAGCTTTGGTCTTCATCCCCCACCCCCACCCCCACCCCCCCCACCCCCCCGCCAGGGCCCCCTTTCTTCCTTTTTAAGGCCATACCTGCAGCTTATGGAAGTTCCCGGGCTAGGGGTCAAGTTGGAGCTATAGCTGTGGCCTATGTCACAGCCACAGCCACACAAGATCTGAGCCACATCTGCGACCTACGCCACAGCTCACGGCAACGCTGGACCCTCAACCCACTGGGCGAGGCCGGGGATCGAGCCTGAGTCCTCAGGGTGCTGTGTCGGGTTCTTAGCCCACTGAGCTACAACAGAAGCGCAGAAGATGTTTGTTTCTTTCACGAGTATTCATCGTCCATCGTAAACGGGATCTGGAGTTCATACTTCCGTAGACGTTTCCACACAACATGTTTACGTTCCTGGCAAAGAAACACGTCCCTTTTCCGTCCCAGTTTTGGACGGGATGCGTCCTTCAGGGGCTGAAACCACAGCTGAGGCACTGGTCAGAGCCCCAGGCCCAGTGCGCCTCCTCGTGAGAGCTGCGCCGTCCGTGAGGTTGATGAGGTGAAATTACTCTGGTCTGCAGCCTGCGGTCTCACCGGGGCCCAGCCCGGCTCACGGGCTTGTCTCAGTGTGATCGTACCTCGAGCGCATTCTCAGGACTTTGTTTCCTGACTGCTGCTTCTTTTTTTTGGTCTTTTTGCCATTTCTTGGGCCACTCCTGTGGCATATGGAGGTTCCCAGGCTAGGGGTCTAATCGGAGCTGAGCTGCCAGCCTACGCCAGAGCCACAGCAACGTGGGATCCGAGCCGCGTCTGCGACCCACACCACAGCTCACAGCGTTCTCACCCATGGGCAGGTTCTCACCGATGGGCAGGAACTTGGACGCTTGGTTGCCCAAGGGGAGCAGGTACACATAAGTTGTAACAGCTCACGGCAACGCCGGATCCTTAACCCACTGAGCAAGGGCAGGGACCGAACCCGCAACCGCATGGTTCCTGGTCGGATTCATTAACCACTGCGCCACGACAGGAACTCCTCCCGATTGCTTCTTGTTTCAGACTTTGGCTTTTCTCAGTGAAGCCCTGGGGTCTGCTGTGTGTGTGTGACGGAGGAGCGGGTTGTGCAGGTTTAATTTTCTCTCATCTTGGTGGGACTTAGGGATGCTTTTTTTTTCCCTCCCCAACTCAGGTTGCTTGTGACTGTTATTATAGTTGTTCAGCCGTCATCCCGACCTAATTTTAGAACCCTTCCCTCCCCAACTCGGGGTGCTTGTGAATGGCCCGGTTCTCCTGGCTTGTGCTGGTGCCTCTGCACGGAGCCTCTTTAAAGTGGGGCCTGGATGCCCCTTTGTTGCATGCAATGCATGGGCACAATCAAAGGGCCAGGGCTGCGGTAAATAATCCAGGTCAGCCGGGGCTCCTGCCCCCAGGAATGGGACCTTGGGGGCAGTGCTGGCAGTGCCCAGACCCACGGATCAGTCTTTGCCTTGGAGCTTGTTCAGACTGACATGTCCTCACTTACGTGGTCACACACAGGTGCTAAGGGAGGGAACATGACCTTGGATGGGTTTCCCTCTGACCCTTGGGGACCTGGAAACCTGTGAAATTGGTGTAGGAAGAGTCCTGGTTGCCATGAGACAGTTTGGGTGTCTCAACAGCACATCCAGGGTCATTGAGCTGTGGTGACCATCCTGGGGGATTCTCCCCAGATGTGCACGTGGCAGCTCACACCTGCTTCTACCGTGGGCTTGTCCTGCCGGCCAGCACTGTGCCCTTGTGGGTGTGCAAGCCGGCATCCAGAGAGTCTGGCCGCTGCCTCCACGCGGGACTCTGAGCGTGGGTGGCTTGGCGTCCTGTGTCTTCCCCTTGTTCTGCTTTCTCATCAGGGCTGTAGCGGCGTTCTCACCGATGGGCAGGAACTTGGACGCTCGGTTGCCCAAGGGGAGCAGGTACACATAAATTTTAATAAAAAATATCTTTTTCCCTTTTTTGGCTGTCCCCGTAGCATTTGGAAGTTCCTGGGCCAGAGATGGAATCTGAGCTGGCGCCGTGACCTATGCCACAGCTGCAGCAATGCTGGATGTTTTAACTTGCTGCACTGGGCCAGGGATTGAACCGGCACCTCCATAGATAGGGACAGGCCGGATCATTAAGCACTGCGCCACAGTGGGAACTCCTGGAATAGTTTCACACTGAATACTCTTTGTATGAGGTTTTGAGGCAAGCGGTCTTAGGGCTGTAAGTACCTTGGTTTGGCAACTCATTTTACAGGAGAATGGGTTCCGCCTTGTTATCTAAACTTGTTTATATTTGGTGCATCTGTCAGAAGCCCTGTCCTCCAAACCTTTCTGCTTCTGTTAATGAGAAGGATTTCATCTACTTGAACAGAAACCGTGCATTCAGGAGCTAAGAGAAGAGCCTACTCCCCTGGCAAAGATCCAGGCTAGGGAAAGGGTGTTTAGCTCAGTCCCAAAGCATTCTTGCCCATGGATGCACTCTTTTCTGCTCTCCTTTAAAAACTGCTAGAAATGGGAAAAGAGGGAGATTAATCCCAGGTACGCAGAACTGTGTTATTGCTCACTATTCCAGGTGGTCTCCTGATAAATTCAAGGAAGTCTGTAAAATAAGCTGGTAATTATTTTAAAATATTCCTTTGTGAATGTGCCTAATTGGTGCAGCTTCCCCATAGAACCTGCCATTCCCAGGAGAGGCTGTAATTAACATTGAATTAGCATATAGCATCGAGGTGTGGTCTGCGGGTGTCCCTGCCCATCTGCTGGGTGACACCTGGCTGGCAGTGGCCTGTCAGCGTTCTCTGTCACTTAGGAATGCATGGATGTGTCAAAATCCTTGGTGTGGTTTTCTTCTTACAATGAAAAAAAATGTATGTATACACACACACACACACAAGTATGCACACATACGTACGTGTATGTTTTGCTAAATAATCACGAAGTCCTCTAAATTTTCTGCATTGGTGTCTGTTCATTTATTCATTCATCACATTTTTTTTCTTTTCTTTTCTTTTTTTTTTTTTTTTTTTTTTGGTCTCTTTAGGGCTGCACCCATGGCACGTGGAAGTTTCTGGGCTAGGGGCTGACTTGGAGCTGTAGCTGCAGGCCTACGCTACAGCCATGCCAGATCCATGCTGTGTCTGCAACCTACACCACAGCCCAACAGCAACACCAGATCTATAACCCACTGAGCGAGGCCAGGGCTTGAACCTGTGTCCTCATGGATGCTAGTCAGATTGGTTTCTGGCTGAGCCACGACGGGAGCTCCACATTCACCAACTATTGAGCATCTGCGAATGTGCCTGACAGCCTTTTGGTGCTGGTGTGCTGAGGCGGGCGAGGTCTTTGGCATCTAGAAGGGAAGGTGAGGTTGGCCAGAGTTTCCCCTGTAACCTTGCAGTTCCGTGAGGTCAGTGCTGTTTGGGGGGAGGGTGCTGGGGGTGCTCAGGCCAGCATGGGGACAGGAGAACAGCCCTTGGGGAGGGGGACGACCCGGTGTAGTGGGCTGCTGCTCTTCTTTCTGTCTCAGTGGAGGCAGGAGTGCGTGTCTTGCAGGAGTGGGCAGCGTGTGCAGAGGCCCCGTGCAGGAAGCACGCGTCTGAGGGAGTGGGAGGCGGCTCGCGGAGCTCGGCGGGCAGAGGCTGCTCAGCGTGGACACGGTCAGGGGCTTGTCCCTTATGGAGCCTGTGGAGCCGCAGGAGGTCTCTGGTGTAAAAGCTCCGTCAGTTTCGCTCACCTCGGGAGCATCGAGGGTCCCTAGGAGTGCGTCATCCCCCTGCCCCCAAAACCTGGCGTGGGGTTTGGGAGGTGCCACGCACGGGGGCGGGGACACCGGTGACCAAGCGGTTGGGGAAGAGGCTGGATCCGCTCCCGCCGTGTTGACGCTGAGCGCAACCACGAGCTGTCTTTTTCCATCGTCTTTGCCGCGTAGGAACGACCTGAATTGTTGAGCTCAGACGTTCTGTCTGCTTGGAGCCCGTGCCCTGTGTGACATTCTCACAGCAGATGCGCTTCTTCCAACACCCCCCCTCCGGCTTGTGGGAGGTGCACTTGGGAAGGAAGTGTGCACGTCGGGCGAGGGCTTCCCCTACCGATTGCTTCTCTGCTAATCACAGCGGGGGAGGGAAGCCTCTGACCTGACGACCTGAGAGGGTGACACACACGCTCTGCTCCTTCATGTGGTCCCAGGTGGGTGTCATCATGCCTGCGCTCTGCAGAGCTGTGTCCCCCGCTTCACGCGGACACCCGGGGTCACGCCTGCGAGTCAGGGAACCAGACATCACTGGACCTCTTCTTTCCACTCTGGCTGCCACCTCTGACCGACCCCATGGAGGAGTTTGCCAGTATCGTTAAAACTGGAATGCTCTAAAGGGACCTAAAATGGGAACGGTCCCATGCTTTACTCACAGCCTGAGATGTTTTTCCAAAAGCATTATCTCTCTAGTGTTTCTAGGCGGAGAATTTATGACATTGTGCCTCAATTTATCTGTAAGCCTGGATCAGATGTAGGTTTGGCGTTAGGCTCATTTCTGAGCCATTGTAACCTACTTTCAATGCCAAGAGGAAATATTTCAAGGCCGTGGGGTCAGCTGTCCCCTCTTCTCCTGACTTCACAGGATAACTATGCATTTGGCCTCTCTCAGGAAGCTGGGTTATTATGAAACTAGGTCAAGTTATTGTTTTTCTCTTTCTGCCTATAGCCATTCCAAAGACAGCCTCCTTTCCTCCAGAACAGCCCTTCTTGAAATCTGTGTGTTCTTGGGATGGCCGTCAAAGGCCGAAAATGAAAAAAAGAGGTTTGCCTTGCCAACATCTGGACATCATAAACACTTTAAGCAAAATTAGAAGGCAAAGAGAAAACTGGGACAGTATTTACAAGGTGTGGCAAAGGATTATCTTTTATATGTAAAGAGTTATTATAAAACAATAAGAAAAGTCCCCCAACAAAAGGAGCGGGCACAGATTCACAGAAAGAAATAAAGGGGCAAATAGTAGGCAAATATATTTAACTTCATCAATTAAAGAACAGCTAAAACGATGAGGTGAAATTTTCACTTTGTTAAGTGCAGTATTAAAAACTAATGAAGACTCTGTATTGTTAAGGGTATGTGGAAATGGGTTCTAGTCTTAGTCCCTTCCAGCTGCTGTAACAAATTATTCCACACTGGGTGATTTTTTTTTTTTTTTCTTTTTAGGGCCACACCTGCAGCACATGGAGGTTCCCAGGCTAGGGGTCGAATCAGAGCTGCATCTGCTGGCCTGCACCACAGCCACGGCAACACCAGATCCGAGCCACATCTGTGACCTGTGCCGCCGCTTGTGGCAACGCCGGATCCTTAACCCACTGAGCACGAGCCAGGAATTGGACCCGCATCCTCATGGACATTTATGTGGGCTTCTTAACTTGCTGAGTCACAGCGGGAACTCCCTTCAGCACACATTTCTAAAACAAAGGACCCTGGAACGGCTGAGCTACGAGGGACTTTGACCCCCCACCCCACCCTCAGCCTTTTAAAGGCGAAAGCTTCTGGCATCCTCCTGGATGCTGGTTGGGTGCTTAACCTGCTGAACCATAATGGGCACTCCCTGGGTGACTTACGAAGGAGACTGTATATCTTGTACTTCTGGGTGGAAGTCTGAGCTCAGGGTGCCTGCATGGTTGGGTGAAGGCCCTCTGCTGGGTCCCAGAACCCTCCTTGTATCCTCCTGCAGTGAAGGGACAGGGCAGCTCCCCGGGGTCTCTAATAAGGGCAGGAATTCCTTTCACGAGGGCTCCGCCCTTATGACCCAGTCACTTCCCCAGGCTCCACCTCCTAATTCCATCAGCTTGTGGTGGGGGGTGGGTGCCTAGATTGCAACCTGTGAATTTGGAGGTGGACTGTCGGACCACAGCACGTCCATTGTACATTAGTGGAAGGAATGGAGATGAGGATGGGTCTTTTGGGGGGAAGAAAAAAAAAAAAAACGGACACAATACAATAAAAGCCTTGGAAGTGTATGTGACCTTTGGCCGAGCCCTGAACTCTGCTGCCCACCAGCCCTGAACTCTGCTGCCAGTGCCGCCCGAGAACGGAAGCACTTGGGTGGGTGGGTGGGAGCCCTCCTCACGGGTTTATGGCTTCTGGCCCCACGTGGGGCCTCACCGTGCCCAGCGGAGGTCATCTTGCCATCGCTGAGTGCCCGGCATGGCGGGGACCTGTATAAGATCGCCCTGAACAGACTTTCAAAAAGCAGTAGAAAAAACACTTTCTGGAACATACTAATTAAAAAAACCGCTTTGCAGGGAGCTCAGGAAAAATGGACTTTCTGTTGCATCTTCGAAGTGAGGGGAGATCTGTTGTGTAATTTTAAGTGCCGTCATTAACTTCCCCAGAGATGCTCGTCAAAGAAGACAAATGCGAATCTTTAATTTTTTTTTCTTTTTTTTTTAAACTTCAGATGAATTAAAAAGCCAAAGTCACACCACTTCCCCGGGGATTGGGCAGGGCTCACATTTTATGAATTTGCAGTGAGGAAGGGAAATATTTGCTTTCATTTTTGGCATGCTGCAGTGGCCTTACCAGGGGACTGGAACTTTAATTTTAAGGATTAATTGAAATGTAGGAAAAAAAGCATTCTGGAAACACAGGCCAAATGTATGTGACGAGATGAGAAACAGCACTCAAAACTGTAATTTTCAAACACGAAGTTAAAATGTCCCGAGAATTAAAATTTTGCTCTGTCCAAAGCACAGAAAGTTACTCTTTATGTGCAAACATTTTTGAAACGGGGGGGGGGGGGGGGGGGGGGGGCTTTAAGAGGAGGTGGGAAAATGGTTAAAATAATTAAGCCCCAAAGCAGGGCTCTGTTGGCTGCTGCGGCATTTGTTGAAGACTGTGACATGAAGGATTGGGTTGAGACATACTGTGCCTTTGAGGAGTGTGTGTGTGTGTGTGTGTGTGCGTGCCTGCGTGCGCATTTTGTTTTCTTTGGTTAACTCTCTGAAATCAGATTGCTCCTAAGCCAATGGGTGTGTGTGTGTGTGTGTGTGTCTTGTTTTGTTTTGTTTTCTTTGGTTAACTCTCTGAAATCAGATTGCTCCTAAGCCAGTGGGTGTGTGTGTGTGTGTGTGTGTGTGTGTGTGTGTGTGTGTGTGTGTCTTGTTTTGTTTTCTTTGGTTAACTCTCTGAAATCAGATCGCTCCTAAGCCAGTGCGTACCATGGCTGGTTTGGGGAAGTGCATGAACTCACGTTTGAATTTGCAGTGATTTGGAAATCTGAGTCCTGCTGGCATGGTGGTTCCAAGCACGGCGAGTGAGTTAAATGAGTGGAGTTATCAGCATTTCAGGAAACATCAGCCTGGCGCATGTAACTGGTCTGATTTTGGGAAAAATCAGCGTTCAGGAGGTCCAGGTCTTTCCTTAAGTACACGTATAGCTTTTGTAGTGTTGAAAAATTCAGGCAATATTTGGTCCCTTTCACTGATACTGTGGCTGTGGTTTGGAACCTTCTGTGTTCATTAGTAACTGTGACCTTGGGAGTTCCTGTCTTGGCGCAGCAGAAACAAACCCGCCTAACATCCATGAGGACGCAGGTTCGATCCCTGGCCCCACCCAGTGGGCTAAGGATCTGGTGTTCCCGTGAGCTGTGGTGAGGGCGCAGATGTGGCTTGGATCTGGTGTTGCTGTGGCTGTGGTGTAGGCCAGCAGCTATACCTCTGATTCGACCCCTAGCCTGGGAACCTCTATAGGCTGTGGGTGTGGGCCCTGAAAAGACGAAAAAAAAAAAAAAGTAACTGTGACTTTGGGACCCAGGGCTCCATTTCTTGCTCATCATTATTGAACCACAGGGGCTGAAAAGCTGCAGTAGGTTTTTGTGGGTGATTTTCTGGAGCAGTTGGCTTTTGTGGGCTCCTCTCTTGGTCTGCCGAGCCAGTACAGTCTGTGATTGGGCACGTGGTCTCTTCTTGCAATTGAAGCCCTGATCTGACCAGTTGAATTGGCTTCGTGCAGTTTGCTTCTTTTCTGACTTTTCCATTTTACATCAATAGAAACACTGTCAGACATTGTTCGCGTGTGTATTTACAGGCTTCAGAGGAAGGCCTCATAGACCGACAAGGCTTTAATTATTTTATCTTTTTTCATGAATAAGAGCCATCATTACGCTTATATTTAGACAATGTAGCATAAAAGCTGAAAATGAGAAGACTTTTAATTTTAATAGTTCTGTTGGGGTTCCCATTGTGGCGCAGTGGAAATGAATCTGGCTAGTATTCATGAGGATGCAGGTTCGATCCCTGGCTTCGCTCAGTGGGTCAGGGATCTGGCATTGCCGTGAGCTGTGGTGTAGGTCGCAGATGTGGCTCGGATCCCGCATGGCTGTGGCTGTGGTGTAGGCAGCAGTTGTGGCTCTGATTTGACCCCTAGCCTAGGAACCTCCATATGCTGTGGGTGTGGCCCTAAAAAGCAAAAAGAAAAAAAAGTGTCTGTTAATTACTATTATTAATAAACTCTTGATAGTAATATTTAAGTTTTACCAAACTCCGTTTAAATGATTACTCATTTACTCCTCACCAAAATAATAATATCAATAACCTAATAGAAAACAACAGAAAATCTGGGAAAGTAAATCTGGGAGACAGAATACTGGTCCCCAAAGATGTTCAGATCCTAATCCCTGCATCCTGTGGCTTTGCGAACCTGCAGACATGGTTTAGGCCCCATCCGTGGGAGGTGAGTCGGGCTGATCCACATGGACCCAGGGTGACCACGACGGTCTTTGCAAGAGGAGGCGGGAGGGCCAGTCAGGGAGGGAGAGGTGACGGCGGGTGCAGAAGGTGGACTGACCGAGTCGTGATCTAGAAAATACGGGCTGTCTGCAGAGCTGGAAAGGGCAAAGGGCCTCCAGGAGGGGTACACCCCTGCCGACACCCGGATTGTTGCCTGGCTGTAAGGTACGAAGAAATCTGTGTAGTTTGAAGCCAGTGAGTTGTGATTAGAGCAGCAGTAAGAACCCAGACAGGAAGTGCAGGACTTACTCCTGGGCCCTCGTGTCCCCTGAGCTCACGTGTCCAGCTCACACTCGGGCGATCCCTCCTGCCCTGTGAGGGGGCCCCGGGGCTTTGTCCAGGGTGTGGGGTCCAGGTCTGCGCTGGCTTCCGTGTTCCTGAGCCTCGGCATCTGCCAGGCTGGTTGCCCTTGGCGACACGTCTCAAGGAGAACCCGCTGTACCCGCCGTAGTGGTTTGTCCTCCCGCGAGGGTGCTGCCTGCCTCGCCTCTGCGGCACCTGCCCTTGGCTCTCAGGGACCTTACCGCTCACTGCTGAACCCTCCCATCCCCGAGCTGAGCCTCTGCACCTTGGGAATCAGCTCTTGGCACCCTGGTCCCTTCCGGGCAGCAGCATCTCTCAGTGGGTCACTGGCTGTCCTCCCTCACAGCAGCCGGGAGGAGCCCTCACTCTCAGGTGAGCCAAGTGTGACCCTCTGGCCAAAAACCTGGCTTTCAAGGCGTCACGCAGCCCTTGGCGCCCCTGGCCCTCCCCTTCTGCTGTCACCTTGCTGGTTCCCCGGTTGCCCCATTAGCATGCTGCAGACACCCTCCTGGCCACTGGCGTTTTGCACGGTTTCCTGTCCCTGGACCACCTTCTCCCGATGCCCCTGGGGCTCAGCCCTCACTTCCTCTGGCCTCTTGGCAGCCACCCCAGCCCCTCTCCTTACCCTGCTTCCTGATTCTCCTGAGATCTTCGCTCCCTGGCACCTGCTCTTATCTGCCCCTGGATGGCACGTAAGATCCCTGGGGGCTGCTCACTGCTGTGTCCCCAGGTCCTGGACCAGAGTCCGGCCCCAAGTAGGTGCTTTATTGCCCAGTGCGTGTTACGGACGCAGGTGAAGGAATCTCACATGGGCTCTGGTTTCCTCTTGTGATAACTGAGTCCTGACTTTGATTGCTGACAGCTGGCATCCCTGCCCTCTGATGGAGAGGTGGGTGGGGCCCGGGGCTCTGTTTGCATCTTGCCTCTACCCCTGATGGGCCGGGGGACCTTGGGAGGGTCACTCCCCGTGTCCATTGCTCCGTCCTGTGCTAGCAGTGGCCGTGCCTGCTCTTTGCTGTGGGCTTATGTCCCAAGTCCTTGCAGACGAAAGAGCCACAGCTGTTCCTTTCTTTGGAGGTGCTCCCAGTGTGGCGGGAGGGAGCACAGTGACTGTTACCCCCAGGGAGTGGCTGGTGCCCCCCAGCTCTGTGATCTCGGGGTTGGGGGGGGGCGGTGCTATCTGAGAGGGCAGCTGTCCTGGCGCCCAGCCCCCCTTGTGGACCTTTCTTCCCTGCTGCCTCATGCAGACTCTGTCCCTTTCTTGCTGCCGATGAAGCGGAATTTAAAGGTCTCGTCTCCAGCCAGCGGGCACCTTGCTGCTGACCACTGAGCTCCCGCTGGCCGCTTTGGAATACCCTTGCCTTTCCTTGGTGTGCGGCCGTAAGTCACCCGTAGACAGAAAACTCCAGAATGATCCCGGGTGCTTGGTTTACTTTGGGTGTTCGTGACACAGAATATGAGGTAGCAGACGCAGGGTCAGCGGTTAAAAGCGGATGTCTCGCCTCACACGTTGAGAGGAGACCTTCCAGCGTGGTCCCCGTCCATCTCTCCCGTGGCTTTATAGCCTGTCCGCTGCGGTTTAGACCGTCAGCAGGTTCTGGAATGAGCTACTGGATTATCCCTTCCACCCTCTGGCCAGTCCGTGGTCTGGGGCGTCCTCCCCCTCCAGGGCTCCTGTGGCCTGACGGGCATGCCCCTCTCCCTGTGCGCCACCTGTGCCCGGGGTGGTGACTGGACACTAGGTCTCATGTCTGAACTCGCTCTGCAAAGCCAGGTGCAGTGCGGTCTAGCGACAGCTGGTGGTGGGGATGGTGGTGGCCCTTGCGGTGCTTTCTTCAGCTGGCCTCCAAGGGTCCTGCTGGGGGACTCACCAGAGTCAACTTTGACCCGGGGCCAACGTGGGCTTTGAAAACCAGACTCGGAGTCCCGGGACCGCAGCAGAGAGGGGCGCAGCAGATCTGCGGCCACTCACTCAGGTCTCCCGAATTATTTGGTCCCTAATTCGTGTTCGAGGATGCTTATCAGCAGTGCTGTGGGCCAGGCTGTGTTCTGGGTGCTGAGTCCTTTACTCCAAACCCTCTTTACAGGATGGTTTTAGGAAATGCCACGTGTTGCTTTTTGCACGTAGATACACCAGTCAGTCCTCGTAGGAGGTTACATTGAGATGTAGCTCATCTCTCAGCTTCGAGGAAGGAGAGGAAGGACCAGGGAAGGCATGGGTCCTGGGGGGCTGGAGGGAGCGGGCGGGGATAGCATGGGGCCGCGGCGAGGCCATCCGTTTGTACCTGCATCTGTCCCGGGGCTGAGCGCGTTTCTCCTGTTGCCAGCTTGCTGCTCTCCCGGCGCCCCCGCTGGCGTGTTTTCACATCAGCGGGGCTCTCCCTTCCTTCGGAGCTTCCAGTGCAGCTGCGGAAACAATGCATCCGCCTTGATCGAGGGCTCCGGGGATTCGTGGCTGTGGGGCCAGCTGACCTCTGCTTGTTGATGTGGTGCCCCGTGCTCAGCCCAGGCATCGGGGGCGGCCTCCCGCACAGCCTAACACGCGCCGCCTCGTGCCAGCAGGAAACATTAGCAAAACACTTTTGGGGATCTGCAAAAGAGTTCATTTGGAAATAGCGGGTTCCCAGGCTTGGCGTGTTGTGCACGCGGTGGCTTTGAGAGTTACAGCTTCAGGGTTTCAGGGTGACGGGAGCTGTTCAGGGGCAGGCCCTTTGCTGGTCCTGCCCCCGTGTTGCTGGGTTCCCACCCTGGGGTCCCCCGGCCGGCTGCATGCACTGCGGGCCTTCCTGCACAGCCGAGGGGGCATGGAAGGTGAGGCAGCTGTGTTGGAGGCCTATGATGAACACGCCCTTCTGGAAGCTTCCCGGTGACCTTTGGGGCGTGTTAGTTGACTTTTGGCTCTTCCTGACGTTAGACGTTTTCAAATGAAGGACACACTTCTGCTCCCCACCACCGTAAGTTCTTACTTTCTACATCTGATTTTTCTTGAGGTTCGGCGTGTTTTTCGGTGTTTAGGAAACACCTAGTATTGGTCATGTGACAAAAGGTCATGGTTAATGAGAGGGAGCACCCGAGAGGGTTATTTTGTTTCCGCTTTAAGGATAATTCCAGCGCGAGCTTGCCTCATGGGTAGGTTAGATCACACCAAGTGTGTCCACACGCGCGGCCTCGGGGGGATCTGTCACGGCTAATTACTAACAGAAGAGCGTGGGACTGTGGCCAGACACCGGCTCTGCCGCCGCCACCCCAGGGCCTCTGCTGAAAGGAAACTTCTTAGCCGTCCAGAGAACCTGGGATCCTCGTTGTTGGAAGCGTTCCGTGGTCTAGAGCCGAACATCCAGAGGGAAGGCCGTGGTGGGTGTGATCATGCACCTGCTTCACCAGTTTGTCGACGTTTGCTCCCTCCGTGGCGGGTGGGGTCGTGCGTTTGTGAAAGAAAACATGACAGACGCCGTGGGAGGCTGCCCCCCCACCCCCCGCCCCGCCGCTGCTCCGCGCACGATGGCTTGTGTCTTTGCGGCCCAGCTCTCTTCCGACGGTGACTTGGGTGTGTGTCCTTAGTGCATGGAGATCCATGGGTGTCAGAGCCGCCTGGGTTGACGCACGGAAGGTGGCCTTCTGCAGCTTGGGAAAGAAAAAAACCACGTTAATACCCGGTGTTCCAGTTCTTTCATTTTCCCTGCTTTAGAACTTTAATTATTTCATAGTTACGTATTTATACATTTCTTGAAACCATTAAAAGATTTTATTTACTTATTTATTTATTTTGGGGGCTGGGCCCGTGGCCATGTGGAAGTTCCAGGGCCAGGGATCAAACCCTCAACATAGCGGTAACCAGAGCCGCAGCAGTGACAGAGCCGGATCCGTAACCTGCTGAGCCACCAGGGAACTCCTGAAAGATGTTAGATATTAAAAACATTTCTGTGTGTGTGCTGTAATGTGAGTGCGCATGAGTTAGAGGGCGTGTGTGTGTGTGTGTGTGTGTGTGTGTGTAGAGGGCTGAGGGGATTCACATCCTGCCCAGGGAATTTGGCCTCAGCGGGCGTGGGGGTGGGGAGGGTGGGGTGATTGATGGGAGGCCTCTCCAGAATTGCTGCAGGTTTTGTGGGAACTTGGGGTACGGCTCTCTTTTCCTCCACGACCTTGACATCTGCAGATGAAGCAGGAAACTCTACACACACCTGAGCTGTTGGAGGATCCCTCGCAGGTAACGCATCTCAGGCTCTGATGACACCCCGGCAGCGGCAGTGAGCAGGGGCTGAGTCGTGCCCTGGCTCCGACCAGGCGTGATGACCTGCAGGCCTCGGGCACTGGAGAGCCCGGCCGAGCGTCTGTGTGGCTGGGGTCAGGCCCGGCTCCAAGCATTCGGGAGAAAGGTGTGTCACCTGTCCGGGGATGGTGGGTCCGATTATCCGAAAGCGCGAACCGTACCTTGAAAATGCGCTGTTACTAACCCAACAAAATACCCATTATTTCAATCACCAGTCACCTAATTTTAGTTCCTTATAAACTTCACCTTGAAAGGGATTAAAAGTTTACACACAAGGAGTTCCTGTCATGGCGCAGCAGAAAAGACTCTGACTAGGAACCATGAGGTTGCGGGTTCGATCGCTGGCCTTGCTCAGTGGGTTAAGGATCCAGTGTTGCTGTGAGCTGTGTGGGTTGCAGAGGTGTCTTGGATCCCGCACTGCTGTGACTGTGGTGTAGGTTGACAGCTACAGTTCTGATTCAACCCCTAGCCTGGGAACCTCCCTATGCTGTGGGTGTGGCCCTAAAAAGACCAAAAAAGACAAAAAGAAAGCTTACACACAAAAAATTGACACCCAAATAAGAGTATGTGTGTTTCAAAGGTCTTCACACAATTCTATTTTTATTTTTCATATTATTTTTTGTCTTTTTAGGGCTGCACCCACAGCATATGGAAGTTCCCAGGCTAGGGGTCAAATAGGAGCTGCAGCTGCCAGCCTACATCACAGCCACATCAACTCGGGATATGAGCTGCATCTGCGGTCTACACCACAGCTCATGGCAACACCGGATCCTTAACCCGCTGAGTGAGGCCAGGGATCGAACCCACGTCCTCACGGATGCTGGTTGGTTTCATTACTGCTGAACCACAACTAGAGCTCCATTGACACAGTTCTAACCTGGAGTTACCCGTGACATCACGCTGGCGGAAACGTGTGTGGTCTGTGGACAAAAGGCTTGTTTTTTAGCTTCAGCTGGGACTTTTCATGGGAATCACGGCTTAATGATGTTTCTACCAGAAAATGGAAAGAACGTAGCGCAGGGCGCTGTGACTTGCGGCTGGCAGGGAGCAGACTCTGGCTAGTCCATCTGGAAGGCAGTGTGGCCACATGGGACCAAAGTCTTAAAAACGGTCACACATTTATTTGATCTAGAAATTCCACGTGGGGAAAGGTATCATGGGAAAGTAGAGTACCAGCAGCGATGTGTGAAAAGAATGGAGGTATTTGGTGCTCTGTTTGCTTAGAGTGAAAGACTGGGGAGATGTAAATGTCCACGTTTGATCCTGTATCGTGGGCGGAAGTAACGGAATACAGTGTGTACATGCTCCATTTAATGGGTTAGCGGGCGACTTCCCTGAGGTTGGTACGGCAGCATTTGGTGCTTGGCGGAGGGAGTGTGTGCTTTTTTTTTTTTTTTTGGCCCCAGCATGCAGCAGCTTGATGTGGGATCTCAGTCCCCAGACTAGGGATGGAAGCTGGGCCACATCAGTGAGAGTGCAGAATCCTAGCCACTTGACCACCAGGGAGCTCCCCGCCATCGTTTTTTTTCAAGTACACATGTACCTAGAAATCTGGAAGGATGTACATCGGAATGGTAGTGGTTGTGATGGTTTTATCGGTGCTCTTTTCCCCTTTTATTTTTTTTTCTTAAATATATACTCCTCTTTACCTCGGTGATCACATTGCTTTTATAAATAAAGGTGTTTAAAAAGGAGAAGCTTGAATGACAGTAGCATTTTCTTCTCTAGGGAACAAAATGCGGGTTGAAGTAAGAAGCCCTGCAGAGGTCAGGCAGCGCTTTCTGGGAAGGGCCAGATGGTGAATGTTTCAGGGTTTGAGGGCTACGCAGTCCTGGAGCAGCCTCGCTCCTGCCTTGTGTGGCAGCGCCTATAAACAAATGGACACAACCGTGTTTCCGTAACACTTTCTTCACAAAAACACTTGCGGGGCTGGATGTGGCCCCCGGGCCCTCACTGAAACATGTGCTCTCGTAGGTTCTAATGGATTTAATGTTTGAAATCCAGTAGAGTGGTGTCAACCACCAGGTAGGTATAATGGGTTTCTTTTCATTGTTCTCATGAAGCAGAATTTCGAACCAGACCTGGTGTTGTTTATTTAGATGCTGTGGCAGCCTTTTCGGAAAACACTCAACCTTTCTCTAGATGGTGGGCCGAGTCCGTTCTGTGGCTTGACAGCGGCCGTGGGGCTGCTTGGGTTCCTCGGCTGGGCGTGCTGATATCCGCAGCCTCAAGTGCTGGCTGTCGAGGCACCAAGGCCAGTTCTGGTCTTCATTTTGGGGTGGTGGCAGCACCTGCTGATAGTTCCGGGGAAGTCACAGCGAAACGCTGGCCTTCAGCCACCCAGTGCGACATTCCCATTCCAGAGGACTCCGTATTGGGGCTCTATGTTGTTTGTTGCTGAAAATAGGAATTTTTGGGGTGTGTGTGTGTGTGATTTTCTCAGTGGTTTGAGTGTGTTTTTTGAGTTCTGGCCAAAGGGTGATGAGGATGGGGTCAGAACTAGGAACACGTCCTGGAATCTTCTTTGTTGGAGACCGCAAGTGTGAACTTGGGAAGGCAAGGACACGCTTGCCGGAAGAGAAGGGAGGGATGACCTCAGTGGGCATCGTGACCTTGACCCACCGGGAAGACGCCCGAGCCTCCACTCACCTGCTGTGCGAGTGTCCTCCAGTGCAGGTCTGGTGGGAGCAGAGGGGAGCCTAAGACCCCAGGGAGGCAGGCGCTTGGGCCACTCTGGGGAAGGTCATTCTGGGCGGATGGAGGAAAATGCCTACTGGGCATTGCTGTGGTGTCACCTCTGATCCTTTCGCTGGAGTGGAGCTGCTGTTGGGGCAGAGGACATGTAGCCAGACCATCGCTGTGGCCTTGTGCCTCACGTCCCCATGGAAAAGCCACCTGGCAGGGAGTCCCTGGGCCCTGAGGTAGAGCCGGAGAGGAGGAGCTCTTGGCTGGATATCCGGGGATGCGTGTGGCAAAAGGGAAGCGTGGAGGTGCGTCTGGGAGAGGGGCGAGCAGGTGGATGTGCCAGGAGGCCTCAAAGGGCAGGGAGGATGGAGACAGGTGTGCAGGGAAGGTAGGCAGGCCTCTTAGATGAGATGCGGCCTCACGAGACTCAGGGAGCTGGAGGAAGATGGCCCGCTTAGGATGCTGTGGCCGTAGCCAGATGCCTGGACCTGAGAAGGAGGACAGGACAGACCCGGGAGGAGCATCTCCAGGATGGAGACCAAGCATCCAGCGCCCGGACCGTGGTTGCTAGGGGGCTAGACTTCATGGACGGAGGGAAATGGCCATTGCTCAGGGGACTTTTATGAAGCCTTATTAGTCAAAAGTAGCTTCTGAAACTGATATTAACCATTTCATTGCTGTATATGGGATATTTCCTTGCACTGCTTTTTTCCCCTTTGAGAATAGTAACACGCAATATGAAACTTCAAATTCGAGAAATGGAGATTTTATGCCAAATACAGCACACCTTGAAAGAACAGTTACTGGTTTGAAAACCTGGTGGACATTGTCCTTAATATTTTGGTGGAATTTCTGCTCACCATTTTTCTGTACATTCGTTGTGGGGTGTTTGAGACGGGCTCTTGGCGCCTTAGTGGCCGAGCATCTCCTGGGTCACGTCTTAGTGTGTCACACCCGAGTCCTGTGTGCTCTGTCTGTCAAAAGAGTTGGGGCAGGTTCGGGGGAAGGAGCTGGATGCATCAGGCTTCGGGTTTCACATGAAATGATTCTGCTTCTCTGATAGGCTGATGCCTTTTGGTGACCCGGGGGCTCTGGTGGAGGCACACCTGCCCTTGATCCGAATGCGCCCATGGTCCCCGCCGTTGCCGTGGCAACACTCCGCCTTGCCTCCCCCACGCTCCGTCCTCCCAATGATCTGAACCCAGGCCTGCGTGCTCCACCGCTCGCCGTAGGTCTGCATAATGCATGAGGCGAGTGACAGCCGCGCGCGGCCCCGTCCAAACAAAGAGCCCGCCTCTGAGAGCCGCGCAGATTGTGGGAACATATTGTGAACACATTCCCTGTAACTGCGAGTCCTGCCATCCAACGCGTCTCTGGTCTGTCAAAAATATTTTGACAGGGCCCACCCGCTAGCCCCCTTTTATGCAAATACGCTGGCACTGCCTGGATCCCGCAGGGCGACCCCCAAGGGGAAGTCCGCAGAGGGAAGCGGGCTGTGTCACCGGGGTTCATCATTGCTGCAAATGAACACCCCGAGAAGGCTCTGTTTCTGTTCTGTGTAAATGGCCACACTGACTAATGCCCTCAGATGATGGGCGGCAGTGAGAGGGTCGCCCCGGAGAAGACTTGGACGGCACGCTCTAGGGGAGTTGAAAAGCCCCCGCGTGGAGCGTGGGGTGGGGCAGGGAGGATGGACCGGCCGACTGTGACCCGCTAGCTGTGAGCAGGGAGATGCTGGGTAAAGTGGCGGGGGGGGGGGGGGGGCGCAGGCTTCCCTGGCTGGCCGGGCACTATGGGTCAATAGGGGCCTTGTGCCCAAGGGTCCCCGTTGTGCCTGCCGGGCTGGCCTGCCTTCCTGCCAGAGGTCCTGGGCTCAGGACCACCCCTCCTGGAGGACGGGTTGTCCCCATGCTGCTTCTTCCCAGGATGGGCAGCCATCCTACGGCGTCCGGGAAGCGCTCAGGAGCCGGCTTCTGTGGGCTGCACCTCCATGTGGGAGGTTAGAGCTCTGTGTGCCTTGGTGTCCTCACATCTCTGCAGCACCTGGCAGTGAAAATGCTACGAGGGGTGCGTGGAAAATGTTGGCAGTGCACATGGCAGCAGGTGGGAAGGGCTCATCTAAGTTCAGGTGGTTGTTAGTGCTGGTCCTTAGTGGGGGTGTCCAGAATAAAGCCCCCCTCACCCCCTCTGGCTGTTGAGTGTGACCCCTCCTCTGAGATGCCGCTGGAGGATCATGTGACAGCTTCTGGAAGACCTCCTTATTAGAGAGCAGGTGGGTCCCTTTGCCCCTTCTGCCCTGATTGTTCCTGGCTCCTTGGGCCCCAGACTGTGGTGGCCACACTGGAACTGGAAGGGGTCCAGGAGCCCCCCCACCCCCGCCTCGCCTGGAGCAGCCCTCTCGGAGACGTCATTGATGTGGGAGGGGCCTGCTTCAAGCCACCGTTATTCGGAGTTTGCAGCCACACGTGGCACATGATCCTGATTAACAGAGAAGATGAGGAAGTGGCGTCTGCAGAACCCGAGAGCTTAGCTGCTCCAGTGTCTCAGGGTGAATGAACAAGTGGTCCTTCTGATCAGATCTCACCCCCTGACAGGGGCCCGCCTGGCTGGGCCCTGGGCCTGGGGACTTGCCTGCGCTCCCCTCCAGGAGCCCCTGCCTCCGCATCTCCAGGATGATTGCAGCCCCGTGCTGTGCCGACTCTGGGGAGCAGGCGGCGCCCAGATAACAGCTGTGGACGGCCAGGTTCTGCGTGGCTGGTTTTCTGAGCTGCAGGCAGGCAGGCAGGCAGGCCTGGGCAGGTCCTGGCTGCAAATGAGCACTTCCGGATGCTTCTGTCTTTCTAGTGCCACCTGGTTTCTCTGGGGATCCGGGCTCTGTCGTCCCCCCTGCTGTTTAGGTGGTGATGTTTCTGCTGCAAAACCACGCCCTCCGATTTAATCAGGAGGCATGAAAGCCAGCCGGGGCCTGTTCACCTGCCCGGCCTTCCTTTTGTGGTGCCCGACGGCGTTTGGTGGGGCTTATAACGTGTGCTGTCGCTTTGATTTTCCTGTTTGGATGGACCTCATTGTTTTAGAGGAAGGCGCAGGAGCTCAGTTGCTGGCAAACAGAGACGGCTGTGTGGGAAGACCTGCCTGGCCCTGACTCTGCAGGAGGGCACCTCCATTTCCTCAAAAAATCAGAAGCCCACTGTGCAGTGTGACCCCTCCCTCTGGGCAGGCTTGGTGGGTCTCTGAGTCCTGCTTTGCTCCCGCCCCTCCACGAACGCTGCAGCCTGGGGCCCTGATTTTCTCCAAGCCTCGGGTGGTGGGGGGGCCCCACGCATGTGGAGTGAACCCTGGGACTGAAAGAAGCAGCTGTAGCTCTAAAACAAATGGTGGGGCTTTGCACTTCATTTTCCCATAATTGTGTCTCTCTCTTGAGTTTCTCCTCTGGGGCCTGGGAGTAATTGATTGCATGAGTTTGCCCCTCTCATGGCAGGATAAAAGTCTGCCTTTGAGAGCGCTGTGTGGACGCAAAGTCACTGCCCACGTGTTTCCATGTCACCCGGGCAGCCTTAGGAGTCGGCCGTGCAAGCGTCGGCCGTGGGACTGTCAGGATTGCAGCCGCTATGTGTGGCTCTGTGCAAGACAATAGACAGCCTGGCTTTGGAAGGTCCCCTCGGGCGTCCCTAACATGGGCCTCGTCTCCAGAAGGACTTGTTTACAGCTTCCCACGGGAACTGTCCATCAGAAAGTGCTTTCCTGTGTTGGAACCGGGTCTTCTCCGCCGGAGAACGAAGCCCATCTCACATTAGCTCCGCCGCCGTGCGCTGCTGACCTGCTGTGTCCAAGGCGCCCAGGAGGGTCAGAGACGCTGAGCTTCCGGGAGGCTCGGGGCACCTTCTCTGCTGTGTTTCCAAACGTCAGTGAACCTGTTCCGCACGTCCCAGTTCGAGTGTGACCTGAGCCGAGCCCCGTGGGGTGTTTTGTTGCTTGTTTTCTTTTTGGCCATGGCCCAAGGCGCGTGAAGTTCCCAGGCCAGGGATTGGACCCGAGCCACACCAGTGACAATACTGATCCTTAACCTGCAGTGCCACCAGGGAACTCCTTGAGTCCTGTGTTTTTGTGGCTATTTTTTCATCAGCTTTCTTGTTCTCACGTTAGTTGTGCCGTTGAAACCGAGAACGCTAGTGTTTATTTGGGTCAACACAAGATCTCTTCCAAGTGTTGAAAGGTGAAGGAGCCTTTCCTTTGTGGGAAAAGAGCTTTGGCTCATTGTCGGGGGCCCCATATGCATTTTGTTGGTTACATTTGTGGGTGAGCAGAGGCCCCCTGAACACCCTGTCGCCTCTCCCTGCTTCCTTCTGACGTGCCAGCACGGGGCCGGGTGTGCGTTGTCAGGGCTGCGTGCATTTTCCGGGACCTAGAGTCCAGGACCAGCTTTCCCTCGGAAGTGCGAGTGTTCTCTTCCCCGAGGGGGGGATCTGGTACAGCCTGTGGTCAGGAGGCCCCCGGGGTGTAAGCAGCAGGTGTCCTGAGTTTGAATCCTAACCTTAGAGTTGGCTGCTTAATGGTGGCTAGGTCCTCACCCCTTTCCGAGCCTCCTCTGCCCCCTTTGGACAAAGGGGTGAGAAACCCTCCCAAGGTCACGTGGGGAAGCCGGTGCGTTCCCGTGGACACGCCGTGCTCACCGCCAGCTCCCTGGGATGCAAGAGTGTCTTCCGTCTCCCCTTTTCTCTGCAGATGGGCTTTGACCTTCATCTGGCCTGGGAATGGGTCCCCTTGCGAAAACAAGTTGCTCTGAAAGCTTGGGAGAGTCTAGGTCTATAAATGTTTCCTTTCTTCCACCTGCCGCTCAGCAAATCAAGTGTCTGAGATTAGTTGAAATGGTCCACCCTCTCCCCCAGGACCACAGAACGTGGTCTTATTTGGAAGTGAGGTCCCTGCAGATGTAATTCGTTACAACGAGGTCACGCTGCAGTAGGGCGGGCCCTACTCCAGTGTAACCGGTGTCCTTGTAACAAGGGACATTTGGGGCTGAATGTGCATCAAAGGGCAAGCACCCTGTGAAGCTGAGGTGGCTGTACAAGCCAGGGCACCCCAGAGGTGGCCAGCACGCCCCTGGAAACAGGGGCGAGGCCAGGGCCAGCTTGGTCCCCGTGGCCCCAGAAGGAGCCCCCCTTGCAGATGCTTTGTGGGCTGTCTGGCCTCCAGGACCGAGGGACCATAGATGCCTGTTGCTCAGGCCACCCAGTCTAATGGCCTAAACGCAGCAGCCCATGGCAGCAGCAGTGCCAC
Source organism: Phacochoerus africanus (assembly GCF_016906955.1). Lineage (NCBI taxonomy): Eukaryota > Metazoa > Chordata > Mammalia > Artiodactyla > Suidae > Phacochoerus > Phacochoerus africanus. The sequence continues at coordinate 201,075,885 of NC_062546.1, forward strand.
CGCCCACGGTGTGGCTCAGCAGCTGCAGGGCCGTCGCTTGGGGTCTTGGTCTCTCTCTGTGAAACGAAGATGAGACCTGCCTTGCAGGGTTGTGCGTTGCCCAGCACCTCATGGGCTCTCAAACTGTTAATTATCTTTAGGAGGCATGTGAAGATGGACGCTCCAGGCTGGAGGGCAGCACGTTCCAGACCTTTCTGGGTGGAAGAGGAGGGGCCGGGTTGGTGAGGAACGTGAGGTAGACCGGCAGCCAGGATGCAGGTTGGTGTGTCATGGGCCAGCTCTGTGCCCTGGGTACTGGCCCTCCTGCCGCCGTGGCCACAGTGTCCTTGGCTGTAAAATAGGAGGCGGACCCAATAGCCATCCATACTTTGCCCCAGGATGTGATGACCGTGAGCGGTGAGCGTGGCCCCGTCGTGGCTGTGGCCGTGGGAGTGGGAGGCACCCATTTTCATTTTGTCCCTTGTACTCACATAAGGGGGTCCCATAAACAGTGACTCGAACGGTGAAGAAAATGGGAGTGTGTTCCCGGGCGAAGTTGGGAACAGTCTACTTAAGGAGCAGCACCAGAATGCTGCGGGAAAATGTTAAAACCAGCTGCAAAATAGCAGGTCAAATGCTGTCTCAGTGTTGTTAAAAAAAAAAATTTTTTTTCCATTAGAAAAATTTAGGAGTTCCTGCTGTGGCTCAGGAGGTTAAGGACCCAAAAATTGTCTCTCCGAGGATGCGGGTTCAATCCCTGGCTTCGGTCGGTGGGGTTCAGAATCTGGTGTTGCCCCAAGTTGCGGTGTGGGTCTCAGATGTGGCTTGGATGTGGCGTTGCTTTGGCTGTGGTATAGACCTCAGGTGCAGCTCCAATTTGACCCCTAGCCTGGAAACTTCCATATGCTGGCGGTGCAGCCTTAAAAAGGAAAAAAAAAAAGATGTATGAATGTGCCCAGATAAAAGACCAGAAAAAAAAAAATGCCACCGTGATCATGGTGCTGCCTCTGGGTGAGACAATTGCAAGTCATTGGCTTTGCTTTCCGGGGCGGAGGAGGGGGATAACACTGTGATTTTGTGTGTTCTGGACGCACTGACTTTGCTCTGGCTTCTCTGGGAGAGCAGAGACTGGACATGGAGGCCGGTTGGGAAGCTGGTGCTATTGGCCTAAGGAAGGGACTTTCAACTCTGGGCACCACTGATGCTCTGAGCTGGGGGAGCTTAGCAGCATCTCTGGCCTGTCCAGCCACCCAGGGGCACCCCTTCCCGCTGGTGACAACCAACAGTGTCCCTAGACAGTCCAGATCGCATGTTCCCTGCAGAGCAGGCTGGCTTGCTGAGAACCACTGGCCTGGGTGGTGGCCGTGGGGCCAGAGAGGAGGGGACGTCCGGGGAGAGGCGAGAAGAGCGTCCCCAGGACCGGATGGCCGGTTGGATGTAGGGGAGGCAGAGCTGAGGTGGGGGCGGGGCTTGGGGAGTTGGATGGATCTTGGTGGCACCCAGCGTGGGGGAGGGGCCGGCACGAGTTGCTCGTTGGCCGCACTCCTGGTGAGTGTGATGGTCACTGCGTGGGTTGTGGGAGGGCTGGCGGGCTGGCGTCCCTCAGGCTCCTCTCAGAGCAGGGGCGTCCGTCTGAAGGTCATCCAGAGATGGCCAGCAGGCTGCGGGGGTGGTTAACCTCATCTGGGTGACGGTGTGGCCTGGCATCGAGTCTGGGGAATCCCAGTGTTTCCAGGGTGGGCGGAGGGGAGGCTGAGAAGGGAGTTGAGTGCTCCAGCTGGAGCTGGTGCTTGGCGGCTGCCAGGCGGCGGGGGGAGCTCAGGGCAGGTGCAGAGACTTCCCGGGATGTTTTCATGGGGACCCCCCCCATCCTCTCAGTGCTCCTTGATTGGCAGGGCTGTCTGCTGGGCTTCTGGGCATTCAGGGGGCGCGTTTTTTTGGCAGGACGAGCACAGGGAACGCTCTCATGGGTAGGTGATAGCAGAGCGGGGCTGGCTGCACCTTCGTCTGTCAAACCCAGGGCAGCGTGCTTACCCCCCGCTGCTGGGCCAGCCATCCCACCCTGCTTCTCAGAGCTGTGAAAAACACTCTAAGGGCTGGCAAAACTCTTCAGGGACTTCCTTGTTGTGTTGTTTCCGAGGTCTCAGGAGCCCCAGGAGTGGATCACGTCATCAGAAATAGACAGTTTCCTTTTGGCGAAATTGGCGTCTTCGTAATAGTAATTTTCTATCACAGGGTTTGGAGACCCACAGTTGCATAACAAACAAGTCGAGACTGGAGTTCCTGTTGTGGCTCAGCAGGTTACGAACCCAACTAGTATCCATGAGGATGTGGTTTGATCCCTGGCCTCGCTTAGTGGGTTTAGGATCCAGCATTGCCGTGAGCTGTGGTGTAGGTTGCAGATGTGGCTTCGATCGACCCTTAGCCTGGGAACCTCCCTATGCTGCGGGCGCGGCCCTAAAAAAACAAAAAATGAAACCAGACCAAAAATCCGCCTTTGAGTTTTCCTTGACGTGAGGATCTGCACTGGGTTTTTGGTGTCCCCTGGCTGGTGGCCATCGGCAGGCAGCCTGGTTCCATTTCCCTGTTCATAGGTGCTTAACCACCTCCCCGCCGAGCTGTGCCCACAGCATCACCCACTGGAACGATCCCTCCCCCACTGACTGCAGAGGTGCTGGGCGTGCAGACCTCGTCATCGGGGACTGGACTCCCACGTGCTGTGAGAGCCTGAGATGCTGCAGCATTTGCTGCCTCCGCTTTGGAGTCATGCTGGCCCATCTCCCACGATTCTGGCCGGTTTACTGTGCACTTAAAAAAGGAGAATGATTCCTAATGGCCACGGTGGCCTCGGGCCAGGAGGAAAGGGGCTGTCCCTCCACTTGAGAGTTCAGGGGTCAGGAGAGGCCAGCCTGACACTGGGTGGAAGTACCTTCCAGGAGAGGCATGCTCTGTGCACTACCCCCAGATCACGCGTTCCCCTCTCAGAGCTCAGAAGCGAAGGCGTCCTAAAACCGCAAAGCACCGTTTTCCCCACTGGTAGGCGGACAGGCTCGGCTTTCAGAGAGACCAGGATGAGCTGCATTTCCGATTGTTTCCTGGCGGCTCTGGTCCACACGCGGCTGAGGTCTGTAACTAGGGCTGTCTGCTGGGGAGTGGATGCAGTGGAAGCCGTGAACGGCCCAGGCCGGCCTCTCTTCCTCATTTGTATGTTCTCTTAACCTGCCACCGTTTTTATCCCCCTGTCATCTTTAAAGAATGTCTTTGGGGCAAATTCTAAAGAACCGTGATGGGCAGACCCTCGGAATGTCACCTGGGAAAGGCTGCCTGACCGAGCAGGAGGAGGGTCACGACATCTGTCGCATATTGGGTGGGTCGGAAAAGATCGGAGGAGTTCCCGTGGTGGCTCAGCGCTGACGATCCTGACTGGTATCCATGAAAGGTGTGAGTTCGATCCCAGTGGGATAAGGATCTAGCGTTGCCGTGAGCTGTGGTGTGAGGTCACAGATGCTGCTCAGATCCGGCATTGCTGTGGCGGCTACAGCTCTGATTTGACCCCTAGCCTGGGGACCTGCATATGCTGTGGGTGTGGCCCTAAAAAGATACCCCCCCCCAAAAAAAAGAAAAAGATGGGGGAGAAAAGTCCTGATCTGTTGAGCTGGATTGAGGCGGGTTAGGAAGTGACTCTGTCTCCCTCTTGAGTGTTTTCTTGCCCAAGAACCATGTCCCAACTCAGCCTGTTTGTCACGAGTGGCCTGACACCAGTGCCGGCTGTGGTTCTCTTTCCCTCGGGGTGTTTAATTCAGGTTATGCTTGGAGGGTGTTTCCCACAGTTCACCCAAAGCCTGCGTCCTTGCCCCACTTAGGGCTGTGCAGTCAGGCGGACCTACCTACGCGGTGCCGGAAACCATGTATGATGGGAGAGTTGAACTTTGAAAAAATACTCTCTCATCTTATAGTTCAGGCAGATACAACTCTACAGAAGTCTGGGAATGACCTCAAAATGTGGAATTCCTTTTTTTTTTTTTTTTTTTTTTAAGTGTGTCTCGGTCATGTTTTAGGAAAACTTGTAATTAGGAAAGAAATGCCTTTTGTGTGTTGTGTCGAACGCCCGCCTTTGCATTCCGAGGCAGCGGTTCCCAGCACTTTGCTAAATGTCAGGGAGTTAGTGCCGAGGAGCCGGGCGCACCCCTGTCCCTCTCGGGCCTCGGGTTCCTTTCCTGCCCACGTGGCCACCGGCTATTCTCACACAGAAGCTGCTGCTACTCTGTCTCCATCGAAAGCTTGACCTTTCTCCCTCCCTCCTCCTTTCAGAGACATGGTCCTCTCAATGTAAAAAGTCGTATTTGATCAATAACATGATGTCACCGCCCCGTAGGAAATAGTCATTGTAGAGCCATGGCCTCAGTCTGATTTCAGTCTGATGACCTGTGTTCCCTTCCCTGTGCCCTCCCGCAGCCTGGCTCTTCTGTGTTCGGAGGGGACCAAGCAGAATGCTGCTGAGAGCAGAGCAGCGGCCTTCCACAGTGCTCCTGGCCTTCCCCGTGTTTGTTCTAGAACAGCGCCGGAGTCTCTCAGACAGGCCTCCCTCCGTCTGTCTGTGTGTCTGTCTGTCTGGATCCCTTTTTGGTGATCTTTTAGGTCGTTCACTACTGATTGGCCATTTCTGCGTCATGTTCCTGCACCTCGAGTCTCTACTTAGCCTGAAGTCCCGACGTGGATTCCTGGGGCCAAGGCAATGCACGGTCCTGTGTCTTCCCGCGAATTCCCAGAGGGTCGTCCCAAAGCACCCCACCCACAGGGTGCCCCTCACCCCCTCCGCTCAGCCTTCCTCCCGCCAGGCGGTCACCCCCTGAGTCCTGCTGGCTTGACGCGTGGTCGGTGGGCTTCCTGCTCAAGGGTGCGTTTCTTTCACCTCTAAGGTTCTGGGCATTTAGTGGGGAGCATTTCCAAAGAAGCACAAGACTTGGGGGGTTTCTTCACCTCCTCTTCCCTCCTGGGCCCTTGGGCTGCGGCCGCCGGCATTGATCAGAGGAGGGTTTTCAGGCCTGGGTCACGTTTCTGAAGGGATGGTTCTGAGGCCCTCCTGGGGAGCCTGCCTTGGCCCAGGCATCTGGACAGGATTCGGGCCTTGGCTGGGCCGTCACTGCCGTGGGTGGTTGTGCTGGAATTTGTCCTCTCCCCCTCCCTGTGTCCCAACAGCTGTCGGCAGAGGCGTCCCCAGGGCCCGGCTGTCCAAAGACCACCCCCCCCCCGCCCCCCTCAAAGGCAGTGTGCCGGCGGGGGGTGGGGGGAGCAGGCGGCCCTGGCAGCAGGGTCCTCGGGCCTCAGGAAGTCAGAGGGCGGCTGAGGCCTCTGTTCATGAGGAAGCGCACACGTGATTTTTGCTTTTAGGTGAAAAAAGTGACTCGGGCTCAGTTTTCACAGCGGATTTCCTGCGGCGGATTGGGAAGGACACAGAGGTGGACCAGACGTGGCAACGTCTTCCTCCTGCTGTGCCCGGCTGGGGGCTGGGGTGGGGGGGACTCGGGCAGGGGAGGCCCAGAACGCGGGGGCTCTTGGAAAGGTTGCAGGGCACGCAAGCGTTTCCCCCGTTATCTTTCAGCCGTCGGGTGGCGTGATGGCAGTGAGCGAGGGCCAGGGAGGGGCTGGCTCTCTGGGTGACTTAGAGGCCTGGCTGCCTGTTCAGAGTCACCCAGTGAGACCCGCAGCACGGCCACTGGGAGCCCGCAGTTATTTCCTTCTCGGTCCGCGGGCCCTGGGGGTCGGTTATCTTGCACATCCGTCGGAGCCGATAGGAAGGCAGACCCTGAGAAGCTCGCTGTTGAGCCGTAACTCAGAAATAGGCCTTGTGCAAAGAGCAAACGCCTCTTCCCTCCCATCCTGCTCTCTTCATGGGGTCCCTGGTATCTGAGCCAGCACGCGCATTTGCTTCTTCCTGTGATCTTCCCTGAGAGAAAACTGATTATCTAATCAAAGGAAGCAGGCGACAGAGCCTCGTGGTGTGTGCTGCCCTGTCTGGTGTCCCCGCGGTGCTGGAGGTTGGGGACGAGCGGGAAGGTGGTTCCCCAGCCACGCTGCAGGGCGCTGGCTCGCAGGGCCGCTGTCCCCTTCTGCAGCCGGGGAGCTCTGGGGCCGCGGAGTCAGCCTGGCCAACGTCAGGGGATTATGTGAGCCGTTTCCGCTGCAGGTGGCTGGGAAGTGCACGGACTCTTGGAGGCAGGATGAGAGGATGGCAGAAGCGAGTCTGGGAGAGCCGTCAGATTTCTTCCTGATTAGATAATACAGCGGGGGTGGGGGTGGGGGTGGGGGTGGGGGAGGGGAGGGGTCTGTGCCTCCCTGTCACTGTCAGGTGCTCGCCCATGTGGGTGTGCGTCCCAGGGCTTCCTCTGCCTCCTCTTGGTGACCTTTGTCCCTTGGACTTGCAGATGCTCACGCAGGCGTTTCCAGGGAGTCCACCCTGTGAAAGCACGGAGGCGGCCCTGTTGATCTGAGCAGGGCCCGTCCTCGTGCTCGGCCCTGGAATAGACAGTCCCCGAAGACTCTTAGGCCCCAACTGCAGGTCCGAAGTAGTCTGTCCACGTGGAGGAAGTCCTTGTGATGCCTGGGCCGGGCGTTTCGACCACGAGACCATTGGGGGAGAAGCTGGCTGCAGCCGCTTCGGGATTTGAGACATAACCCCGTGTGGCATTGCGGGCTGTGGCGTTGCGGCCACCTGCTGGTGTCCCCTCCGTTGGTGTGCCCTGAGTGTTGACAGAGAGCTCCATGTGTGATGTCCTGACTTACACAGAAGTGGTTTGGATGGACACCTGCTGTGCTATCTTGTAAGAATGGCTTTTGTGGGAGTTCCCGTTGTGGCTCAGAGGGTTAAGGCCCTGACACAGTATCCATGAGGATGCAGGTTCGATCCCTGGCCTCGCTCAGTGGGTATTGCCAAAAGCTTCGGTGTAGATCACAGATGTGGCCTGGATCTGGCATTGCCAAGGCTGTGGTGTAGGCCTGCAGCTGCAGCTCTGATTCCACCCCTAGCCCGGGAACTGCCATATGCTGCAGGTGCGGCTCTTAAAATAAAAATAAAAAAGAGGAGTTCCTGTCGTGGCTCGGTGGAAACGAATCCAATTAGGAACCATGAGGTTGTGGGTTTGATCCCTGGCTTGCTCAGTGGGTTAAGGATCCAGTGTTGTCGTGAGCTATGTGTGTAGGTCACAGACACTGTTCAGATCTGGTGTGGCTGTGGCTGTGGCGTAGCTCTGATGCGACTCCTGGCCTGGGAACCTCCATATGCTGTGGGAGTGGCCCTAAAAAAAAGCAAAAAATAAAGAAAGTCATGAGTACTGGGGTGACAGAGTTGAGCACAAGTGACTTCTTCTCCTGAGCGTCACCCGCTTTGTCCTTAGAAAGCTACACGCGGTTGTGGGCCGATGATGAGGGGCTTTGGCCGTGGTGGGCGTGTGCATCAGGTGGGCCAGGTGCCCCCTGCCCCTCTTCTTTCTGTCTTCCTGCAACCTTGGGTGGCCCCAGCCTCCCGCCCCTCCCTCCGCCTCCTCTGCCCTCAAGGCAGTGAGGTTTGGTTTCCCTGTTTACCTTTCGCCCCTGGGTTAAGGGTGGGTCCAGGAGTTGTGATGGTGACTCGTCCTGCATCCCACCCTCAGCCCAGCCCCGTCCCTCCTTGTCGAGAAGCGCCGGGGGAGGACCTGCGAGGAGCCTGCAGACCACCGTCTCAGACTTGCTTAAAGGGCCTTAAGTCAGAGGTTCCAGCAGGGCGGCGGCGGCGGCGGCGAGGTTCCGTTGCCCTGAGTGGTTCTGCCCTGGAAGGCGGGTTTTCCATCCCCCGTGAATCCAGCCACACAGCCTGAAAAGTGCTTCCTCCTCTTCGGGGCGATGCCGTCTTGGTGTTGCCTTAAAGTGAAAGCCACTGCAAGACCAGAGCAGTGGCCGCTGCAGAACCGCCGTGGTGGGGCTCTGTTCCCAGGGTGGGAGAGAAGCCGGGCACCCCTTCCGCAGCCAGGGCTAAAGCCGCTGGGGGAAGGTGGGTTGGCCCAGGCCGCTCCCCTCCGAACATCCTCCCGACCTCCGCCTGTTTCTGTCTTTAAATCAGAAGCAGGGACTTCGGAGTGCGTGTGACCTGGGCTCTGATTTCTGCGCCTTCCCTCCCTGCACTGCTGTGTGACTGGCTACCTCCCCTTCAAGGCTCTAGGCTTTTGTTTGGAAAAAAAGAGAGGAGTAATGATACCCACCCCCAAACGCCGATGGGGACTCTGTGTGATCAGATCTAAAATGCACACGGCCGCTCCTGCTACGCCTAACTTGGTCCCACCCGGGTCGCCCTGCTGATGTGCTCAGTACAGTGGCTTCTCTGCTCGGGTCTTGGAGAACCCAGAACCGTGTGCGGGTCCCCAAGGAGGCCGGCCGGACATTTCCAGAGGGCTTATTTAAAATCCTTGACGTTCTCTGGACTTGAGTTGTGTCACTGTTTAGGGAAGGGAAGGGGCCCGGGAGGGCGGTGGGTGCGGTCACTGGGCAGAGAGTGAGCATCCCGGCCCGGAGGGCTGTGTGGGGTGGAGGGGGACGTCACTTTTCCCTAAACCGGGGAGCGAGGCCAGAGGAGATGTTTATGTTTCTATTGCGGAGTGAGTCCTAGTGACATTTTGGGTGCAGTTCTGCCTCTGCGTCCAGGAGATGTTAATTTTTCCATTATTCCATCATTGACCTTGTCAAGCTTTAAAAGGGCTTTCACACTTGTTGTGTGTCTTTTTAAAAATGTGTTACTGCAATGATCCTTCGATGATGTACCATTCTTCCAGAATTCAGGGGAAATAAGAGAGGGCGGAGGACAAGAACATTTGGCTTTTTACAGAATCTGTCATTTTAAGACCTGTGCTAAAATGTTTATCTAAAATGATCTGTTGGAGTTCCCGTCGTGGCGCAGTGGTTAACGAATCCGACTAGGAACCGTGAGGTTGCGGGTTCGGTCCCTGCCCTTGCTCAGTGGGTTAACAATCCGGCGTTGCCGTGAGCTGTGGTGTAGGTTGCAGACGCGGCTCGGATCCCGCGTTGCTGTGGATCTGGTGTAGGCCGGTGGCTGCAGCTCCGATTCGACCCCTAGCCTGGGAACCTCCATATGCCGCAGGAGCGGCCCGAAGAAATAGCAAAAAAAAAAAGTAAATAAATAAAAATAAAATAAAATAAAATGAACTGTGACATCCGTCATGTCAGAAGGGACATCAGTGGTTGACATCCTGGAGCTGCGGTTTGCACACCTGTGTGGAGGTTCATGAGAGACATCTGGAGGCTTCTGGAGACAGATGCCTGGGCCCCACCCCCAGAGATTCTGATTTATGGGTCCAAGGTGGGGCCTGAGAGTCCGCATTTCCAACACCCATGCCGTAGTCTGTGGATGCTGCTGGTCTGGGGAGCACACGCTGAGGGGCACTGCCCTGGCAGTCCCAGGATTTTAAAGGGCACCGTGGATTATACAGTGAATGAAAATGTTACTGATTTACGGGTCTAGGTCGTGCCAGGGTGGGGTGGGGTTGATGGCGGTGAAATCAGTTGTAAGTGCTTCAGCTCTCCCATTAGATCACGGGCTGGCTGCTTTCATGATTTACTCCTGAGTGTCTTTTACATCAAGGTAGTGGCGTTTTAATTTCCAGCTTGCATTAGTTTATGGAGTTTCCCAGGTAACAATTCAGTAAGTCAAACTCGATGACCATGTCTCTTGACAATCAGAAAAGTGTTCTTTTGGAGTTCCCGTTGTGGCTCCGTAGTTAATGAACTCAACTAGTAACCGTGAGGTTGCGGGTTCGATCCCTGGCCTCACTCACTGGGTTGGGAATCCGGCATTTCCGTGAGCTGTGGTGTAGGTTACAGATGTGGCTCGGAACCCGCGTTGCAGTGCTCTGCTCTGGGCCGGTGGCTGCAGCTCCAATTGGACCTCTAGCCTGGGAACCTCCATATGCCAAGGGTGCGGCCCAAGAAAAGACAGACCAAAAAAAAAAAAAAAGTTCTTTTGATTGGAAGGCAATCGTTGGATGGAAAAGATGAAAATAGGAGTTCCCATTGTGGCTCAGCAGGTTAAGAACCTGACGTAGTTTCTGTGAGGATGCTGATCCTTGGCCTTGCTCCACGGGTTCAGGATCTGGTATTGCCCCAAGCTGCAGCGTAGGTTGCAGATGCAGCTTGGATCCAGTGTGGCTATGGCTGTGGTGTAGGCTTTAGCTGCAGCTCCAATTCGACCCCTAGCCCCGGAAGGTCCATGTACTGCAGACACATAAAATAAAGCATTGATGAGACCCGGGAGGAGTGAAGAGATTGTGAGCGAGCCCCTGCTGCTCTGGGGGCTGTGGTGGGTGTGTGGGTTTATTCATTTACCCCCGCCCATCTCCGTATCCCCCCGTCCCCACCATCTCTCCATCCATTTCGTGTTGTTCTTGTGGCAGTTCTAGGCACTGGGGATGGAGCACAGAAGAGCGAGGATAAAGCTGCAGGCTCACGCTGTGGCTTGCTTAGCTTCTGAGGTCCTGGGGGTTCTTGCAAACGAGCTTGCCCTCCACCCCCTCACCCTGCTATTCGCAAAAAACTCAACATGAATAAATGTATCCATGTTCAGAGTAGAAAATAAATGTGGTTTCTGCAAATTACAAACCTGTGACTTTAGGTTCAACGGCAGTTAAAGGTCTAGAAGGACTCCTTAGGAGTGCTTTGTGCCTTGTGGGCAGCGCTAGCCTGCTCCCCGGAAGTCGCCCAGCCAAGATGGAGACAAGATGGGCAACTACTCTGGGCAGTGCCAGCCGGGCGAGAGATCTGGTACCATCGAGAAAACTAGGCTTCGGATACCTGTCCGGCTGTGGTCTTCAAAATCTGTTTTTGAAGTACTCTGATCTCCATTCTGACAAGTTATGGAAGACGTATTTGCAGTGAATATTACAGACAAATGGCTATTCCTAATGGTTAAAGAGCTCACCCAGATAGGTTACAGAAACACGACGATTCCCGTCGGTAACCGAACAAAACCCAATAAATCTGAGATGCCGTTATTTGGACAAACAAGCCAAGTGAGGACAATGACACGGAAAGGTCATTCTTATGGCCCTGATGTGGGGGTGGGGTAGACTGTGACCAAGAAGCCTGGGGTTGGTGGGTAAGGAGGTGGCCAGCATTGAGGACCCCCCCCCCCCCAAATGACAGCGGCGTCAAAGTCATTTGCTTTTTCCAGAAAGCAGTTTGGAAATGAGAATGGGTAAAAGGTTTGTACACTGTGACTCAGGAATTATGCTTCTAGGAATCTAAGCTAAAGAAATAGAGATTTTCATGGTGATTGATGGATTTATTTAAATTTCTGCCCCGACTTGTTCCAAAAAGGATATAAAGCCGCCCACAGAGATGGTTGGGTAATTAAAGACAAAATACCATCCGTGAAAATGTCTGCTCTGGATGAAAATTAGCCTCATGTTACCCAGAGTGTGTTCTAGCCTGAAATGCTTAGGGTTTGGGGCATCCTTTTGTCTTTTGAACTCAATCTCGTAGTGGTTGTTTAACTGGAGAGAAGTACAGAGTGATGCCAACTGTTGATCAAGGTCTAGATCGAGTGTGGCCTTGCCTTCATTTGAAGACACCCCCGGACTGGGCAAGACAGTGGCTGAGCAGCCTTTCTGAAGGCAAAGGGCGGACTCTTCGGGGCGTTCTCTGATCGACCTGCCATAAGCCAGTCTGTCTGGGAGCAGCCACCCCACGCCCCCCTCCTTACTCCCCACCCCCCACCCCCGTGAGGGTGGGCCTGGCTTCCAGGTGTGTCAGTGGACACCACCCAGGCCACCTGGTCACTCTCCAGCTGCTGTCCCTCACAGCTGGAGGCCCTTCCATGGGCTCCCATTTCTCCGATACCCTGTCTCTTACACCCTCCCTGTTGGTTCTCAGCCTCGAGAAGCTGCCCTGGGCACATTCCTTTTGTCTTTAGGGTGACAGTGTTGATGACACCTTATGAGAACAGGTAGGGGCTATGGGGAAAGAGGGGTGCACGTGAGCAAAGGAGATTTCACAACCTTGTTGCACGGGCGTTGCTGAAGCCTTGGAGAAGAGGGCTCCCGGCTGGGGGTACAGGGCAGATTCTGGTGCTGCCATCCTTTTGCTGCAGTGATCAGCCCGGGCAGGGAGCCCAGCACCAGGAAGGAAAGGAGCCTGGCTCGGGAGGGAGTCGGCTGACTGGATGGGCATCCCTCATCCATCACTCCTTAGCCGGCTGGCCCTGGGCAAGCCTTTGACCTCTCAAAGCCCGTTTCCTCCTCTGGAAGGTGGAGGAAGTGGTACCCGACCCCCGTGCGGGGCACCGCCTTGCTTTGCTACTTAAGGAAAAGGTGTAGCCTCCCCGGTCTCGTCCGCCTGATCCGTCCCAGTGGTGTTTATTATGGGATGGATGGAGTCGTCAAGGGGAGACGTTCCAAGAAGGATTGAAAGGTGGTTGGTTTCAGGAAAAAGATGTGAAGATAGATTGGAGAAATCACCCTTTTGCTCAGAGCATACACAAAATTGTTAAAAAGCCAGCCTACATCCAAGTTTAAAAATTAAAAATAGCCTTTCTTATTCAAAACAGTCCCTGTCAACTTTCAAAAAGAGAGAACCCGAGGAGACCAACATCGTAGGTTACTGAGAGGGGTTATAATCAGCATTCTCCAGCTGCTTATTGCAGTCTGGTCTGGGATGAGGTGATAAAAGGCAGGGCGGGGATTGTCTCCATCACTGTATATTTAATGTAATGTGGGCTTTTTTGTTTTGTTTTGTTTTTTTGGTTCCCTGGCCTCTCTGTAGCCTGTGAAATGGTTGTCAGGAGCCTCAATGGATTCTTCTCTGCCCAATAATGTGTTCACTGCCCTGGTATTTCCTGGACAGCTGGGGCTGCTTAACTATTTAACGGCAGCAAGATGAAGGAAACAGACTTTCCAATTGAATATTTTGATACGTGACGGATTGAAAAAGAGCAACAATATTCTGTATCCCGTATCCTTGTGACTGAATGATAGCAGCTTTAATAGGTGTGGCATCACTTCCCAAGATGGAAAACCAGAGTAAAGAGTAGCTCGCCCAATCCAAGCTTGCCCTCCGATGTCCAGGTGTGGGTTTAGTGGAGAAGATGTGATCCCAGGACGGGGACACATCTCAAGGGACAGGAACTAGATGCGGGTCATGAGTGGTGCCCCCGGGCCAGTCCTAACGTTGACATGCTCTAACCTAAGCCACAGCACTTTTTAAAGGACAGTCTCTTCCCTTCCCACATGACAGTGCTTGACGATAATTTCATCTGAAAAGTCTCCATCATGGGTCTCTGCTTCATTTTCATAAAGGCAAGTGGTCTGGAGAAAATTAGAATAAAAATATCCAGCTATTCGGTCAGAATCTGAGTTGCCTCTCACAGCTCTATCTGGAGCAAATTCAAACATTTATCTGGAGTAAGCAGTGCTTTATCAATCTTTATGTTGTATCTTTGTCACTATGATTTGCATTCAGGTAAGAAGCCCAGCACACTTTGAAAGAAAATGACTTTCTGATTGACTCATATAATTTCAAACAGTGCTCTTTCATGAATAAAGAATATTAATGACTGTACCCAGAGTGATCCCCCCTTTTGTCTTTTTTTTTGAGTTGTGTGATAACAGAAACATCTGTGCATTCCACACAAGGTCAGCTTAGATTTAAAGGCAGGCATATGCTTTGAAAATTAATTCATGCTGGAATTGAGAACATGGAATTACTTAGGTGTCCAGAAGCATCTCGGGCTCACCTCGCTTTTACTTTGGGTCCTGGTCCCTTTATTTCACCCACATCCTGCCCCCTACACTCAACTTCCAAAGTGAAAGCGGATGGAGAGAGCAGACCAGTGCTGAGTGCTTTTATCTGATCAAACTAAAGCAATGAAAATGTTTCTCAAGCCAGGCTGTGTGTGAGCAGAGAAGTTACATTGGAGAGAAGCAGATGATTCCTGGGTTGCCGTATCAGTTGCTTTGGAGTAGGATGCCTTGTATTCTGTGCAAGTAATCTTGGTTTACGTGCAATATATATACATTACAGCTACAACGTATATTACATATTATATAATGTCTGCAACATACATGTGCACATTGTAATACAAGCAATATATTCATATATGTGCAATGCATATATGTTATATAATACAGGCATATATAGATTATATATTTAATATGTTCATATATAACATTCACATACATTTGTAGGTAAACCTATATAATATTTATGTATATTCATGCTTGAGTTTGTTCAGTGGAGATTTCCAAGCTCCCTTTTTCTTTCCCCCAGTGAGGCTGGGTCCTGCATGCTGTGGACGCATCTCCCTTGGACCAAGACCCTGGTTTTTGATCTGGAGATTTATAGGAGAGGGAGGGGGCAAGGCACAGTGAAGGGAGGCGGTTGGGGCTTTGACAGCGTCCACTAATGAGCGGGGCTGCACAGACTCAGTCAGACAAGCAAGGACAGCGTCGTGGCTGGGGTGTGGCCCACTGAAGGTCCCCTTGCCGGTGAGCCCGTAGGAGTTGTCCTGTACCCCAGGTCACAGCCCGTCCCACCGGCCTGGGGGGCAGGTCCCTCCTGCTGCTGCTGGCTGAGGACCCCAGGCAGGGGAGGATGTTGCTTTCATTGGCCCTGTTGCCTTATTACCACTGCCGAGACAGATGCTTGGGTTTGGACGTGACACACCTTTTTGGCAGGACAGTCCTTGTATGCTTGCTTTTAGGGCTAGGGTTAGAAAAAAAAAAAGGTTTCAAGCCTAAAAGCTTGATTACATGGAGTGGACAGTGCATTCTGAACAGAAGAGCTGGGGAGGAAAAGGAGAGACAGTCTGTTCCCCTCCGCGCCAGGGGTCTTTGGTTGGAACTGCTGACCGTGCACGTGGGTTCTCTCTTCATTATTTGAGCGAGACATGCCTGGTTTTCAGTGGATCCAGGAACGTGTTCCGTAGAAAGGCCGAAACGCGGGTCCTTCCCACACACGGGCCGGCTCTTCCCTGTAGTCTCCCCAGGAGGAGGGCGGGACCCTGGGAAGGGAGCCTTGGCTTCCTCTGGAAGAGCCCAGGCTTGCCTCTCTCCACCAGCTCCTGACTGGTGCTCTGGTGCTGCCCTGGGTAGCCCAGGAGCCCGGCTGAGTTGGGGTCGCTTTGAGTTTTTAACTGAGAAAAGTGCCTTTTGGAAACCCAAATGGGACCATTACACATGGACCGCACCTCTTGCTTTGAGAACCCTGTTATTGATGAACCGTGATGGACGGATGATGCCATCAGCTGGGTGTGTCCCCCAGAATCCATCTGTTGAAGCCCTAAACCGCACCCCCCAGCCCCGCTTCAGTGCCTCTGAACAGGACTGTATTTCGAGGCAGGGTCTTTAAAGAGCCTGTGAAGTTAAAACAAGGCACTGAGGTGGATGCTACTGCAGTCAGGCTGGTTTCCTACGTTGTAAGAAGGAGGTAAGGATGCAGACAGGCACAGAGGGAAGAGGACCTGAAGACACAGGGAGAAAACGCCACCGACAAGCCACATAGGGAGATAGCAGAAGAAATCAACCCTGCCCACACCCCGACTTCAGACTCAACTGCTGGAGCTGCAAGAAAACACATTTCTTCTGTTTAAATCCTCAAGTCTGATACTTTTTTTTTTTTTAAATTGACTGCACTTGTGGCAGGTGGAGGTTCCTGGGCTGGGGACTGAATTCCAGCTGCAGCAGTGCCAGATCCTTTAACCCACTGTGCCACGGCGGGGGATGGATGAACCCGTGCCTCCGAAGCGACCTGAGCCGCTGTAGTCAGATTCTTAACCCACGGCGCCACGGCTGTGATACTTTGTGATGGCAGCCCGAGCAGACAAGGGCAGAGATGTTTCCAATGTCATTGCGAACTTTCTCTTGGCAGTCAAGGTCATTGAAACCTTGGTGGCCGATGAAATATTTATGGACATTTTCCTTTATGCTTTACCCCTTTTAGAAGCATTTCTGTTTATTTGTGCGCCCTGTTTTCTATTAGCAAAATGAATGTTGTCTGTTCCTGGAAATGACAAGATTTTGCTTTAGAAATGGCACTGTTAGTGCAGCGCTTGGAGGGACAGAGTCGACAAAGGCTCGAAATGTCTGGCCGTCTCCTGGGCGACGTGCAGGTTTCCTGATGCCTTCGTCTTGGTCCTGATGCCACGGTATCTGGAGTGTGTCTGATGCTAGGAGTTGATGGCTTTGTGCGTGAGTACTTCCACTTTCAGAGCGGGAGGGCTGCGGTTTGACAGACTTTCCTGCTGCCCTCCAGGCTCAGGGCCAAGGGCCTGGGAGGCAGAGGGGTGACAGGGCCCTGGGGGGCACAGTGGTGGCGGGGGCAGGTGCAGGGGCTGCGAGCTCCCCAGGCGGAGGCGTGCTCATCAGGTGACCTGGCAGTGGATTTGGCGATCTGGGGCAACTAGGTTTTCTTGGGAGGGGTGCCCAGGAGTCGGGCTGGAGGCCTGCGCCTGCTCAAAGCAGGGGAGGGGAGGGGGCCAAGGGCTCTGCTCAGCCCTTCTCAGAACCTCAGAAGGACAGAGGGTCTGGAGCGGGGAGATTTGGGGATAATGCTGACCCCTGGACTGGTACCATGTCCCTAGAGATGCAGATGAAATGGGAGCCTGCTTTATCCCAAGCTGCCTTGAATTTTCAGCGTCCCCTCTCTTGGAACTGGGTGAGGGCCTGTGTGTGTGTGTGTGTCTGCCTTCCTTCTTGTCTGCCTACCTGCTCCCGAAGTCTTTGCCACTCTGACATCCGTTCCTCACGCCCACCCCGCACCCAGTAGAGCACGATGAAGTTCCCCGACTCTTTGCAAAGCCCTCATCCTGCTCCGGGCCCAGCTTCCTCTCCAGCCTTCCAGAGTGGGGTCAGCCACACCCCTTGGGCACAGCCGGTGCTTTTTGGAGGGAAGGCATATCTGGACCGCTCCATTCCAGCTCCAGGCGTTACTGGGAGGTCCAGGGCACCTTTCCCGTCTCTCTGTGACTTACCTCCCAAATCTCTAAAATGGGGATAATTGCAGAGCTGCCCTCTGTGAAGGGCCTCCAGCTGAGCCAGGCCTTGGTCACGTTGGGAAGAGGGAGCCCAGGGCTAGTTTGCCTGAGCCTTGAGGGCCCACATGGGGAGGCCTGGGCTGCAGGAGGAGGGTGGTGGGGTGCGGGCTCCTTGGGGGTCTGGGCGGAAGTGCCAGAAACGCTGGGTTGGGGGTGGGCCTGGCCACCCTGCTGGTGGCCTAGTATCTTTGAAGCCTGGGGTGAAGCCTGAAGTAGACTGGAGCCTCCCACGCGAGGCTTTGGTCCTGGAAATCTTCAATCAGTGCGAAATACCTTTTTATATCTTGTCTGGAAGGGGGCGGGTAAACTGGGTTGCTCACAAAAGAATGGCCCCACCACCGCCCTCCAGCCTTTGTCACGAGTGAGACCTGCTTCTGGCCCTGCGGCAGGAGGTGGGCCCGGCCCCCCACCCTCCCCTCCCACACAGGCCTGGCGGAGGAGGTGCAAGCGAGTCGCAGGGTCCACCTTCGTCCCTTTGAGGACAGCCCGTGAAGGCTGGAAAGTTCCAGAGGGTGGCCATCTCAAGCACTACATTTCCTTGACCATGAACTTGTAATTCTGCCTGAGAAAGAGGCCTTTTGCGTGAACATTCTGCTGCCTGGTGTCACCTCTTTTTGCGTCCAGAAATTTCCAGCGGCAGCTGTTGCTTCTCTCTCCGTAATTCTGGGACAGTTTGGGTGCAGCGAGGTGCTATGTGCAGAGAGGCCCTCTCCGTGGGTGCGGGCAGCTCCGACAGTGCCCCTGAACCGGCCGCTTGAAAAGTGAACGCCGTTAGTTCTAGAACTTCCGCAGTGCCATGTGCTGAGCATTACTGCGGGGGGAGGGCCCCTTATGAGCCTCTCTTTAAAGAGTTCTGAGTTCTCTCGGATTCTCTGTCTTCGAGGGTGTTGTCAGCGCCTGGAGTCAACAGCCTGCGTTTCATTCTGTCTCAGTGAAGGCCGGGTGCCGGCCGGGTAGCCTCTGCTGTCTGAATCCAGGTGAGCAGGTGGAGCACCCCATCCTGGGTGGCATCCTGGGCACGGTCCAGGCCCAGGCCGGAAGGGTGGGCATTCCCACCCCGCGGTCCCTCCAAGGAAGGCTTTCTGGAAGCTGCAACCTCTCTCCCCTCTGACCAGCGCACACGTGTGCGGGCACCTTCCTAGCCTTCCCTGGGGGGTGGCAGTGACCCTGGGAGGGGAGACTCGCTTCCCCTGGAAAGGCCTGGGCTTGTCTCTCTCCTTCAAATGAAGCCTCTGGGAGTGCCCGTCGTGGCTTAGCGGTAACAAACCTGACTAGTATCCATGAGGACTCGGCTTCGATCCCTGACCTTGCTCAGTGGGTTAAGGATCCGGCGTTGCTGTGGCTGTGGTGTAGGCTGGCAGCTTTAGCTCCAATTCGACCCCTCGCCTGGACTCTCCAAACGCTGCAGGTGTGGCCCTAAAAAGAAAAGCAGCATCATCCTCTGGGAAGACCCCGCCCCCATCATGTTTGTGTGTTTGCCGCCAAGGGGGGGCATCTTTTCTCAGGGGCGGCCGCCCAGGGCCGGATGCTCTGAGGAGTTTTGTGGCCGGGGAAGAAGTGAGTCACCCTCTTCTGTGTGTCTTTCCCTAACCCCTGGGGACTCCGTGGATCCCCTCGGGGCGGGGGACCGCTGTGCGGGGTGGCGGCCGGGCAGGTCGGCTGACCTCTGCCGCTTTTTGTGCCACGGCCTCCGCCTTCCTGCCCTGTCGGGCTCGCGACTGGAAGCGGCCTCCGGGTTGATCAGACTCACCATGAGGCAGCGTTTCTTGAGCACAGCGCTGCTAAGGGCTGGGGCTTAGAGACGGGGTTGCGGGCCCGAGTCAGGGACCCTGGTCTTCGGGGGTCGGGGGGGGCGTGTGGTGTAGTGAGTGTCAGGTTGGAACAGGGTGATTGGAACCAGGAAGGGGTGTGCACAGGTGTGGGGGGCTCACGGACTCCTGAGCCCTGGCAATGAGAGGGGACAGCTGGTCCCGCAGCTCCGCTGCAGGCGCTGGGGGTGTGGGGGCGGCCGTAGAATGGAGCATCCTGGGGGGCAGCAGACAGCACGCGCTGCTCTCAGCACCGGGCCGGCAGGTGCTTCACAGCGGCACGGCCTTTGGTCACCACCTCTGCTTTGTGAGACTGGGGACGGAGACTCAAGGTCACTTTCCCAAAGTCGCAAGGTGGGGTGGGGGCGTGGTTTGCGTCCTTCTGGCCTTGGAGCCCAGCCCCCAGCTGCTCCTTAAGTACAGCAGGGATGGGTGGGGCTGTCTCGGGCACCAGTGTGGGAGGGGGCCTTTTATTCTGCAGGTAGCCCGAGTCTCTGGGGGGTCTGAGCGGGAATTGTACCCTAAAAGTCCATTGCAGCAGAAAGGATGTCGCCTGGGAGGGGGGCAGGAGAGGCTCTTGTTTCTGCTTTTTATTAGCAGGAGCTAAGCGAGTGTTTTCGTGGGCTGGCCTGGCCGAAGTGGGGTGACTGTGATTGGTGGTACTCGGCTGTGCGTCAGCACCGAGCAGGAGAGACAGGTGTGGTTGCGTGGCCCGTGTGAGGCCACTCTGGATGCTGGCCTGAAGTCTTCCTAAGGGGGCCTGGGGCCAAAGCACTTTCAGGGAAGGCAGAAGCTTGGGCAGTGGGGTGGGGAAGGGGGTGGGGGCTGCAGGCCACCAGTGCCCAGCCCTTTCCGCTCTGCCAGCATCTATCTGCAGGGGGCTTGGGGTCCCTACCCTTGAGCTTGCATGAGAGTCTCCTGAAGTGGGGAGGGTCTGGCGGGGGCTGCATGCTTAGTGGACACATCGTGAGGAACGCAGTTCAGTGGGATGGGTCGTCCTTTGGGGTGAGGGTAGGGGGAGGGGTCTCTGGGGCATCAGAGGCTGGCAGGGCTATAGCTGGAGCAGAGACGGGATAGCTTGTGGCTTTGGCTGCCGGTGCAAGGATCCGAAGGATTGGGCAGGGAAGGGTGCTCTGGTGGAAGTTCTAGAAGGAGAGAAGGGCCAGCACGGAGGGTCTGACCTCTCCTTCTAGAAGGGCCGTCCTGGCTGTTGGAGGCCAGACTGGCGGGGCTGCCTTAGCGGGCGTTTGGCTCTGGGAGGGGGCCCTGAGAAGCTGGTGAAGGGAAAGGCCTGGGCTGAGGAGGTGGGTGTGGCCCGGTCCTCCGCTCGGACCCTGGACTCCCCTGGCCGCCTCCCTTTGTAGGGAGTGACAGGAACAAAGGCACCCAGGACTGGCGCCTAAACCCATGCTCTGTGTATCACTCATCGCCAAGCCCACTAGTCATGTCCTGAGGGGTATGCGACTTGAGCTTAGAGGCTTCTCAGGCTGCCTTTGATCCACCTGCCGCTGGGCAGATCAGGCGCCATGAACCTCCTTTTTCAACTTTGGAAAAGTCTGGTGCTGATTCATAACCAGCTTGCAGTTTAGCAACACTCCTGGGGACAGAGCTGGCGTTGGGGGCAGCGGGGTGGGGTGGGCAGAGTTTTGAGACCCGCCGATTGGCCATAGCAGATTTATTTATCATTTCCCCCCTCGGTCTGTCTTTTTTCATGGAAGGTTCTGGGGTTGGTGGTGATTTTTCAAAGGAAGCGAGCCTGACACAACATGATAATTGGGGAAAGAGGCGCATAAGGCCCCACTCCCCCATCTTCCTGCTGCAGGAACCCCTCGCCCCTGCCCTTGGCACGCCGGGTGCTGACAGCCCGTGTGTGGCAGGCGGATGAGAGGACAGGGGTTTTATTCCTTCTTCCTGTGTCACAGCTGATCCTGGTGTCCCCAGAGCTTGAATGCAAACTGTCGCTGACGAGGGGGTGGCTGCTGCCACCAGCCGCCCTGAAGTGTTTATCCTCTGAGTCTGGGGACCGGGAGCTGGTGACACACTGGCTAATGAAGGCAGGAGGCTGCTCACGTGTCTCCCACTGCGGATTTGGGGCGGGCATGGGGGGGGCGGCGGTGAGGTTTCAAACAGGCATCTTAGTCATGTTTTTAGCATTTAGAGGAAAACGTATCAAACCTGTACGTCCCCGGGGCACAGATGAAAGATTTCCAGATATTTTGGCGGCCAAACCACACACGGTATGTGGTAGTGATAACTCCTGAGAAAATAGGCTTGTGTTGGTGGTGAGCTTTGTGACAGTGCCGACAATAATCCCCAAGGCATCATCTGTGTCCTCGGTTTCGACTCTCACGGAAGCTGGGGATTTTACGGATCTTTGGGGTCCGTGGATCTGAAGACCAGCCTGCTTTAGTAAACATCCAGCTGCTGTGAGACCCGTCGAAGGGGCTGATCTTCGACAGCCTCTGGCATTTGTTTCTATTCCAGAGGCGGCCAGGAGGGTCCACGCCAGACCCTTGCTGGGTTTGAACTGTCGGGTCTGGAGGACCACTGAGCAGCCTCACTGGGGGGTCCCGCAGAGGAAGGTGTTACCAGATAGGCTGGTGCCGGAGCCCCTTGCACCGCCGAAGGCTGGAAGGATTAGGGCATCCCTGGGTTTTCTCCATGCAAATCCCAAAGCTTCTTTGCAGCTGTTCAGGGGACAGGTGCAAAGTTGGGGGTTGGTCTTGATGAAATCCTTCTGACACCTCAGCCGACTCTCCACAGAGCTAGGGGAGCAGCCTCGCGGGGAGCCCTGGCTGCAGCCAGCGCCCAATACCCTAAGGGTGACCCTAAATGGGAGCTGCTGAGGGGGTCACACCCAGCAGTGGCGTTTGTTTCCAGAGAGTGGCAATGAATGGGCTTGGCTCTGGTTCTCCCTTCAGCCACTTTGGCCTGACACAGGCCTGTACTGGGGAGTGCGAATCGACTCCTAAGGGATTTGGGCATAGTTTTGAAACCAAGCCCGCTTTTCATGGGTCTCCTTATGTGGATGTGAGGTTTCCGCTTGGCTTCCGACGCTTCCTGGGGGCTGCAGTACTGGCTGTGGCCGGCCCGCTCCTCTGTTCCCGCGGTGGCCTCCGGCAGGTTGGCTACCCTGGAGGCTGCTTTATCTGTGAAATGGGTCAGATGGAATCTCTTCCAGCCCTGGCTCTCTGCAGTTTAAACGGCGGCTCCCGTGTTTAAAGGATGGAGTGACACTGCTCTGACCTAGTGCAGGAGGGGACCCTGTGAGAAGGCAGCTCCAGCCCTGTTTCCGTGGTCCCTCCAGCCTGCTCCCCACGTCCCTGCCGGGTTCGAGGCCTCCTGGAGGGAAGCCAGGAGCTTAGCTGAGATCCCACAGGCTCTCTGATGCATTGTCCATACCCGGGCAGGCACGCATGGGTCCAAGTCTTCGAGCATCTTGCATAGGACATGCTCTGATTAAACACAATACAATATTGCTTAGGGTTTTAAATAGTTACTGTAGGCAGAGCTTCATTATTGTCCTTTCCAGCATCTCAGTCACATCCATGACGCTCATTGGTTTAAACGAATTATAAGTGATGACGTGTCTGTCACATAAGGACTGGCGGCGGCGCCCTCCGTCTCTACTGCTGTTCTTCGGACTCCGGGGAGGATTACTGGAGATCATGGCTTCTCTTTTTATAGAGAGGCCGTCCAGAGCTCTTCATCATGACCTACAGAGGCAGGCGGGACGGGCTGAATGAAGAAAATGGTAAAATGAGAGGTCGAGAAGCCGGGGACACTCCCCCCTCCCCACCCCGTCCCCTCTCCACGTGGTGTGTCTTGCCTGTGCCTTTGGACGGGTCCCCCCGGAGGCACTTTGCCCCCAGGAGACATCTGGTGATGTCTGCCTGCGTTTTTTGGTTGTCATGGTTGGGGAGGGGGTGCTGCTGGCATCTAGTGGGCAGAGGCCAGCCATGCTGCTAAATAAACAAGCTGTGATGCACAGAGCAAACCGCCCCCCCCCCCGCCCCCTCCGAAGAATGATCCCGCCTGGAACGCCTGTAGGCTGAGGTGGACACACCCTGCTCTGGAGGAAGGCCACGTCCCATTGGGAAACCCTTTTTGAGTGTTTCAGGTGGAAATACTTTTCTGCCTTCCTCTTACCTGTCTCTTCTTATGACATTTATTATTATTTTTTAATTGCCTGTGTGACTTTTTTTTTGTCTTTTCTTAGGGCCACACCCGCAGCATATGGAGGTTCCCAGGCTAGGGGTCCAATCAGAGCTGCAGCTGCCAGCCTCCACCCCAGCCACAGCAACGCCGGATCTGAGCCGCCTCTGCGACCTATACCACAGCTCACGGCAACGCCGGGTCCTCAACCCCCTGAGAGAGGTCAGGGATGGAACCTGCGTCCTCATGGATGCGAGGGGACGCCACGATGGGAACTCCTTTATCACGTGTTAGCACTTTTTTCTGGTTGTTGGTTATTTGTGAGCCTTGTCAGTTCCCATGCCACGTCTGTCGGGGTCACCGTTCCAGATGCACTTCACACACAAAACCCCCCCAAAATCCAGCATGAGCGCCCACGCCGCCCCGCGCAGGCGTGGTACCCACCGCCAGCATCTTGTGGTGATCACCTGTTGTCTGCCGTCCAAGCAAAAGACCCCTGCCCCCAGAAACCCTTGTTGGCGGGATACTGAGCGGGACTTGAGTTCCCGCTGGGGGTAGGTCTCCCCCTCCCCTTCCCCCCCACTTCAGGGGCACCAGCTCTCCAGCTTCCATGTGTGCAAACTGCCTGACTCTCAGATCCGAGGATGCCTTCCATGCACCTTTCATCTAAGGTCAGGCCGGCAGTCATGGACCCGCTTTCCTCACTCTGGGGCTGGAGTCTGGCTGTGGGGCCGGCCGAGGTTACACTGTGAGCTCCCGGGTAGAATGGAAGTGCCTGGAGCACAGGTGCTGCCTTACAACATCCGGGGAGCCCTTTACCTCAGACCGTCTGGGCCCACAGTTGGGCCGGCAGGCTGCACTGCTGTTGGTCCTCCAGGAAAAAGGCGAGCAAGATGTAGGTGCTGGGCGGTGGGGTGGGGATTTTCTTCTCCTGGATCAGAACGTCCTTGGCCCTAGGACCCAGCATACTCCATACTTATGGGACTCGAGGGTCCAGTCCTTATCTCCTGGGTCCCTAATGAGCTCAGCCTGGGCAGGGTGATGGCAGAAGCTGGGCATCACGGGAGGTCTTAGATCAGAAACCCTTCCTCCTGCAGTGATCCGACTCAGTTCTCCTGCCAAAAGGCAAAACACGAAATGGTTAGGAAAACATGCAGCTTTCTTTTTGCTTCCTAAACGTATTTGTCAGCCTGCTGCCAGAAGGGAGAGTCTGTCACGTGCCCTGCCATGGGGAGGGGCCCTTTGTGGGCTGCTGGGGTAGGTGTGCAGAGGCCAGGCCAAGGTCGGCTGGGGACAGGTTGCCCGCAGATGTGTTCCTGCTAATACTGTCAACGAGGTGACTAGCTGGCGAGTTTGGTATTTGGGAAGTCAGCTTGCGGAGCAGACGGCTGGGCTGTGCTGACTACCAGGGGTTTCCTTTCTGCGAGGCTGGTCGGCTGTACTAAGGCTTGCGAAATAGTATTTTCCTGCAGGATGTTTAATTTATAGGCAGCTCGAAATGGCCCAGAACAGGGAAGTCGTGGGAGGGGGGCCAGAGGATCTCATAAACTCGGGACTGGGAGAGGGAAGCCAGCTGCCCGAGGGAAATGGGGGCGTAGGTGGGCTGCCCCCCCCTTCCCCTATCCCCCACCCCCCACCCCTTCCACAGTCCTTCCTTCTCTGACACTGGCGGCTCTGCAGTGCTGAGGTTTTGCTGGCCTGCCTGCTGCTTGGTTTTGATGTGGCAGTAAAATCAACTACCGTCTTTCTTTTTTTTTTTTTTTTTGAAGCCAAAATGGTGATACAGACATACTCCATGGCATGGAATCATGCAAGAGGTAAGGGCCTAATGCGGCTGCTTGAAGAAGCAATAGGTAAATAAAGCATCCTGCTGACCTGAACATGCATAGCATGATTATTTTAATTTTTCAAAGGCAGTCTGGCTGCCTGAAAGGGGATGGAGATTTTTGGAGGGGCAGGCTCTGTCTGAGCCTCTGTCTCCTTCGCCTCGGAAGAGCCCACATATTCCAGGGCCGTAGGGAGGGGGCAGGTCGCCCAGGTTTTTCAGCGCCAACTGTCAGACCTCACAGGCAGGCATTACGATTGGGATGGAACAGGTGCTGCTTATGAGGCAGGAAGCACCGAATGGTGATGAACACACCGCCTCTGGCGGAAAGAGGTTCCCTCCTTCAGTGCCATCTAAGATCCCATGTCTTCTAAGGTGGATCAAATGGAATCTTCTACTCTGCAGCCTGCATCCTAGTACGGCACAGTGCAAAACCCGGGCTGGATTTGCGACAGCCCAGCAGCGATGGGAACGGTTCACTCTTGGGGCCCTAAAGAAATGCTCTTCTCCATCCCAACCTCCCACCCACCCCCGTGCTCATACTCCGCGGGTGCCTTAGGTGACCAGATATATTTATATATCCTAACTGTGCGCTGATTTCAGACTAAAATTCACCTCTGTGTTTGAGAGTTGCCGTGGTCTCAAATACTGGTGAGAATGGACCCCAGGCTAACTCAGGGCTTTGGGTTCTGGCCCCAGCAGAGATCCCGGCCTCTGCACTGCTGAGTGTTGATTTTATTGCTTATAAACGCGATGGACCTTTCTGTCTTTGCAGCTGTAAAATTTGAGGCTTTTGCTGCATCCTTGGGTCCCTACCCCGCAGGCAGAGTGCTGGGCACTGCCCTGTACCATCTTTTCCTCTTCCTGTCTTTGTATGTTCAGTGACTTGGCCCTGAGAACTGCCTGCAGCAATTTTCACAGGTTTGAGGACAGAGAGACCCTGCCTTGTCACTGCGGAGTGTCACCAGAGATGCTCAGTATATATATTTGATAAATAAATAAATAGAAAAATGAACAAATGAAAACATGCTGAGCTGTTGAGATGTCATTTGTGCTCTATGAGCATAAAGTTTGATAATAGTCACACATTCGTTTCTCTCTCTGAGGTCCACAAAGTGAACTGTTGGCAAAAGGAATGACACTGAAGCATGGGCATGGGCACAGGCAGTGTGACCTCAGGTTTAGCTCAGCAGTGAGCTGTGTAGCCTTAGGGGAAGCACTCACCCTCTCTGAGCCTCTGCATCCCCTGAACCCAATGGGTTCTAGAAACCTTATTCTGATAGATGATTACTGCTTGGCTCCCGTCCTAGAAGTTGGTGGTTCAAAGGGGCTTTTTATTGCAATTCAGAAGGTAAGACTGGTCTGTCCTGGGGTCCCCACCTTTGCAACGAGGGCATGTTAAAAGTCACCACTCCTGAACCCTTGAGTGCCAAGAGCAGGTGCCCTATGATCGTGGCAATCACATTGTTCAGGTGGAACCACTGAGGGTGATGTTTTGAAGTACTTGAAAAAGAAAACTTCAGAGTTCCCTTGTGGCACAGTGGGTTAAGGACCCAGCGTCATCGCCGCTGTTACACATGTTCCATCCCCGGCCCGGGAACTTCCACGTGCCACAGGCATGACACCCTCCACCCTGTAGTCCTTTTTTTTAGGGTAACTTTAGGTTCATAGCACTATTGAACAAAAGGTACAGAGAATTTCCATTCCTCCCCCCCCCCCGCCCACCCCCAGGTGGAGCATTTGTCACCATCCGTGAACCTACACTGACATGTTATCACCTGAAGCCCAGAGTTTACACTGGGGTTTATGCTTGGTGTTACATATTCTCTGGGTTTGGACAAGTGTGTAATGATATGTGTCTGACATTATGGCATCATACGGAGTATTTTCATTACCCTAAAAATCCCATGTCATAAAATATCTTTTAAAAATTAAACTGCATCAACTAGCAGTTTTTCTGATTTATTCCATCAAATCTGAAGAGTTCATTTCACTCTCAGGTAAAATCCAGATTTCCTAGGAGATAACCCCCCGTTAGTAAGCAACCTCATGATTCATCTTTATATTCTTTTCAGGGCTCTGAACACAGTCGGTGCCACCTAATTACTTGAAAGATTAAAAGAAGGGAAATCGGCTCTTGCAAACATTTGTCTCATCCTGGAGGAGCACCTGGCAGGCACACTTCCTAGGAACAGCCTTGGCGTTTCCAGGCCTAAGGGAGGTTGTATAAGAGCCTTCAGTTTGATGAATGGGCATTGTATTGGTGACACTAGCTTTCTGAAACTTTTAAACGAGCAAACCTGAGAGATCAGTGTTCAGGACCTCATGAAGAACTAATTAAGAGCTTTTGATCAACTATGTGTGAACATTTTGCCACATCGGGTGATATCAGGAGCCGGTATCTATAGAGCAAGAGGTAGCAAGTGGGAAAATGATGGACGAGAAATCAACATTAACTATTAATGGTAAATATTGAGTGCTTACACAGAATGTCTGCACATAGTCTCTTAGCAAATTCAGTCATCAAGAATGCACAGAGCTTAGGTACACCCCCCACCCAACACACACACACACACACACACAACACACACACTTTACAGGCGTCAAACCTGAGGGGGCTCGGAAGTGGACAGGCAGGGCTGGGACTGCCAGCCTCCCTTCTTCAGCTCTTAACCACTGTATTCTGCCTGTTATCCTGGGCAGTATATGCCCGCCGGCTGCCAGGAGTTTCCCCCACGCATTGGGAGAATCCGCCCAAATGTTTTAGGAGTGAAACTGCAAGGTCCTTCATTTGGAGGGCAGAGGTGTGGGCACAGCGCCATCACGGGATGCTGCCTTCTGGGGCCCTTCGTTCTGTCCTTACTGGGAGTGCACCTGCTCCTGTGTAAAGTTACCACAACAAGTACCTGGGGTACCTTGGGATTTTTTTTTTTAAACAAGTCTTTGAGTCACATCTTCAGAGCTCCTTGATTAGGAAAGGTGCTGCCTATAAATCATATAAAATATGATGCCTCGTAAGCCCCCAGAGGGTGGGTTCAGGCGGGGCATAAGCACCGCCCCCTCCCCCCACGCCAGCTCCAACCGGGGGAGGCTCCGGTCCGCCCGGCTGCAATCCACCCCGGCGCTTAGGCCTGGCTGCCGAGCCGCGCTCCCGCCGCCGCCGCCGCCGCCGCGCTCCCGGGACTCGGCGGCTGGGCTGGGCGCGCGGCCCGCGGTCCCTGCACGTCGGCCCCCGCCCGCCCCGCCCCGCCCCGGCGCGCATTTCCATTTTAAACCACCGCCCGCCGGCCCCTCGTCCGCCGCCGGCGCTGCTGCCCGCGCGTCCCGAACCTAGGGAGTGGCGGGGGCTGCGGAGCCGCCGAACTGTGCGAAAAAACCCCGAGGATGCGAGCGGGTTCGGCGCTGTAGACAATGAAGCCGCGGGCGCCGCCGCCCGCCCCGGGCCCAGCGCGCCGCGACCGCACCTGCCGGTGAGACCGGCCCCACGCCTGACCCTCCGCCCGCCGGGCCCCGCCGGCCGATGGCTCGGCGCCCCGGGCCCGGACCCCGGCACTCGGGCCGCGCGGCGCACCGGCCGGCGGGCGCCGGAGGCGCGGTCCCCGCAGCTTGAGAGCAGCTCTCCCGGCGAGCGGGGGGCGTGGACCCTCTCCAGGCGCGCCCGCCCGCCCTCCCCGCCTCGCCCGGCGACCGCCCGACCGTGCGGCCCGGCCCGCGGCGCGCTGGATGCGGCGGAGCCCTGGCGAGCGGCGCGGCGGCCGCGGCCCCGGGCGACATGTACCTGCTGGACGGCAGCGGCGAACCCGCGTCTCCGCCTGCGGACGCGATGCAGCGCGGGACGCCCCCCAGGAAGACAGTCTACCGCATCTCCGTGACCATGGTCAGGAAGGAGCAGCTGGGCGCTCCGGGCCCCGGCGGCCCCGGCCCGCGCCCTGCTCGGAGGCCCCGGCCCGCGCGCTCCCCGGACGCACCCGGGCGGCTCCTGGAGGAGGCGGCGGCGGCAGCGGGCGCTGAGGATCTGGAGGGCCGCCGGCCGCGCGCCTGGGACTTCCGCACCTTTCGCACCCGCAGCACCGGGCAGCTGGAGCTCGGGCGGCTCCGGCCGTGCGCACGCGACCCGGAGCCCGCGGATCTGGCCGGCAGCCCCCCGACGGTGGAGGAGGCGCCTGGCTCGCTCGCGCCCGGTAGCCCGGACGTGGAGGAGGCCCGGGCCGCACCCCTGCGACGAAGCCTCAGCTTCAGGCACTGGAGTGGGCCCGAGGTGCCGCAGGGCCTGGCCCTGGGCCGCGGGAGGCGCCACAGCAGCTCCGGGAGCCTGGCCTGGGCGCCGGGTGGCGAGGCTGTGGCCGACCCCGAGGCCGCCCTGGAGCCCGCGGCCTCCGCGCAGCCCTCCTCGGAGAAGCGCAACACCCTGGACGTGGGCGAGGTGCTCAGCAAGAACGATGCGCTCTCGGACCTGGAGCGCTGGGAGCGCAGCAAGAGCAAGAACCGCACGCTGGACAACAGCGACTTGCAGCGGCTGGAGCGCGCGCGGGCGGCGGCCGCGGGCCCCGGCGCCGCGTCGGAGCACCGACTGCTGCGCTTCTTTAGCGGCATTTTCGCGCGCAGGGACGGCGCGCCCGGCGGCGGTCCTTCCCCGCGGAGCGGGGCCTCCAGGCCGCGCGGCTACTTCAGCAGCCTGCGGCGAGCCCCGGCCGACACGCACTCGTCCAGCGCCGAGAGCATCGACGGGTCGCCGCGCAGAGGTGGGCAGCGCGGCGGCGGCGGCGGCGGCGGCGGAGGGGAAGGCAGTGGTGGGAACCGGCGGGGGTTCCTTATTGGCCTGCTTGGCTGTGCCCGCCGGGGCTTGGGAACCGCTAAAGAGACCTGTCGTCCTAGGTCACCAGCCAGCAAGTGGCCATGGTGGAAGGGAACTCGTACTGGGTTTTTTCCCCCAGTCATACTGCAGGTCTGGAAGTTCTGCACTGCCCCTGCTCCCACGTGCGTGTGCTGGTGCCTTTTAGGGTCTGTCGCCTCGGCCAAGGGAGAGATCTCTTTGCCAGGCGGTGCCTATCTCCCGCAGATGCTGGCGCGCGCGGCCTTCTCCGCAAGCAGGCCCGCGAGCCGGCTGCTGCAGCTGCGCGCTTGCGGGCTGTGATCCCTGTGGGCGGCAGCAGGAGCCCGGGCTTGGCCCCTGAGGCGGCCGGGCAGGTGGCGCTGGCCGGCCTGGAGCGGCGGCGTTCACCTTGCTTAATTTCGCCCTCCGCCCCCGAGCCTGGTCTCCCAGCGGGGCGCCACCATCTGCGAGTGCTGCCGTGTGGCCTGGGGGATTTGGCAGCTCTCACCTGTCGGTCCGCTGGTAGAGCGGGTTCACTCTGGTGGTCAGAGCGAGGCCTTTCTGCCCACAGCCTTCCTGCCAACGGGTATCGTGTGGCCGGAGAGATGGGCTGGGACAGGACTCTGTGCTAGCCCAGGGCCGGGAAAACCGCAGCCCCGCAGCCTGTTCTTGTGGCCTCCAACCGCAAGCTTGCAGGGAAGATTCTGGAGGCAGATGTGCTAACATTCTCTTGCAAGAATGGACTCACCTTCTGGTAGTTGTTTAGGGGTCAGAATCCTGTAGAAACTGCACAACCCCAACCCCTCTCTCTCTACCTGCCTGGGCATCCCGCGCGAGGGAAGGGGCTGGGGGCGGGCCGTTGGGCTGGATTGTTTGGGTTCTTCCGGAGGCGGGGGAGGGGCCTGAAGGGGGCGGTGGTCTTCCTTTGACCGCGGAAAGATCCTCAGTGACCTCCTTTCTGCGCCTCGCCAGAACTCTTGTTTGGGGCTGTAGTGGGGGTTTTAACTGGAGCTATTCGCCTGTTAATTCCTGACCCTGGAAAGTACCCCGCCTCAGGGACCCTCACAGGTGAGCTGGCTGCCCAGGGTGTGTGTTTGACCAGCCAACACAAAGGAACCACCGCCCTCACGGAGGGATTTTAAAGGTAAACTGGAGACAAGTGAGGTGGTGTTCTCACATATTCATTGATCCTCAGGATGTGTTACAATCAGAATGTTTTGGTTAACGAAGGTATACCCTGGAGTTATCTGTGGCCCGCCTTGCCCTCGTTTAACCTGCGGCAGGTATCTTTTGTTTTAAGCTGCCTCGGACGCCTCACTTTGAGCCCAGCCCTTGTGCCACCCCTCCCCCCATGCCCTTAAACTATTGAATGGGGTGTGAGTTATTTTGTTGCGACTCTTGGTTGGCATCACTGGCATCTGGTGAAGTTCAGATATGCAGGCAGCAGGACTTCCTCTAATAGCAGGCTTGCATCTCTCTTCTCTTGGGCTTTGTAGAAAACAGTAATTAGCTGCCTGGGTCCCAGACAAGTACCCCCGGGGGGCGGGGGGTGTGGCACAGACACCACCACTTAGAAGGAAAGTGTTTCATTGTGGTGCCTCTACCACAGGAGTTGAAAGCATTGGGGGCTGGCTGGGTGTTTCCTTTCTTGTTGGATGGAGAGTGGATCTGAGGCAGTAAAGGTGTGGAGTGTATTGGAATTTTTCTCTCTAGGGCAGAATAAGCAGATAACAGCAGTAATAATTAGAATAATGTGGGGTTCCTTTGTCCCCTGTGGCTGTCCCTTCTGAGGGCGGAATTACTTTGGTCTGAGAGCAACGGCAGCAACGTGGGTTGAGGAGCAACCGAGTCTTAGCGAACTAGGTTACAGCACACAGTTGGAACTCTAGGGCCTTACCAGTTTCGAGGCCATCCCAAAACGATCCCCTCCCCTGCCCTTGGCTAAACTGCCTGCAACGTCAGCCTTCTTAAGATTTCTGTGAGACCAGCATCTGTGGCAAGTAAATGGTCTCAGGAATCGGTGGGAGCTGGTGGGACGTCCCGTCTTAGTGCCGCTCTGTATATGCTCTCTTCCTGGGACATAGATTGTTCGCAATTTAGATGCTGTTTAAGTGAGGGTTTGAATTGAGGGTCAGATTCTCTCAGGTAACATTCAGGTACAGTGGCCCTCGGGCTCAGTGTCCCTGTGAAGGTCCCCAGTTGGGGCCAGGTGGGTTTGCAGCGCTCGGGAGTTTGAGTTTTAGGAAGCTATTGTGTGCGTGACCGAAGACGGCCTGTGTGCCGGGTCAGCGCCCTGTGCTCAGGTGAACAAGACGCTGCAAAGCCTGAAAAAGTCCCACTCGGTGTACAAAATAGGCTTTGCCACCAAGAGGCTGCTCAATGTGTACATAAAGCTTCCGCTTTCAGACGTGTTTGGATGTCACAGTTCTGTAAGCTGGTGCAGACCCGTCAGGAGGAGTGTGCTTGCTTCCTTTAATCTCAGCCACAGGGTATCAAAATGGGACAGCCTTTCAAATATAAAGGATGCAGGTTTCCTTTTGTTAGACTCTTTCAGATGTTAAAAATTTTGAATTGACCCAGTATCTAATTATCATATGATTTATTTGGCCTCTCAGAGTTACTTGTTTTAGACTCTTTGCAAGAGTCTTCTTTTCAGAACACACACAGGCTCACACATTGCATAGCTATGGTTTTCTTCTAATCTTCATTCAAGGCACTGGGATGAAAGGATCGAAGCTCCTACCTTTGCTGGATGATTCTCTTGTGCCGTTTCTGTTTCTTTTTTTAGCTGCACCTTTGGCATGCAGAAGTTCCCGGGCCAGGGATTGAACCCGCACCACGGTGGCAACCTCAGCTGCAGCAGTGACAATGCCAAATCCTTAACCTGCTGAGCCACCAGGGAACTCCCTCGTATGCTTTTGAATCCCTGTTGGTTCTCATCTTTTTGAGGGGCTTTCTCTTCCTTCCTCGTGACATGTAAAAGTCACCTCTCAGAGTTCCCACACCGCTGCTCTCTGTAAGGTCTGTTACCGTTAGGGAGCCCTGGAACCTTTCAGCGAGGCCTTATGTCAGATCAAGGGCAGTTTCTCGCTACCTGATATGCACGTATTGGGGCAGAGTCTGTTGACACAAGTATAATTCAATGCAAAGAAAGGTCCGATAATAAATGATTAATTACTCCATAGGTGTCCCTCTCTGGCGCGGTCCTCTGCATCCCTGCTGCCTGATGCTCCTTGAAACCCGCTGCAGGCAGTACCTGGCCGGGGCCACACGTGTTTCCAGGCTGTTCTCTTGCCGTCCTGGAGGGTTGATTACAGCAATTAAGTGACTCATAGATAGCCTGGACTGAGGTTAGCTTTCTAAATTAGTAATTTACCACCGATTTTCCATAGCACGTTTTTACGAGTGGCTTTGTTCTTTAATTTTTGATTCCCTTGATGTGTATTGCTCCGTTTGTATAGGATGATAGACTCTTTTATAGTTTTTTTTTTTTTTTTTAAAGCCTTCAGTGGAGGGGAAGGCAACAATTAAATGAGATGAAATGGCTGCATTTTTTTTTTTTTAAACTTGATTTGTTGCTGAGGAGAAGGTACAGGGTTTTAAAGGCTGTAACTCAGTTTCCCATTTGAGACATTTTGAACTAATTACATGCTCAGTGTTTTGAAACTCCCTTGGTTTCTTACAAATGAGTCCAGGTGGCAAGTTAGGAAAACCCCCATGGTTGTTGTGATAAGATTGAATTGTTTTCCTGGAGACGCAGCAGCCCACTTGGGAGACGTCGGAGCAGAGCTGTGCTGGTCAGCCAGAGACCCTCCGAGCAGACACGGGACACTTGCGCTTTGTCTGGCCATGTGTATTTTCTCCAGCGGGGGCCCACGTTTCAGCATAGTCCCGTTAGCATCTTTCTCTATGTCCCCCTGGGCTTGGGACATCCTGCCCCCAAAGGAATGTTCAAACGTCCATCTGCTAAAGAAGGCCTCAGTTTTAACTTAGCCTCCCTGCCGTCTGGTGGATTGTGCAGTTAAATGCTAAGGCTTGGGAGCCTAAGACCTAACTTGTGCTTTTGAATCCCTGTGGGTTCTTGTAATCTTCAGTCAGGGCATTGGGATGAAAGGATTGAAGCTCCTACCTTTGCTGGATGATTCTCTTGTGCCGTTTCTGTTTCTTTTCCTTTTTGGTACGACTTCAGAGTATTTTTATTCTGTGGCATCACCAAGTGTTTCTTGAGTTTCTCGGGCGTGATCTGCAGCAGGAGCGGAGAGCCAGGGCTTAACGGGGCGCAGTTCCTGACTCACGAGGTCAGTGGCCTCTCGGGGGAGATGGCGAGGTTCCAGCGAATCACCACCTCACGGGATGCTTCGGGGAAGGGGTGACTGTCTCTCTGCCCCGCGTGCTTCCCGTGGAGCACAGGTGTGACAATAACCTGCCAGTGCTGATAGCCAGTGAGCCCCTCCTGGGTGTGACTGAAGCCTGTCCTGGTTCTTAATGGAACTAAGAGCTCTGTGCTTGGCTCATAGAACTGTCACACGTGTTTGTGGGAACAGTTGGGGAGGAGGAACATAAGAAGAGGAGCGAATGTCCTTGAGCAGGGGAAGGAGTTAATGAAGGCCTCGCAAAGGGGTAAAATGGTTTGGGTCTTCCAGGATCCGTAGGAGTTTACCAGTAGCGAAGAGGAGATTCTTCACCAGCAAGCTACACGAGGTTTCTGTAGTGAACGCCTAAAAAGTCATTCCTCTTCCCCAGATCTGTGTGACTAATGCCACCGTCAGCCGTTAAAAAGATGTTATGGTTTCCACGAGGTTTTTTTTTCCCCCCTTTTGGGGGGGGGGATAAGTTGTTTTTGATGGGAAATTGCCTTTAGGTTATTGTTATCCTTTTTGTGTAATTGATTGAATTATATTCACTTAAAATGAAACAACGAGTAAAATAATAAAATAGATTTTATTTATTTAGGACAACAACTGAGATAGAGTGTGTACAGCAGCAGTCACATCCTCAGGTGGTGAACAGACTCGGTATTAAGGTCAGCAGATGAGCGAAAAGAAGGCCGATTATTGTCTTTGCATCATTTTGAAAGAAAGGACCAGCTGCCCGCCTTGTTTTGGTCCGGGTTTTGTTCGGCTCTAATTGAGAGTCAGTCGGTGGTGATGATATTTACTTGTTTGTAGGTTACAGCCTTCGACCTTGTGCTGCTCATACATTTCCCTCCATGCAATCACCATTTGTTTAGTTCTCTTTTCTGCCGTTAATTTCCTTAGGACAAAAACATAGATGCTCCTGCAGTTTTTACAAACGGTTAGTACACATTTATTCATTTGACTGGTTTTTCATTCAAGGATACATTTTGACCCTTTGTTTTCTTACAAGCTCTTGATGATGTCATTTGCATGCTGTTTTCAACAGTCACAGCGCCCATGGATCTGTAGATTCAGAAGGCTCACAAAAGAAGTCTGCTCTCAGGGTTGGAGGATGGGACTCTGGTCCATCCTCAGGACCAGGGCGTACCAGCCGGAGGCTTGCCAGGGGCTCTTTTGGCTTCTCCTTATCTAACAGATGAAGATAATTTTAAGAGGCGCATCTCACTGGGTGGGAGTGAAAGGGGAAGGACGGCTGCTTTCTCACTCTCATTTGTTGAGCGTAGTTACAAAGCCCTGAGACTGTGTCTGGTAGGGTCGTCACATCCAAGAATTTGTGTGACTTAGTGTGCCAGTTGTTAGGTCACCCCTTAGGACCACCCTTTTATTCCGTGGGCTATCTTTGGGTACCACCAGAAACAGCGTCATTGGAGTGGATGTTCATCTGTTTGAGAGGCTCCTCTAAGCGAATCGTGTGTTCCCTCTATGCCTGTGTCATTGCAAAGGCTTCTTTGAGCCGTGCTGCTCACTGGCAGACCCGTGAGCATTGACGCCGTAAACAATGCCACCGGCCCCTGTGACGTAGCTCCTGCCCTCTCTAGGTGTCACACACACCAGAATTACTCCGATGCCACTTCTTTGGTTGTTGGGGGCAGGGAACAGCGGGTGTTTTATCTACCTTGTCCCTTCCTGTCTCACTTAGCAAGGGCTTTAAAACAGTGGAAAAACCAGTTGGCCTGTGAAATATGTGTAACAGGATTTTGGACCTAAGGCTGCCACTGGTAACTTGCTTTTCTGTAGTCTAAGTCCTGCTGCCTTAGGCCTCAGGCCTGTCCCGGTGGTGGGTAGGTGGAGCTGGGCAGGCTCTGTCTCCAGGTGCCCCCAGCTTGCCCAGAGCTCCAGGATATGTGTTTATCTTATTCTTCTGGTTATTTTAGTTGCCAGACTAGAATCCCAGCCTTCTGAGAATCTGACCTCTCTTGCACTTAAGAGAAGATGCCTGATCTGGCTTATGGAAGACTCTGGAGGCCTGGTTCCTGTGAAGACACTTGGGGATTTGGAAGGGACGCTGGGAGTTTGGGGGAAGCAGGCCCTAGAAGGCCCCATAGTCAGTGCAGAGGAGTGCATGCGCTTGGGGAAAGGCTGATGCAGAATCTGCAGTCCCTGCACGTTGGAGTGGCGGCCCCTTCCGTGGAGCGGGCGGTCCCAGGAGGCTTCCAGGCACAGGCTAGTCGGGGACCTTTGGAAGAGGTGCTCTGTTTGTTGCCTGGGGGCTTAGAATTGGGCTTCGAGTCCTGTATTAGTTTTTAAGGACCTTTCAAGATCCAGGATTTTGGTGACTTTTGGACCTGGTCTCCTGGGAGGGAGTCAGCTTTCTCCCTGACCTACAGAAAGGGTGTTGGTCTGTAATTTCTTCGTCCTGCTGTCCTGCCCGGCCTCGCCTGGCCTCACCTGTGGCTCCTGCTTTCCGCAGCTGGCCGGTCTGAGACTTGGGAAGAGCCCTGCCTGGCAGCCAGGGAGGATCTGCTCCCACCTCCCCAGGGCTACCCCCCAGCTCCTGCCTGTTGGGTTCATGTTGGGCCATTGAGCCCCTCACGGTGCCATGGCTGTTTGTCCTTTTACCCTCTGGTGGGTGATGTCCCAGCATGGCCATACCCCGATGCTCTCGCAGCCCGTGCTTCTCTCTTGTCTGCTTTCTCTTAGCCTTCTTCCCTTGATAACGGCTCTCAGGTATGAGTTACACGATGATGGCTCTCAGGTATGAGTTATACGATGACGGTGGCAGGAAAGAATGTTCCTCTGTTTATCGTGGGAGCGTTTTTTTGTCTTTTGTCTTTTTAGGGCCGCACCCTTGGCACACGGAGATTCCTAGGCTAGGGGATTAATCGGAGCTGTAGCTGTCGGCCTATGCCACAGCCACGCCAGATCTGAGCTGCCTCTACGACCTACACTGCAGCTCACGGCAACACAGGATCCCCAACCCACTGGGTGAGGCCAGGGATTGAACCCACGTCCTCATGGATGCTAGTCGGGTTTGTTCACCGCTGAGCCACGACGGGAACTCCTATTGTGGGAGACTTTTAAGTTGCCGCGTGGAGAAGGCGCAGGATCCAGAGTCAGAGGAATAGGTTTGGTCTTAGCTGCAAACTTAGGCTCGCAAGGCGCCCCCAGAAGTTGTTTCACTGCCCCGAGCCCCATCTGCCTCATTTATTTAAGTAGGTGTTCAGCATCTCTGCAGCCGATCCTCAGGGAGGCCAGGATAAATGTGAAAACGAGGCTTAAACCAGGCGGCTGCGCAACAGCTCTGCTTCAGAATAATTGCCTGTCGTGTGTTCTGCAAAAGACCCCAAGATAGAACACACACCCAGTACGGGCGGGGATAGGCTTGGATTCCCAGTTGCTCTGAGATAGAAGTTTCCCAAAACTCTAGGTAGGAGTTAAGCTTTTGTTTTTGTTTTCACCCCTTCACCCTGTGGTTTTTAAATGATCTTTACTTTTTTGTACATTGTTGACCACTGTACCTTCTCTTTATCCATGGGGAGAACAGAATCTTTTTTTTTTTTTTTTCCCCTTTGGCTTAATCTTTTTTCTGCCTCTTCATTTGTGTGTCTAGAAGGGTTAGCTCCATTGGGTGCATATGCATTCATTTCATTCTTGCAACGAGCCAAAGAGGTGTTTATTTCCGAAAGCTCTCCGAGTCCCGCGTCCTCACCCTGCCTTTCGCAATCCCTGTCTCTGCTTTCCTCGTCGAGCGTGGTGCCTGAAAAGCGGGGTTCTCCGCCTGCGTGGGGAAGCCCTCTTGCTGTTTCATTGAACA
The DNA here is from genome assembly GCF_016906955.1 of Phacochoerus africanus. Classification (NCBI taxonomy): domain Eukaryota; kingdom Metazoa; phylum Chordata; class Mammalia; order Artiodactyla; family Suidae; genus Phacochoerus; species Phacochoerus africanus. The sequence continues at coordinate 201,113,705 of NC_062546.1, forward strand.
GTGACCAGCAGTGACTCACAGCCTTCAGAGGAAGAAGCCCTGATCCGACACACGGAGTTTTTCCGTGGCGTGGAGCGTGACAGAGATCACGTGGCACCTTCCACACCATCTTCAGGACTCAGGTGTGCTAACGCAGTGATGCTCCTGAGTCGCGGGACCCGGGTTCCCACTCGTTTCTGCTTTGGCCAGCCCACGGCAGCTCAGAGGCGTCAGCTCACATCACAGCACCTGTTCATTGTTGGTGCTGGCAGGGAGCCCTGCTGAGAGGCGCTTGGGGGTCACACGGCTCCGGTCAGGGTGCAGGGAGCTGGCCCCCCCGGCGGGGCTTCCTGGGGGGGACCCTTCCCAGGCCTGGGAGGGCTCATGCAGTGTAGGCTCTTTGAAGCTTGGGAGAATGTGCTTGCTGTTGGAACGTGGCTCAGATGTGGAGCCCCTGGAGGCTCTGGTCTGCTGCTGGGAGGCGTGTTGGGCCAGAACCCAGTGAGGGTGGGAGGGAGAGCGGGTCTCAGTGTGTGCAGGTGCCCAGAGGGTCCTGGGACGTGCCCTCAGCCGGGTCCATTTGGCCTTTGATGTGTGTAGTCCCCAGGCGTGGCCTCTGTGCACCCGTGAAAGGGGACCCAGCTGGCCCCCTGAAGTCAGGTGGAAAAGCACCAAGGCCCGAAGGCTGGTCTCCCCCGGCCTTGTCTTTTCCTGGGAACAGGTGACGTCTGTGTGGCCTGGTTCTGACAGGTGCAGCACACCTTCGACCACATGGGGACACGCCCAAGTCTCCACCTTCGGGAATGTTCCCTCCGATGGTGCTTCCCCGGAGGTCATGTTCAGGCCTCCCCAGGAAAAGCATGGGGCTGGTGGGAAGGGCAGTGGCTGGTCCCCAGAGGCCCCGCACCGTTGGGCCACCCCAGGCTGCGGCCACCGGATGAAAGGACCCAAGTCCACGGCTGCCTTCCCAGTCCCATTCCTCTGGTCCGGACGCTGGTCTCTGAGCCTTCACCCCTTTCACACCCACCCTGCGCGCCGCCCGTGGGTAAGGAGCAGGTGCTGCTGTGGAAGAGAGTTATTTCCAGCCTGGGCTTTTGTCCCCAGCTCAAGGCCACCCTTCACGGCCGTGTCCGTTCCCTCCCCCAAGACGGCCAGGCGCACGCAGAGCCCCGGGGCGGGAGCTTGTCTCTGTAAAGACCTTTAGACTGTGAAGGCTTTGCCCCCACCCATCCTTAAACCACGAGCTCAAGTTTATGAGAGGAGAATAAGTGTCGGCTGCACTGGCACCTGGAGGCTGTGCCCGCGAGCACCAGGCCCGTGAGGCCGGGTTGTTGGCTTTAGGAGTGGATCATGAACAGGTGCCTGGGTGCAGAGTTAGGGGATGGGGTCGTGCGTTGTCTTGCACCAGCCGTACCTCTCATCGCGGGTGGCGGAGGGTTGGCTTGGTGTGCGTGTTTTAGTCCCGTGGCGGCTGCCCGCCCCTTGGTGGTGACCCTCCCCTCCCCCAACACCAGCCACTGTTCTGGAAGGACGTGCCGCCACCCCAACCAGTGGGCAGAGTGAGGCTGTGGGTACTTAAGAAATCTTACCCTCCTTCGAAATGAAACATCATTTCTGGGAATTCCCAGGTGGCTCAGCGGGTCAAGGATCTGGCTCTGTTGCTGCTGTGGCGTGGGTTCGATGCCTGGCCCGGGAACTTAGGCATGTGGCAAGTGGGGCCAAACACACCCCAATAGTTTCGTCTGTGGGGAATGGGTCACAATAACGGCCCCTTGGGAAGAAATCACAGTTTGGCGGTCTCTCCCCCTTCCTCCCTTTGTTCTCCCTCCGAAATGTATGTACTTAAAATGTTGGGTGAAACTTAATATTTAATGTAATATCTGTATATTAAATACAGAAAACTTTATAATTATGAAGTGATTATTTAATATTTAAACTGGGTCCAATTAAAAAATTCACACGGTGCTTATTCGGAGGCCGGGGAGCTGGCATTGAGCGGGGCACAGGCTGAGGCTGGTGGTGCCCCTCCTGCCCTGCGGGAAGCCCGGTCACGTGCTCACAGCACCTCCGGGAGGTGTGGACACAACCGCTGATGGCCAGGTTCCCATGCAGCTTCCAATTTCCGTTCAGAGGAAAGCTTTGCCTTCTTCTTCTTCTTTTTTTTTTTAGCTTTTTAGGGCCATACGTATGGCATATGGAAGTTCTCAGGCTGGGGGCCGAATTGGAGCTGCAGCTGCCGACCTACACCACAGCTCATGGCCACGCTGGATCCTTGACCCACTGAGCGAGGCCAGGGATGGAACCTGCATCCTCATGGAGACCAGTCAGACTCGTTACTGCTGCGCCACAGCAGGAACTCCGAAAGCTTTGAAAACAACCGCCTTCCTTCCCTGATCCCCTGTCCGCTGGATGCTGATGAACCCCGCGGTGTTACTGCTTATGGGGCCACACCCAAGACCTACCTGCAGGGTACAGGTCAGGTGGGTGGGGGCTGCGCCTGACCTGTCCGGCCAAGGGATGCACCCCGGCTCTGAAAGCCCTGGTCTCGGAGGCAGAATCCAGGAATTTGCTGTCCAAGACGTTTGCATCCCCGAGGCCGTTTTCTACAGCGCAGGAGGGTTTGGTGGCATTTTTCCTTTCTTTACGGTCTCCGGAGAGCTCCCCGTCCCTGGGAGGGAGCTGAAGGCCTGAGGTTCCCTCAGTCCCGGCGCCCAGGGGGCAGGCGGTAACCAGCAGCTTTTTTGGGCCCAGCAGTTTCTTCCCCCCCAAGCCTCAGAAACCTTGACCTTCATTCGCAGTCGACGTGCCTTCGGGGTGATGATGTGATTTTTGTGTATAATGCTGCGAGAATCCTGGGGTCATTCATCTTCGACACAACTTGAGATCCATTTCAGAGGCGTTTCCAGACTTCAGTGTGCCTGGTACCTGTCAGTTACAGTTTGGTAGGACATGCAGATGAAATCATGTTCAGAGTTCCCCGGTGCCTCCACAGGTGAAGAGTCTGGCATTGTCCCTGCTGTGGCTTGAGCAGTGGGTTCGATCCCTGGCCCAGGAACTTTGATACGCCGTGGGCGCAGCCAAAAAAGAATCGTGTTATAGCCGATGGTTTGTCTAGGTGACGGCTCAGCTTGTCAGTTCTTCTGTTTCCAAACACTACACAGGACTGTTCTCTTCATCACGGCGAGGCCGGAGATTTACCTGGGACGTGAGCGGCCCGCGGCGGCCGGCAGAGCTGCAGCATTGAGCATCTCTTCTGGCGGGAGGGAGCCCGCCTCCCCGGGAGGGAAGGGTCTCTGGTAGATGACCCCTGGAGTTGTCCTCTCAGCTCTGTCCTGGGACAGTCACGTCTTCACTGGGTCCAACTTCCGGGTCTGTGGCCAGTCAAGGCGTCGGCTTCCTCACGGTGCCTGTTGGAAGGTGGGGTCCTGGGGGTGTGGGGAGCACGTTGCCTGTCCCAGCAGTGTTCCTTCATTCTCTGGTTTTGGGGGGTCGGTGAGCACCCCACTCTTCAGTTACCTTTCACGTTTCCAGTGCCTCTACTTCAGACTTAGTTCTGGAACTTTCTGCCTCTCCCTGGGCCCTCCGTGTGCCCTGCAGATGCAGGCCGCGTTGAGGGGGATCAGATCCCACCCCTCACGGCCCAGGCCCTGCACTAGTCTTGTGTCATTTCTGAGTTTCACGTGGGTGTGGAGGGGGAGATGGCATTTTTCCTTCTGTTGAGGTTTTGTCCTCCTGTGTGTGTAACGGCTCCCGCCCATTATGGCCAGGATAGGGGGTGGCTGCTACTGAAATAGGAATCATGATGTAGGAGTTCCCGGTGTGGCTCAGCAGGTTGAGGACCTGACGTTGTCTCAGTGGGGATGCAGGTTCGATCCCTGGCCTTGCCCTGGGGGCTAAGGATGGGTGTTGCTGCAAGCTGTGGTGTTCGTTGCAGACACCGCTTGCATCCAGTGTTGCCTGGGTTGTGGCATAGGCCTCAGCTGCAGCTCCAATTCCACCCCCCGCACCCCGTCCAGAAACGTCCATCTACCACAGATGCGTCTGTAAAAAAGGAAAAAAAAAAAAGAAGAAATCACAATTTGTCTCCAAGGACGGGGCCTTCAGGTGAGCCTGGCGTCTTAGGGGGGAGGGACCCAGCTTCGGGGACCCATCCTAGGTCCCAGACCTGCAGACTGGTGGCCCTGCCGGTGGCTGTGCTGTTGGAGGACTGGACCCATGCCGCCCATGTGTAGACTGGTCCGTGGCGGTTAACTGCAGCAGCACCTGCGCGGGGGCTCCAGGCTGGCCCTGCAGGGGGCGCTCTGCCCCTGTGGGTTCACTGACTCCAGCAGCACCGACCGGGAGGACTGGCGGTCGTCTGCAGAGAGGGGTCTGCAGAAGTGTTTGTAGACAGGTTGCTTGAGAGTGGGTCCCAAGGCCACCCCAGCGGTTGGGCTGTGGGCTCCCCTGTCAGTTGGGTGGCATGGCCGCCACCTGCCTGGCCCTCAGACTCTGACGCAGTGTCAGGGGACTTGGTCAGCGGGCGGGGTTGTGGGCCTGCGGTGCAGCTCCCTGCAGCCCCAGACTTACCCTTAGGAGCCACGCGGAGAGGGGGCAGGCAGAGCGTGTGTGCAGGACATGGAGCACGTGGTGTGAACCACGGGAGGGGCCGGTGTGGGGTCGTGGTCCCGGCCCGGGCAGGCTCCTGTGTCTCAGGTCTGTTGCTTCGCCTTCATCTATCTCTGAGGCATGATTCCTTCCTCCCTCCCTTCCTTCCTTCCTTCCTTCCTTCCCTTTTTTGGGGCTGCACCTCCGGCACGTGGACGTTCCCAGGCCAGGGGTCGAATGGGAGCTGCCCCTGCAGCCACAGCAACACTCGATCAGAGCTGCACCTGCGGCCTATGCCGCAGCTCACAGCCATGCCGGATTCTTAATCCAGGGATCGAACGTGTGTCCTCCTGGACACTGATCGGGTTCGTTTCTGCTGAGTCACACGGGGACTCCCTGGGAGGTGTACTTTCTCTCAGTGGCAGGGCGCTCACAGGGCTCTTTGCCACCTGGCCTCCTCCATCTCCACCCGAGGAGGGAACGGCCAGGAACGGCCCCATACCCCCGCACATCCTGCTCTGCACAGCTGTCGTGGGGCTGGGCAGTTGGTAGATTCTCGTGTGTGTGTGTGTGTGTGTGTTCACACCTGTGGAGTCTTGGCCACGGGGCTGAGGCTGGTGCTGCCCCAGCAGGTGGCCAGGGAGCTCGCGTGTCGTGCCGCAGGCTGGGAGTGCCAGGAACGGAGAGGTCAGGCTGGCTGTTTCGCCTTCCAGACTGTATTAAAGCACTTGAGGATATTTGCGGTTTTAAAAACATTTAACAAGTTCCCTGAACTGATTTGTACGTATCCGATGACGACGGTTGCGTACGTTTGGCAGAAGTGATGCTGTGTAGATGCCCGGGTGATGGGGAGCCCCTGGGTCTCACTCCGCACTGGCTCCCGTGCAGTATTGTCCCTCCTTTCTGGCCAGGGGTGGGTCCAGAGATGCGCCTCTTAGCTCCCCCTTGGAGAAGGAGGGGTCTTACTTCCTGCCCCATGCCTGGGGTTCATGCAGTGGCCTCATTTTTACTACTCGGAGGACTTCAGAACGCTTTTATTTTGGTCCTTTTTACGGCCGGACCTGCGGCACAGGGAGGCTCCCAGGCTGGGAGTCAGTCCGAGCTGCAGCAGCAGATCTACACCACAGCCACGGCAACGCCAGATCCGAGCCGCCTCTGTGACCTGTGCTGCAGCTGGTGGCAACACCAGATCCTCAACCCACTGACGAGGTCAGGGATCCAACCTCAGGGACACTCACGTCGGATTCTTAATCCGCTGCCTCACAGAGGGAACTCCCTTCAGCACACATTTCTAGAACAAAGGACGGGAAGTTGGAGCTACCGGGGACTTTGACCCCCGCCCCACCCTCTGCCTTTTGAAGGTGAAAGCTTCTGGCTTTTTAAAGGACAGACGGACCCAACTGCCCTCCTGGGACTGGGGCTGCTGCGGGGCACCCGCCGCCTCCCTCTGCCTGAGGCCCGGCTTTGCTCCGGGGTGCAAATCATGCAAATCATTCCGGAGGCAGAACTGTGGGAGGAGCTTTGGACGTTGTGCACTTGAACCTTTCAGGCTTGAGCTGAGTGTAAAACAAATGATAGCCTGGAAGGGCCTAGTTTATTCTTCTTCTAAAGTGTGGGCAGGTGAACACTGGGCCCTTGGAGGCCGGCAGGTTGGGACCCATGTGGCGCTGCTGCCCCGGGAGCCGCCTGGTGGGCAGCCAGAGCCCGGGGCTCCCGTGGAAGAGGTGCAGGCTGTCAGCTCCGGGCGGGGGGCGGTGCTCTTGGATTGGGGTTGCTCTTGCCGTCCGTTTGGGTGAAGTCGTTGTGTTTTTTCTTTGCTCGTGATCTCCCCCCTCCGCCAGCGGTTTGAGGATTGGTTTTGAGAAGTCCGATCAGTAGGTTTATTTTCAGAGTTCTAAATCCAGCCGTGTAAACACGTGCAGTCTGGGCCGAGGGCCTGGCATGGCTTCGTGGCTATTTTAGCCATGCCAGGAGCCTTCTTGGAAGCCGCTCAGGCCGGCTTGTCTCTTCTTGGGCTGTGGGCTTGCATCTCAGGGCTCCAGTGAGAATGCCCGAGCACCCGGAGGGGGCTGCTTACTGGAAGACTGGACCCCTCCCTCCAGATTCTATTCCCGAGGTCAGGCAGGGCCGGGAGCCTGCCCCTGTCTGAGGGCCCTGGGCGCTGGGGGCTGGGCCCTGGGCGCTGGGGGCTGGGCCCTGGGCGCTGGGGGCTGGGCGCCTTCTTTGCTGCCGGCAAGTGCAGCCCGGGCCGCCTCCTGGGCAGGGCCAGTGTCTCTGCGGATGGTCACTGCTCATCAAGGGAGGGGAGAGCTGGGCCTTTTTGAAGGCTGTGCTGGCCAGGGACACACTCCCAAAGGAGTCACGTTTTCACGTTTCCATCACAATAAGCAAAAGTCAGTTTAACACATCTTCAAAATCTACCTCTGGCCTCAAGTTAATCATCTGAGACGTGCCAGCATCCGGGGTGGGTGGGTGGGGGGGCTCTGCTGAGTCCGCGACGGGCTTAGACTCCCCTCTTTCTCCTCCCTCCCCCACCACAGAGCCACACTGGATCTAAAATGATCACATAGTCATTGTCCCTTGTGGCCGTGTCCACAGCAAGGTCACATGTCAGCAAGGGCTGCAACGCAGATGCCAAGAGAAACCTCTGTGACATTTGTCTGTCGCTGGGGGCTCACTTCTGCTGGGCCCCAAGGACAGAGAGCTGTGGGGCGGGGGGGGGGGGGTCTTTTGCTCTGAAGACCTGCCCCTCCCTCTGTGCGGGGAGCAGTCTGCACCGCGTCTTCGTGTCCTTACAGCCGGGTCTGTTCGTGTGGGGGCACCTTGCCAGGGAAAGAGGTGGAAGGTGGGGCTGAGTCCCGCAGATGGACGCAGGACCGCTGGGCGCCAAGGAGCCCCACAGGCAGGGCACCAGTGGAGTCTGGCACAGATGCTGGGCAGCACGGTGAGCCTGGGTGCGGGCGACAGTTGGGACGGTCCCCAGCCCCTCTTGGGACTTCAGGTTTTCATCTCTTTCTGTGTAAGCGCTGGAAATTCTTTTGTTGAGTACGGGGGGTGGGGGTGGGGGGGCGGAGATGGTGCCTGTGTGGTGAGGGGCGGGTGCCAGGACTGGCAGTGCCGTGATGAGGCTCCGTTCTGACCACTGGGGAGAGAGCAGGCACGCTTGTTTTGGTTTCTTTTCTTTTTTTCTTTCTTTCTTTTTTTTTTTTTTTTTTTTGCTGTGCCCATGGCACGCAGAGGTTCCTGGGCCAGGGATCGAACCTGCACCACAGCAGTAACAATGCTGAATCCTTAACCGCTAGGCTGGCTACAAGGGAACCCCACTGTTTTCCAATTTTTTTTTTTGTCCATTGCACCTGACCAGGGCTGACCCCGAATGACAGTGACAGAGGGGCTTTGACGTCCTGGACGCGGTCCGACACACAGGACTGACGGTGGAGGCGGGCCTTCGTCTCTGCACGTGGCAGCCGGCGGCTTTGTCTCCTGGACACGAGGCCCTAGACCGAGGCCACAGGGAGGAGACACGGACCCAGCGACCTGCCAGGCCTGTGATTAGAGCTGCTGGACTTGACAGCTTAACGAGCAGCGTTTGTTTTCTTGACGTAAGGCAGCTGCAGACCTGCTCGTGGCTCTGTGGAATCACTGCCATTTCTTGTGCGTGGGCTCCAGGCTTATTTGTGGGAAGAAAGTCCTCCTGGTTAACTCAGCCCCGATCCTGCCCTGGACACAGGAGTACCCCAACTGTTTCGGTTTTGATTTGCTTGTATCTACGTTAAGTCAAGGGTTATATCAGCCGAAGGCCACTCCGAGGCCCTGTCAAGGAGCCGGGGTCTCGGAAGCCTTCTGCGTGGTCGTGGGGCCCATGGCCTTGAGAGAGGCTGGGCTAGCCCTCAGCGCCGGCCCACTGGGGGTCTGAATGGAAGGGTGTTCCTGGAAGAGAAGGGTCTAGGATGCGAGGGCCAAAGGGACCCCACGTGGCCCTCTTGTCTTACCAGTGAAGAGCTGGGGCCCCAAGACACCAAGTGACTTACTGGAACTCGCCCTGGTGTTCCGTGCAGGGTGTGGACTGGAAGCTAGAATCCCCACCTCCAGCTGGGAAAGTGCTGGTCCTTTATTAAGCAGAGCCTCCTGTCTCACGTGGTCCCCTTGGCACCCCCCCCCCCCCCCGCCCTTAACTCCTCCGGTCCCAGGTTTCTCTGCTGGGGACAGACAAGCTGTGGCAGTAGGCACAGAGTGGGCCCTGCGCCCTGCTGTTGGGTGTGGGTGGTCCTGGGCCCCCCCCAGCCACGCTGCCTCCACTCCTCGGCCAGCCTTTGGCCAAAATTCAGCGACAGCAGGGAAAGCGTTAATCCGGCTCGTTCATTCCGAGGCCATCCTTGCATCCTGTGTCCCCTCTTAGCCAGCCGCCCCTTATCATAAACGGTGATTGCACCGCAAATTAAAACATATTGGTGGCTGTTGACGATTCTTGATAAAATTAATTCTGCTCAGCCCAGTTATATCCACATGGGACTGACACACATGCAGCCCATGAATTGTAAATATCTAAGCCTTCTCTGTTTTTTTTCAGGATTTGTTTTAACCGGGAACATTTTTTTTTGTTTCAGCTTTGTCTTAAGTTTCACAAATAAAGTGGCTGTGGCCTGCCCCCAGCATCCAGGCTGCACAGTAGAAATTACCTTTTCATAATATGTGTCGACTCAAACGTCAGTCGGAAGAACAGCTGTAACCTATCTCAGAAAAATGGCTGTGGATTTAACCTGCTGATTTTATTTTTTTCTGGCAATTTCTGACTCATACCTTTGCATAAAATGTCCTTACTTTAACCATTTCATTTTCAAGGACTCTGAAATTTCATTTTAGGTGCTAGAATGTCTAAAAGACTCCTTAAAGTTTTTAAAAACCTGCTTACGATTTTAAATATTACAGAATGTGGGATTCTGACTTTGCTCCGAGATGACCCTGTCCCACTGCTGCTTAGAAGTGCTGGGGCAAAAAAAAAAAAAAAAAAGAAAAAGAAGAAAAAAGGAGTTCCCATTGTGGCTCAGAGGAAATGATTCCGAATCCAACTAGGTTCAATCCTTGGCCTCACTCAGTGGGTGAAGGATCTGGCGTTGCCGTGAGCTGTGGTGTAGGTCACAGACGCGGCTTGGATCTGATGTTGCTGTGGCTGTGGTGTAGGCTGGCAGCTGCAGCTCCGATTAGACCCCTAGCCTGGGAACTTCCAAATGCTGCGGGTACAGCCCTAAAAAGCAAAAAAAAAAAAGTGCCAGGGCCGCTGGTAGGAGCTGTGTGCCCTGGGCCATGAGCCGGCACTTCGGTGGTGTGGCCATGGCTCTGAGTGTGCAAGGGTCCTTGTAGCAGCCTAGTGGGACAGCCAGTGTTGGTGTTTGGCGATGATTGATCACCCCAGCCGTCATTCACAAATCCTTGCAAATCTTCGCTCTTGTGGAAGGCGTTCCTCGAGGCTCAGCCCTAAGCCCCGTGAAGTCCAGCTTGAACATCTCCTCTGCGCTGGGACCCTGGGGTCTTTATCAGGCTCCCGTTGGCTGAGTTTTGGAGACTAGAGAGGAACCTGAGGTGTCTAAGCCTGGCGCCCGCCTGGGGGCCGGGCAGGAGGTGTTGGCGGCCTGGACCTCGGAAGCATCCGATAGGCCCCGTCTGGGGAGGGCTCTGGTCACCCAGGCTTCCCAAGACTCCAGACCCAGACCCCCGCTCTCCTTGACCGTATCCTTCCTTCTTTTGTGGGGGGCATCAGGGTCACTGGCACTGATGCCAGGGATTGGGCACAAATGGACTTGCTGAACCAGGCCGGGTGGGGGCAAGGTCTAGGGAGACCTGCAGGCTCAAGCAGTGTCCTCTGCTGGGGGCAGAGCTGAAATGTAAGAAGGTTTTGGGTGGCAGTGGTCGATTTGACAGGGGAGACCAGACCTGATTCTCAGAACATTGTGACCAGCGGCCCTCATATGTATTTAAAGCTGAATGTATTTTTTTGCAAACCTTTTGAATTCCCACTGGTTAAATGGGATCTCCAAACACTTGGTGAGTCTTTCCCTCTTTCTGAAAAGCCCTGGGTTATTTCACAGCCAAAACCTACTCTTTAGAGCCGTGAGCCCTACTCTCCAAAAAGTGAATAGCTGTGTCCAAATTGCGCTCTGCCACCAGAAGGGTGAACGCAACTCACATCCCAGTTTCTCCAGTGGCTTCTCGTCTAAGGATGGTGCTTTCACCGCACAGCCTTCCTGCTCCGTGGACCTCAGGTGGCAAGAAGGGTGCATGAGGGTTGCCATTTCCTCCACTGTCCCGCAGTGATGCGGTCCTACCCAATCTGCCCAGGCTTGGGAGTCAAAACCAGAGGGAGACCCACCCCTGGTGAAGTAAGAAAACAGCCAGATGTGATGCTTTGCTGTGGCGCGAGGAGCAGCTGCAGGAGGCCCTGAGGCTGGTTTTTCTAGGGACTTCGTGCTGAGAGAAGGCCCCTGATTTGAACTTGGAGACAGGCCTGTTGCCTGTTGGCATGGAAATGCTTGTGTGCCGTCTCTTGGGTTATTCAGAGTGAGGAGCTTAGGGTTATCCTGCTTGGGGGTCCAAAGCCTGCCCCAAAAAGACGTTGGCTGCCAAACCCACTGTTGCCCCAGATTTATGACAGTGGAAGTGAAATCAGATGGAATCAGGTCACAGGTTTGAGGATTGGTGTGTCGCTTGTGAATAAATCATTCTGAAGCAGCGCCAGCTAAGGGAGGAAACCCGTGCGAAGCTGTCAGGGCTGCACAGAGGGGTCCTTGGCAGGTGGTTCTCCTGCACCGCCACCTCCCCAAGCGATGGGCGGCCAGCAGTTTTCATATTTGAAGGAGGAACGGAGCCGTCCTTTCTCCCATCCTCGCACCCTCTAGTTTCCTGGTCCTCAGACACGGCTCTTCAGTGTCGCTCACAGCAGCGGCGTCCCAGAGGGTTCTGGAACAAGGCGCTTCATGCAGCCTTAAGGACCCATTGAGGAGGGTGTTGAGGATGGGATTGCCGGTCCTCTGAGATTTAAACCTGCGAGTGCCCGGAGCTCGGCCGGGCTGCAGCACGTGCCTCGGGGCTTCCTTAGGGAGGAGGGAGGGGGACCCCTCCAAGGCCGGTGGTGTTGAGAAGGATTCTGAGTCACATCAGGGCTCGGGGAGAGAAGATGCTGGGCCTGCAGGTCCTCAGCCACGTCTGCAGCGGTGGGGCGGCTTGGTGGCCCGCGTCAGCCTGCGCTGGGATGGCCCTTGAGTGCGGCCTGGGTGTCCTTGGGAGCGTCGGGCTGGGATGCCCTCTCAGTTACGGGTCTTTGAGGCCACAGGAAAGCGCCTTGAACTTCCAGAGAAGCCTAAGATGATTCTGGTATTCCAAGGGTTTATGGTTCGTTCCATTTATTATAGAGACTCAAGGATTTTCAAATAAGGAATTAAATCATCCTATGGAAAACTGCGCCAGTGAGCGTCTGTCAAATCCGCTGTGTGAGAGTCATCAGTGTTTTAATGTATCAAGCAGTTGCCATGCAGCTCTTTCCTGCTGCCTTGAAATGGATCTCGTCACTTTATTAGGGATGTGCGCTTCCTCTCGGCACAGAAACGGGGCCGGTGCCAGCCCTCGTCTCCTCCACTGCCCCTGTTCTGTGTGGATGGATGTGCTGTCTCTTTCCCATTGTCGTTTCCTATTATGTTGGGGGATTATGAGGGCTTTAATCTAAAAATAAATGCTTCTTTTCTGCTGCTGAAAAGAATATTTTTAAAAAAACCACCTTGGGAAGTGTAAGGTTTCAGATACACATCTCAACCCTTGAGATGATACGTCGTTTTTAAAAAGTCACCTGCGCTTTCAGTGTCCTTTTTTAAACCCTTGAGTGTCATTACAGGAGGTTTGTCTGGCACAGGTATTTGTGGTCCCTGGGTACACACGGGATCGGGGAAGGAGAGATGGTGGTGAGGTTTTAATTGTGGCCGCAGGCTGGGCCTCTGGTTAAGAATCTGGAAGAAGGAATGAGTCCAGAGCCTGTTGGCGGTGAGCCCTGGGGCCAAAAAAGGGCTGGTTTAATAGACTTGAAGGGAGTTCCTCTTGTGGCTCAGCGGGCTAGTAAGGCTCACGTTGTCTCCGTGAGGTTGCGGGTTCAATCCCTGGCCTCGCTCTGTGGGTTAAGGATCCAGCATTGCCGTGAGCTGTGGTGTAGGTTGCAGAGGCGGCTCAGATCCCGCGTTGCTGTGGCTGCAGCTGCAGCTGCAGCTCCTGTTTGACCCCTGGCCTGGGAACTCGCATGTGCTGTAGGTGCAGCCACGAAGAAAACGTAGACGTGAGGATGTTACTCCCTTGTCTGGTGAGGTTGGGGAGCCCTCAGCGGACGACCCGAGGAGGGACGCGGGGCCCGCTGTGGAGACGGAGGTCTTCGTGGCTGCGCTGGCCTGCTCTGGTCCCTGGGCCAGGTGGTTGCTGCGGCCACGGTGGGGACCCAGGACATGGGGCTTTGTGGTCTCAGTTCAGTTCTGCTGTGAGGTCTCTGAGTTCGTCACAGCCCTCTTGCTCCGCTCCTTTGATTCTGTTGCTTTTTGCTGAGGTAGAGTGAATGGAGGGGTTTTCAGGGTTATTTTCAAGCTCTGCAGGCCTTCTGATACAGCCGAGTAGTCTCGCCACCTGTTCCCCCCTCCGCCCGCCTTGCGGTTCTCACGTGCTGTGGGATGAACCAAATGCAGTGGCCGTTTGGCTGCTTTCGACTTGCACAGTGGCGGGTCCCTGTGATCCCGTGTGTTATAAATTGGCCTGGGTTTGACACTAACTGGTCATACCTTCTAGCGATTTTTTTTTAGCGGGTCTTACTCGCTACAGAGTTAGTGGCTTGCTTTGTGCTCACATAGCCGATAAGTGTGGTTTGATTACGTGATGAGGGCTTTCCGGGCCACCTGCTATTTCAGGCTCACCTGTGGCCCCAAGGCGGGGAGGGCTGCCAGGTAGCCTGTACCCACCCCCAGGATGTGGGGTTCCCGAAGCCTGGCCCCTCTCCCCAAAGGCAGCGTCCGCTGTGGGGGTGGGGCCCTTTGCTAGGAGAGGGGTTACAGCATCTTTTTGAGTGGGAGGGAAGGACTTTCACAGACAGTCACCCAAGGAGGTTGTGGTCACTGTCAGCCCAGGGCTCCTGGTTGCTGGCGCCTCACACCGAGTTCCCTGTCCCTCCTGGGGGGTCCTGGCCTCAAGACAGGTAGGGCCAGGTGGGAAAAGAGGGGCTCCCACAGTCCACAGCCTGAGCTCCTGACGCTGGCATCTTATGTTGGCCACAGCGGAGGAAGAGTAAGAAATGCCCCAGGGGCTGGTTGGAAGGGCAGACTCTGACCTTCTGATCGGGGTGGGTCAGGGTCGTTCGCACCTGTGGCTGGTTTTGCTGAGCGTCCCAGGTGAGGTGGGGTGGGGGCTCCTGGAGGAACACGGAGAGGGAGGGCGGTGGCCCGCCTGACCTGGCACCCAGGGCAGGGAGAGCCTGTCCCAGAGCTGGTGAGGTGGCGCGTGAACCTGCCTGTCCTCAACTTCAAGTTCAGTCTACGTCTCTGGGAAGCACGGACCCGTTTTCTCTCCGAACTGCCTCGTTCCGCCTGCAAAGGCTCGCTCGTCGTGGCTTCGATGGTGGGGTTGGGGACGTGGCTCGGATCGTCAGTGGGAAAGTGAGACCCGTGAACGCGGCAGATCCCGGCCAGCTCTACCTCTGCAGAAGGGCGCGGGTGCTCACCCAGCACGTGGAAGCCGAGACCCTCCCTGTTTATCCCTAACGCAGGGGTGGACCTGTCCCCTGCCCGGGGGTCAGGGCAGGGCGCACATTCTTCTCGGGGGGCTTATTTGAAACAAATCATTCTTGGGAGAAGAGGGAAAGAGGAGGGGGTGGCAGGAGGGCGTTTCAGCCGAAACCTGAGCGAAATAGAGTCACCAAGATTTCCTTCGATAGACGAGGCATTCTGTTCCTTTGCACAGTGGCGAGGTCCCCTGTCTGGAGGGCAGGTTTCCTCCTAAGGGTCTTTGGGTTTTACTTTCTGAAATCACTTGTCTGCAAACCCGAGTAACTGTGGTGGAAGCACGGCCTGTGTGGCCGAGACTGGACTGCCGAATTCCCTCCCTAAAGAGGACGTGGGCCTTTATTCACCAGACCGTCTCTGCTCCTAGAAAGCCCCCGTCCAGGGAGCAGGGACCCTGGCGCCGGTGGGAGGGGTGGGGGCGGGAGGACGAGGAGAACTGAAAACGCAAGCCCTCTTCCTGTCATTGCCGTCCCCCTCCAGGTCCACTCCCGAGACTGCCCTTCGTCACTAACCACGTCCATGAGGCGTACTGTTAGGCCCCTAGATTGCTGCTTATTCTTACGTGCTGCTCATTTTTAGCACGAAATGCCCGGGAAGGAAGTCCAGCCACAGCTTTGATGCTTTTCTGAGCGTCAGAGGGTAACCACTTGGCCAGGGCTCAGTGGAAGTGGCGTAATGAAGGGGTGAGTTCCCTGGGCCACCTTCCCCCACCCCGTTGGCCACAGCGTGCTGCGGCTTCCTAGGGGATCTCAGCTCTCAGGCCAGGGGTGGAAGCCGGGGCTGCAGTGGTGAAAGTGCCAAGCCCCACCCACTCGACCACCAGGGAACTCCCTCTCTCTGGTGGATCTTAACCCAGCCTTCCTAGTTCCCACTGGCCCCAAAAGGGCAATGTCTTCTGTAGCCATTTTTATGCCCTGCAATGACACAAACTCTGGGAGGAAAAGGCTGGGCAACACGTACTTTTTTTTTTAAGCTACTTTGCAAAATCCTATCAGCTTTAAGACTCGAATCTTTGCCTTTTGATCCATCGAGTCAAGCAAAGAGAGTGTTGAAAGAATACAAAATACTATGGTGGCACCAAGGTGGGGCGGGGGGGCGGGGGCTTTCTGCCCGAGGTCACATTGCTATGATTTCATCTCTTTGCTGGACCACTTCCTCACCTGTGTTGCCAGCATTTTAGGAATTAGGTGACCGGGCCTTGAGGCCTGATGGGCGGACGAGGAGCTGACGGAGCCCCTGGGAGGCAGGCCTGTGTCTCGCCCACCCACGCCCATTGTGTTTCTCTCTTTGGCCCAAGGGGGGGTTGTTAGTTGTTAAAGGGAGCGTGGACGCCTTTCACGTCCGAGTGTGCCAGTGTTGTGTGTGCTGTAACGAGGGCCTTCCATTTCCTGGTTCGGTTCATGGTTCTGCATATAAATAATTTCGAAAACAGACCAGAGCCCCGTCCCTCAGTGATGAGCAAATGGAGGTTAGGGAAGGAATTTGCAGTCTGGATGGATTTTAAGAAAGTCGGGGCACAAGATACAGCCCAGTTCTCCCGGGAAAGTAAACAGCGGGGAGCTTTCTTATCAGATTTGTTGCCCTTTCTTTCTGCAGCTCCCTGCCCAGCTGTCCTTGGTCTGTGCTCCCCTCTGTCAGTGTGGGTGGTTATTTGCATTCCTTGGGGTCCAGAGTCTTGTCCTTGTCACCTGGAGGAGCCAGGGTGGGGCTGGAGGTGGCCCTGGAAGGAGAGGATCCAGCAGGGGGGCCTCGCCACCCCCTGCTTTTGTCCCGCAGCTCAGAACAGCTTCTCTGCTGGGGGGAGGGCTTTTCTTTGGAAGAAGCCTGCGTCCTTTGTTGCTGGATTGCCTTCAAAAGAACAGGGAGGGGACCTGGGTACGTCTGGGCGCAAGCACTTAAGAGGCTGTCCTGAGCCCCGTGGAGGTGTTAGCTGTGCCTGTCCTCTGGAGAGGGCGTGGGAGGGGGACCGCAGCCGAGGCCTCTTCCTCTGACACTGGGGTGGGAACAGCTTCTACTGTCTGCAAGTTGTCTGAGCCCTTCTGGGTGGGGGGGGGGGCTGTGCGCTGGCCCTTGCCCTTGGGAAACAGCTGAAGTGCTGAGGAGGAAGGAGGGCTGCTCGGAGGAGGAGCCCGGCCTAGAGAAAGGGCTTCCTCCTGGTGTCTGTGTGATCCTGCATTCCTCCTGCATCGTGTGCTCAGGCGGCCTAGGCACGTCCCAGGTCACACCCTCTGCTCGGAAGTCGGGGCGGCGGAGCCAACGGCACCTCAGTGGTCCAGGGGCACCGTGTCCAGTGCCAGGATCCCTGTTAGTTAAGGCGGCTGCTGGGCCAAGGCCCATTGGAATGAGCAGGTGCCCAGCCCTCCGCCCTGGCTGACTGAGGCTCTCGGTTCTCCTGGGCCAGGCAGCGCCAGGAGCTGGCTCTCCCGCTGCCGCTGGATCAGCTGTGTGTGTGTGTGTGTGTTACTCAGGGACCTGCGTGGTCAGCGGAACTGGGTCCAAAACAGGAGCTCAGTGTGGTGGTGTCGATACGTACGGGCCGGGCCCAGCACCTCCTTGATTTTATTTAATTGTGTGTGTGTATTTTTTCAGAGTAGTTTTAGGTTTACGACAAAAATGAAAGGGAATTACAGAAATTTCCTCCTCCCCGCCATGCCCAGCCTCCCACCGCCAGCATCACTCACCAGAATAGTGCCTTTCGTACCGAGAGGATGAACCAAGTTCACACGGCAAAGTCACCCCAGATCTGTATTCTACCATCGGGTTCACTGTTTAGTTGTGTATTTTAAAAGACTGTTGGGACTAGTGAAAGTCGATTGTTTTCACTTACCCGTGTTTTATGTGAACGCACAGACTGCTGAAGACATCGTAAACGGATGAGCCAGATGTCCTGAATTTCACTTTTCTTGTGGCTCAGCACTCACTGTCCAAAGCCCAAGCCCCCTTTCCTCCAAGAGCGTAGACCTGGCAGCTTCGGCCTCACACAGCATCACAGCAGCAGTGTGTGTTGTGTGGTTTCAGCACGTTTTCACATCCTGAGCCTCCCTGCACGTCCTCTTAATGTAGGATTAAACTTGCAAGGAATTCAGCTGGCATCCACGTGTAGCTATTTAGAATTCCCTTCCTTCAGTCCTAAAATAATCCACCCTGCCTCTGACCTGGGGGCACACCCGGGTGACAGCAGGGGTTGGCGTCTTTTCCTTCTCCTTCCGATATTTTGGTTGTCAGCCAGGCCGAGACTTTCTGCTGAAAAGTCATAACATGCTCTAACCCCCCCCCCCCCGCCCCCGTGTTGAGTAATGATGGTTTCCCACCCCCTCGCATCGCTCCTGATAAAAGTCCCCTGTTCCCTGATCTTGGTGTTTTTTGAGAGCTTCTCTTCCATATTATGATTTAAATGTAAAAGAGAAAATATAATCTGAAGCGGGTGCGTGTTCATGATAAGAAATGATGGAAGGTCTTCTCCTAACGGTTCTGATGGCCTGGGGCCTTGCTGGCCTCCTGACCACAGCGACGGGAGCCCCAGTGTCCCGGGACCGGCTGAAAGCTGTCAGGGGTGATTGGTGAGGTTTTAGTCCAAATTCAGATTCAGTGGCACTTCCATCAGCGCATGAGAAGGCATTTTCTTTCTTTCTTTCTTTTTTCTTTTTAGGGCCGCACCCTCGGCCTATGGAGGTTCCCAGGCTAGGGTTCACATCGGTGCTGCAGCTGCCGGCCTGCACCACAGCCACAGCCACATGGGATCCAAGCTGCATCTGCGACCTACAGCACAGCTCGTAGCAGCGGCAGATCCTTAACCCATTGAGCGAGGCCAGGGATCGAACCCGTGTCCTCACAGATACGCGTTGGACTTGTTTCTGCTGCGCCATGATGGGCGCTCCGGGAATGCGTTGTCTTAATGTTATTCTGCTCCAGTAGGGGGAACTGAATGGGGGCACCGAGTGGCCTCTCCTGCAGTGGGACACATCTTCGGTGACTTGAGATCACCGGTGAACACGTGGGCGCGCAGGGCTCCCGGATGTGTGCTCCCGACGTGCGTGTTCATTCTTTAATGTCGCTGCGCCTGGAGCATGAAATGGGGCAGCCGGCCAGGCTGGTCCCCACTGGTCACCCCCTGCCTCTTCGAGGGGCTCTGCCTTCATCTCTGTCACCCTCACTTAGCGAGGCAAGCCCCCAGAAGTGGCATGAAGGAGCTGCTGCTGTGTGCGTCTCCTGATAAATCTCAGGTTACTTTTCTTTCTGTTTTCCTTCACTTTTTAGGGCTGCACCCGTGGCATATGGAGAGTCCCCAGGGTGGGGTTGAATCAGAGCTGCAGCCACTGGCCTAGGCCACAGCCACAGCAATGTGGGATCCAAGCCACTTCTGCGACCTACAGCACAGCTCACGGCCACGCCGGATCTTTAATCCACTGGGTGAGGCCAGGGATTGAACCCACGTCCTTATGGATGGTGGTTGGATCCTTAACCCCCTGAGCCACAATGGGAACTCCTCAGGTTACTTTTCATTGAGCCTCTTCTGAGGCAGCGTTTCCTCCTGGCCCAGCAATGAGGGAGGGGATGGAGGGTTTTAAAAGTAAATGTTTTTTTTTAAAAAAAATTCAAGATGTATTTTTTGGGTCAGTGAAGTCAAGCATTGATTTTACTACTCTAGTTTCCACACAAATGTGTTCGATTCAAGGAAAGATCTATTTGCGAGTAAAAAGGCAGCACGCGTTGTTCCAGTGTTTAAATACTCACGCATCTGAATTTAATGGAGCCCTGTGTAATTTATAACGCCTATGCAACAGTCGTTGTGATAAGCAGTCTTTTGGTGGCATGTGCTTAAAGCTGAGCCGTGCATTCGTGAGTCAAGTTCATTTTAATTCCCACTTTACTCTCTTCATTTTCCTATTAAGGTTATTAAAAACGCTATCACTGCATTTGTTTTGTTTTGTTTTGTTTTGTTTACATGCCAGGTGGTGTAAAATTTGAAAGGTACCAACAGGTAACAATGAAAAGAAAGCCTCCTTACCCCCTTGTCTCCAGGCCACCCGGTTCCCCAGCCCTAGATCAGCAACTGTGAAGTTTTTCATCCTGCGGGAAGTGTTCTCAGCTCGGACAAGCCCATGTGTGTATTTTACACACACACACACACACACACACACACTCACCCTCATGTCACCATAGCTTCGGGGCGGTTGCATTTCGGCCCATTGAGGCCACCTAGCCTTCGTTCTATGAATGTGTCCGCATGTGCTTGCTCAGCGTTGGGCTTCTCCAAGCGCAGCAGCAGTGTGGCTTTCGGGGACATTCTTAGTCACTGTCATTTGCTTCCCTGGACCACTGGCGTTTTGGACCCCTGCGCCCGTCCTTAGTTCCTGGGAAGCAGTTGACAACAGAAAGTGCTTTGCAGCCTACTTAACTGGTGATGTTAGGTACCATTTGCCGGGCATCTCCCTGGGGTCAGGCGGTGCTCATGCCGTCCACTTTTATCTGTTTCCAGGTGATGGCTCAATTGTGACAGGTTAGGGTGGCACCTGGCTGGCCACAGAGTACGTGTCAGATGCCCCCAGTGTCTGGCTCCCACATGCTCGCCTCGGTGGACAGAGAAGTGGCTCAAGGTCTACCCTTTCCTCCTGAACCCTGGCAGGTGCACCTCTGCCCACCTGCCCTGCCAGCTGGCCAGGCTCTCGGGTCCCCAAGGTCCAGCATCTCTGCTGTCAGACACCTGTCTCTGCCCGCTTTCAGCTGAACTTGAGAGGTAACTTGGGGCGTCTGTCCGCCTTGCACCTCCTCCAGCTGACCTGTGCCTCATGCCCCCCCCATCCTTGGGCCTGGCTTCTCCTCCATCCTGAGTCTAACTCGTGTGCCTCTGCCTCTGTCTGTGCAGGGCCAGCAGCCCCTCGTTTCCAGGACACTGTCCCTCTCCTGCAGACGTGTTTCTGGTCCTCTGCCATGCCCGCCTTTGCCATGGCTTCCGTTCCAGCATCCATTCGATTTGAATACCGGGCATCTGTTGGAAACCCCGGCATTTCTTGACTTTAGGCATCTTGTGACTTGACTTCTTCTTGGTCATAACGTAGAGTGAAGAAATTTTGGAATTTTCAGAAAACGTACAGAGAGTGAATTCCCATTTGGAGGGAGAGGTGTTTGCCCTCAGCTGGCTGGTCTCGGGGCGGCTGCCACGGTCACCTCCTCACTCCGTTGGTCCCTGAGTGCACAGTGTGGGCGGTGGTGTCGGGTCTCACGCTGAGAAATGGCTACTGAGGGACATGGAAGTCGTGTCATTTGGATCCTCTGTATGGGGTGCGTCTCCTCCACCTGCACATGTAGGGCGAGAGGCAGAGACGGCCGCCAGGGGAGGCCCCCCGAGTGCTGGCCGGGCGGGGGCTGGGCTGCGGGGCCCCCATCCTTCTGACATACTCTAGGGTATTCCAACTGCGTCTTCAGTGTCCAGTATTGTTTTTGAGGGTCAAGGCTCCAGCCCCAAAGTCGTCTTCTAAACCTTAAAATGTGTTGTAGACATTGGGATTTTGTGTTGTAACTTCGTCATGGGATCGGACAAGTGACTGTTTTAGAGAAAAACCAAAAGGCCCAAAGTTGACCGGTTACAGATGAGTTCCAGGAAAGCCGGGAGCCTCCCTCGTCCTCACACTGGCAGACATTCGGGGTCGGGGGGCCTTTAGGTCCCGGACAGGACGGGGCCTGGGCAGGACCCTGCCGCGGTGGCAGGGAGTGCGCGGTAGCGGCTCAGGAGGTCGACACCGACATGGAATCGCAGCAGCCACGTGGACCCCGGTGAATCCAGCCTCTCTGGGCAGAAGTGATGCTTGGTGGGGGGGGGAGGCTGCACTGACTTCAGGCTCGTTCTGGTTTGAAACCTGGCAGACGGGGGCATTGTGACCTTGCACTTGGGTGAGTCACAGCATCTCACTTCCTTTTATCCTCCTGTTTTACAGACGCCTTTGTGAACAGCCAGGAATGGACGTTAAGTCGATCTGTCCCGGAGCTCAAAGTGGTGAGTGGTCGCTCTGGCCCTGGTCGTGGTCATTCCTCGCCTGCGGGGGCGGGGGGCTCAGGAAGTGGCAGGGGTGACCCGTGTGCTCCCCAGGCCCACATCCCCAGGGCCAGAGGTGGGGCTGCGCTGGTGCGTCCTGGGCAGGGGCCAGGCCTGGCTCCTTCAGGGCTGGAGCTCTGAGTGTGCCTGTGACCAGCAGGAAGCCTGGCCAGGCACAGTGGTCATGTCGCCAGTGCAGGCTTGGGGCCATCTGCCATTCCATCTCCTAGCGATGAGGGCAGGAGTGTGTGTGTGTGTGTGTGTGTGTGTGTCTCCCCTCGCCACACACACACACGACCATGGCTTTATTATCCTTTGCAGGACGTCATGGAAAGTTTCTGTAGTAAGCCATCCTGCAGGGTAATTCATCACTAAAAAATGGGACTGTTGACTGTGTTACAAAGGAGTGGTATAAAATCAAAGTTTGGTTTTTATTAGGAACTTTAAACGCTCTTTCAGGGAGACTATTTAAAGCTTAAAATTGGCTTAAGTAAAAAATGACTTGGGTCTGTGGCAGCCACACCCAAGCCCCTCCCCATTTCATGTGTCACCCTGTCACCTTAGGATGGAGGAAAGGACAGAGAATTATTAAGTACTCAGTGTTAGGAAACACGTGGCATTTAAAAGGCGTGCGTGCATGCGCATTTTAAACTTCTCAAGTGGCGGGTTCTGCCCCTGACGACGGCAGCGAGATCCTTCCCGTCCAGCCAGCGGCTGGTGAAGCTTGGCTTGGCCGTGGGCCTGCTCGGCCACCCCAGCCCCTTGCCCTTGGCATTTCATCCCCCCACGTGGGCCTTTTCTCCGTGGTCTGAGGTTTCTCGGTAGTTCCAGCCTGTCTGCCCGGTGACCCCAGAGCCCCTCAGACGCTTCCTGCTGGGTCCCCACCCCAGTGGCGCTCGATGGATGCAGGGCTCAGGCCGCTTCTGACCTCACCTCCGAGAGGAGATCGAGCAACAAGGAACCTCGGATGTTGAAGAGTGTCTGTGACTTTGTCACCGGGAAGAGCACGCTCGTACACTTAGGCGTACAGGATGGCTCGCGGGCAGATGTCCCCTGCCCCTGGGCATCTGACGCCCATCCCTGCTGCCCTCACCTGGTCCCCTGGGCCCTGCTCCTCCCCCAGCTCTAACCTTTCTCAGCGGTTCCTGCCCGTGGTTTCTTTCCTTGGGAGAGACAAAGAGACCCACTGTCCCGGGGGGTTGCAGAAGCGCGGCTTCCGCAGGACTGGCCTTGGGACAGCACCCCTCTGTCCCCTGGGCTCGGTGTCCCCAGCTCAGGGCTAATTCCTAGGACGCTGTTGGCAGTCTCGGCGGAGCGGCCAGTTATGTTACTTGGAGTTTTCAGGAAGGTCGGCCAGTTTCAGATACATGCCGGTGAGACCCGCAGAGGCTTAGGTTTCTGTGTGGGGGGTAAAGCCAGGGAACGGGGTTTGGGTGGGCGTGACACTCTGTGTTGGTGACCTGGCCACCACCTTTTAGTCCTAAGCCCGTGCTGTCCTAGCCCCACTTCACGGGCAGGAAGACGGAGCCTCAGATGTTAAGACTGTGCCCAGGGAGGGAGCCCCACGTGGCAAGAGGGAGACGGCATCAGATCCTGGAGGTGGTGCCCGCAGAACTTTCTGCAGCACAGAGATGTTCTCTGCCCTCGGGTCCCGAGACGCCACTGCGGCCCCGTGTGGCCGGAAGCCCTGGAAGTGCGTGTTTCGGCGAGGAGCCGACGTATATGTTTTAATTCAAGCTTAATTAATTTAACCTGAAAGGACCACGCGAGGCCCGTGGTCACCCTTCCGACAGCACTGCAAGCTGTGATCACTGAGTTCCAAATCCTCTGGTTTAGGCCGTTTGGGGGCCGGGAGGTGTTGAGGGGTCCCCGGGAGCCCACGCGCTCTTAGCAGCCCTTGACTGAGGATGCCTCCAACCAAAACCTTGGTTTCTGCCAGTATTTCTCTCTCTCTCTCTCTCTCTTTTTTTTTTTTTTTTTGCTTTTAGGGCTGCACCTGTAGCATATGGAGGTTCCCAGGCTGGGGGTCCAATCAGAGCTACAGCTGCCAGCCTACACCACAGCCACAGCCACGCAGGATCCTAGCCATGTGTGTGAGCTACACCACAGCTCATGGCAACGCTGGATCCTTAACCCCCACGGAGCGAGGTCAGGAATCGAACCCGCAACCTCATGGTTCCTAGTCGGATTCGTTTTCACTGTGCCACGACCGGGACACCTCTGCTAGTGTTTCAGAAGCATGTCATTCTCTGGAATAAATGCTTGGAGGGGCAGGGCTGCTTGCACTCACAGGATTTATGATCCTAAAACGTAACTCTCCTCACCCTGACTTGAAATTCACAGGAGGGGCGACTCCGTCCGGTGGATCAGGACGTGTGAATGCGTCTATAGTTCCTCCAGGAAAAGTCCTGCCCCCTCACCTGTGTGGGTTCCGCCGAGACCCCGGCAGGACGGCCAGCTCTGCTCTGGGCCTGCGGTCCAGCAGGGGAGGCCTCGAGCAGCCAGCGCTCCTTGGCCGCCTCAGCACAGCCCTCCTGGCCAAGGAGTTTCCAGCGTCCACTGAAAATGCTGCTCTGTGCGGGGGCAGCGTCGGTGCTGCCGCAGGGCCGATTGTAGCAGCTGGCGCAGGGGGCCCTGAGGTCAGCACCCGTGGACCCCCTGATTCTGTCCCAGCGGTTAAAGGACATGACAGCAGATCCCAGACAGACGCTTTATGTGACATTTGGCAGGGAATCTCCTGCCGTCACTCAGAGAGACCATGGCAGCGTTGGCTTTGCCTTCTCCGAGTTCGAGTACCGTGCTGTCTGCTTTCCCAGGAGAGCGTCAGGCCCGCAGGCTGACACTGGGAACTAGAGAGGCAGGTGTGATGGGTAGATGGTCAGTAGCCGTGTCCTCTGGGGGCTGCCCGGGTCCCCACATAGGTCCCTGTCGACGTGTGCCGGGCAGTATGTGCTGACCGCTTACCTCCGGGCGGACAGGCAGCCACTCCCCAGGCCTCTCACCTGTCGCTGTGGGCGTCTATCAGCAACGTTATCACACCCCGTTGTGTGTTTCCGTGGAGTCCCAACTGGGACTTTTATCCCAAAGCCCTGGTTTGCTTTTCTGCAAACCCCACGTTTAGCAGGGGACGCGTGGGCCGGTGAAAAGCCGGTTTAGAAAGACACCTCGTGTGACAGACGGTTCACAGCCCTGCCCAGAGGATGCCAGGCCAAGGTGACAACGTGTTGCCCCCAGAACCCGCGGTGCTGTAATTTCAGGACACCCTTCCCCAAGTCCCCTGGCCGAATCGATTCCATTCTCCCAGTTTACATCCAGTAGCAGGTCCTGGATGCCGGCGGAGCCTTAGGGCTGAAAGAGCAACTTCCATGCTGGCCTTTATTTCTTGTCACGGCTGCGCCTCGTCTCTGCCAGTGTTTCAGGTTAGAGTGACGGCCAGGGTGTGCGAGTATGAGAAGGGCCCCGGGATGGCCACTCGATCCAAATAAAACGCCTTTCCCTCTACCCCCGGGATTGAGCGATTTGATCCTTGTGAGAGGTGAGCTCGTTCTCTGCAGGCTCATTGACACGTAAGACGGAAAGGAATGCTGCCACGCGCAGAAAACACAGGCCGAACGCCGGGGCTGAATGTTTTCCTCCTCGGGAAAGAAAAACCCTAGTCTTAATTAAAAATTCAATTCTGCGGCATACTGTTTTGGATTTTCTCTGCGTGAAGCTGACAAACAGCAGGTGCCCCTGAGCCAAAGAATAATTAATAGGTGGAAATTCTCAGATTATAGAGGCCTGAGGCGAGAGGAGGATAAGTGGAACCTGGAAGGGAGGCAGCTCGACTCAGGATCTGTCCACGCTCTGCGGCTTGGAGCCGGGGGAATAGAGCCCCTCGTTCTGCTTCTGGCATTAGAGCCTGTGATCCGTGGACGCAGCCAGGTGGCTCAGAGTCTGCCTTGGGCCGGGGGCAGCACTGGGAGGGGGCGACCCGGGCCCTTGGCAGCCCCAGAGAGTGTCAGGCCCACATGCTGACACTGGGAACTAGAGAGGCAGGTGACGAGCTGTAGGAGGGCGCAGTGAGGGAGAGGCCTCCGTCAGGCCTGTGGCATTGGGAAGGCTTCTCAGAGGAGATGACACGTGACCTGATGCCAGCCCATGAGCAGGAGTGTTGTTCGGGCAGTGAAGGCCCATCAGCACGGGCTTTGGTGGCAGGCACATCGAAGTGGGAAGCTGAGGACAAAGGACCCAGACTGGTGAGAGGGACAGGATGCGTTCAAGGTTATAGAAAAGTCACATTTTAACTTTCCATGGTCTCATGCCAGATTTGTTCTCTTGTGTTTGTTCTTGTAGTTACCGACACTGTCATGCATTTATCCAACCAATCAGCATATTCCCTCCCTCCCATCTGTCCATCCTTCCACCTGTCCATCCATCCATCCATCCTTCCTTCCTCCCTTCCATCCATCCACCCATCCATCCATCCATCCTTCCATCCTTCCTTCCATCTTTGCATCCATCCGTCCGTCCGTCCGTCCATCCATCCTTCCACCCATCCATCCTTCCATCCTTCCTTCCTTCCATCCATCCATCCATCCATCCATCCTTCTTTCCTCCCTTCCATCCATCCATCCATCCATCCATCCATCCTTCCTCCCTTCCATCCATCCATCCATCCATCCATCCTTCCTCCCTTCCATCCATCCACCCTCCATCCATCCATCCATCCACCCATCCATCCATCCATCCATCCATCCATCCATCCTTCCTCCCTTCCATCCATCCACCCATCCATCCATCCATCCATCCATCCTTCCTCCCTTCCATCCATCCACCCATCCATCCATCCATCCATCCATCCTTCCTTCCTCCCTTCCATCCATCCACCCATCCATCCATCCATCCATCCATCCTTCCTTCCTCCCTTCCATCCATCCATCCATCCATCCATCCATCCATCCATCCATCCTCCTTCCATCCTTCCATCCATCCACCCATCCATCCATCCATCCATCCATCCATCCATCCATCCATCCATCCATCCTTCCTTCCTCCATTCCATCCATCCACCCATCCATCCATCCATCCATCCATCCATCCATCCATCCATCCATCCTTCCTCCCTTCCATCCATCCACCCATCCATCTATCCATCCATCCATCCACCCATCCATCCATCCACCCATCCATCCATCCATCCATCCATCCTTCCTCCCTTCCATCCATCCATCCACCCATCCATCCATCCATCCATCCATCCATCCATCCATCCTTCCTTCCTTCCTTCCTCCCTTCCATCCATCCATCCATCCATCCATCCATCCATCCATCCTTCCTCCCTTCCATCCATCCACCCATCCATCCATCCATCCATCCATCCATCCATCCTTCCTCCCCCCATCCATCCATCCTCCTCCATCCATCCATCCATCCATCCTCCACTTCCTCCCTTCCATCCATCCATCCATCCATCATCCATCCATCCATCCATCCATCCTTCCTCCTTCCATCCCTCCACCCATCCATCCATCCATCCATCCATCCATCCATCCATCCATCCTTCCTTCCTCCCTTCCATCCATCCAGCCATCCATCCATCCAGCCATCCATCCATCCATCCATCCATCCATCCATCCATCCATCCTTCCTCCCTTCCATCCATCCACCCATCCATCCATCCATCCATCCATCCATCCATCCATCCATCCTTCCTCCCTTCCATCCATCCACCCATCCATCCATCCATCCATCCATCCATCCATCCATCCATCCATCCATCCATCCTTCCTTCCTCCCTTCCATCCATCCAGCCATCCATCCATCCAGCCAGCCATCCATCCATCCATCCATCCATCCATCCATCCATCCATCCATCCTTCCTCCCTTCCATCCAGCCATCCATCCATCCATCCATCCATTCATCCATCCTTCCTCTCCCTTCCATCCATCCAGCCACATCCATCGCCAGCCATCCATCCATCCATCCATCCATCCATCCATCCATCCCCTTCCTTCCTCCCTTCCATCCATCCATCCATCCATCCATCCTTCCACCCATCCATCCTTCCATCCATCTATCCTTCTTTCCATCCGTCCATCTATTCTTCCTTCCATCCATCATTTGCCAGCACTTTCTTGGCGCAAGAAGTAGTGCCAGGGGTAGGGATTCAGAGCGGTGTCCTCCCCGGTGTCAGAGCCATGGTTCTCCTCTTCAGGGACCTGCATGCAGTGGGGGGTGCAGCCAAGGACATCCCCAGTCACAGTGGAAGGTGTGCCAGGTGTGCGGGGAAACCAGCTAGAAGGGTGTCCAGGTGAAGGAAGAGAGAAGTGGGAGCGTGGTCCTGAGCAGCCAGCCCTGGTGCACAACCGGCTCTGAGGATTTAGAGGGAGAGGGAAGCTTTGTTGTTGTTGGTAAAATACTTGGACTTTGGCCTCAGGCACTGGGACTCTTCCCCAGAGAGCTGTGAATGAGTCACACCTCCGCCCTGTGGATTTTAAAGAATCTCAGGTATTCTTGGGATGGGGGTGGGTGGCTGGTAGGCAGGGAGCTAAAGGCTGCTCTCAGCGGAGGGAGAGCAGGACGGACAGCATGGCCAGCGCTGGGGAGGATGGACAGTGTGGCCCGCCCCAGGGGGCCACGGAGGTGCTCGGGCCGCAGGGGCTCTGTGATGTCCAGGCAGCGTGGGTCAGGGCCGGCTTCCCGGTGTCTGGTTTGCGGGGGGGGGGGGGGGGGTGCATGGTGTCAGGATGATGAGCAGATTGGGGGAGAGAATGGCCAGATCTGGACACGCTGGCCTTTGAGTACCAGTGAGGACATGGGTGGGTTTACCTGCATGGGGGCTGGGGCTCGAGGGTGAGCGTGGGAATCCAGAGCTCATTGGGCGCGGAGCATGTGGCCAGGCTCCCTGGGGCCTTAGAACCCGGGACCCAGGAGACTCTAGGAGACCTCGGGGCCGAGCTCACATGGGTCAAGAAGATTCCAAGAGGCAGCCCGGGGCGGGGATTTAAAGAAGGAATTGAGGAGGTCCCATCGTGGCGCAGTAGTTAACGAATCCGACTGGGAACCATGAGGTTTTGGGTTCGATCCCTGGCCTTGCTCAGTGGGTTAAGGGTCCGACGTTGCTGTGAGCTGTGGTGTAGGTCGCAGACACAGCTCGGATCCCGCATTGCTGTGGCTGTGGAGCTAGGCCGGCGGCTACAGCTCCAATTCGACCTCTAACCTGGGAACCTCCATATGCCACGGCAAGTGGTCCTAGAAAAGGCAGAAAGACAAAAAATAAAATAAAATAAAGACGGAATCGAAGCTTCTGGTGACCGGCTGGCTGGCAGAGGAGCAAGAGAGGGAGGGGTTTTGGAAACCAACGTCCTTGGTGACTTCAGGACGTGCCCTCATAGCCATGGGGTCGAAACTTCGGTGGCAGGGGTGGGGTGGGGGCGGGGAAGCAGGTGGGCCCGAGGCCTGGCTAGGAGAGGCGGGAAGGCAGGTCTTCATAGCAGGGGCCTGTGTCCAGGGTGGGTCTCTGGCCTTGCATTTCTTAAACAGCATTGACTTGATCACACTTTCACCCAGAGGGGCAAGTTCTAGCGAGGGAGCCTCTAAGTAGCTTCACATAGAAGCTGGAGCCGGGTAGGACCCCCCCCCCCCCAGTCCAGGTGTCTCAGCTGTGTTAACAGGGGTGCTCTCTGAAGAAGACAGTTGAGGCCAGCCTTGCCCGCCGCGGGACCGTGTGTTCCTGCTGGGACAGTGGCCTCATCACCCTGACTCAGTTTGAACCCACTGTGAACACCTTTGCCTCCTCAACCGTGGTGGGTCCCCGCCCCGTCCTCCCCTCGGTCCTGCGGTGTGGACCCCGTGTCCAGAGCTGCAGGCTGGCTCTCCTCCTCCTGCCAGCCTTGGTCAGTTCTCGCCCCTCCAGTCCCTCTGTTGTTCCCCAGTGCGGCTCTTTTTCTGCTCATCTCACCCGGCCCCAGAATCCTTTCCTGGAGTCATGCACGGGAGGCCCCAGAACGCCCTCCCGGTCCTTCTCTGTGCTGCCGCCGCCGCCGCCCCTGCGACCCCTTTCACCTGGTGCCTGGCTGAGCGGTGGGAGCATCCACAGCACCCAGGGATGGGCTGACACATGGTCCCCCTCCCAGTGTCCCAGCCCTCATGGTATCTGAAAAACGCCACGGCCACTGTTGATTCTTTGGGCGTAGAGGCCCATCGGAACCCGAGACGTCGGGGGGCGTTGGAGTTGCTTTCTCTCCAGCAGAAAGATTGAATGAGCCCGTGTCTGGCCATCCTGCTGAAGCTCAGTTGCGAGGCTCTTGGGGATTGCTGTCCCTTTTAACCTCTCTCTCTTTGCAGGTTGCCGAATAGCCTTCTCTCCTGCCACGTGGTGACTGTCCCTTTCTTCCTTTCAGGGGATTGTGGGTAACTTGGCCAGCGGCAAGTCGGCCCTGGTGCACCGGTACCTGACCGGCACGTACGTCCAAGAAGAATCGCCCGAAGGTATGCTCCTGGGCAGGCTGTCTCCAGCCCGGGCGGGTTTAGTTTTCTCAAGCTGTCATTAGCGTATGCTCAATCAGTGCTCCGATGTGTCCCATGTCGAGCAAGTAATAAAATACAAGGCAGTGGAAACCCCTAGGTACGCTCTTTCTTCTGTAGTATTTTTAGCCAACCAGTTACGTTATCCTCACCTTGGCCTTTGGGCCGCTAGAGTAGAACCACGAATGCGGCTGCATGTATCTCGTACCTGAGAGTTCTGTCCTTTCCAGGGTCAGTCCAGTGTCCCTCCTTTAATTATTCTGGCTTGGACAGTTCCCTGACCCGGGTGTCGAGCTTAGGCGTAATTTGTATGTACTGCTTTAGAGACCCGAGCCTTGCAGTTTCTCACCACTGTGTGTTTGAGTCCATCCCCCTTAGATGGCAGGACGAGCCTCGCGTAGTCACTTTGCATGAGACGAAGGTATTTCTGAGACTTTTGCTTCTTCAGTTAAGCTGTCCGTATTTGGGGGTTTGCTTTAAGTAAAGTGAGGATGTAATGCTAGGAAACCACTGAGCTCCTGTGTCCCCTAGTCAAGGAGTAAATTATATTTTCTCTCCGTGTAAGCTTTGAAAATCCAACTCTGAGACACTGAATTTCTGGTTCCTTCTTTTTCTTACTGGCTGTTCCATTCTTTGCAGATATGGATGCAGGTAACTATACATTTTCTTCATGGCAGCGCTTGTCTTGTTTGAAGAGAGGAGAGACAACTCTGTACTGTAGTCCTCCCTCCCCCCTCGTTCTGTGTGTCATCCTATTCTGTTTCATTTTATGCCTTTGTCTCTTTTAAGTTGAACATTCCACCCTGTTTTGTCCCTTAGCTGTCCCTTTAGCAGTAGTCCCGAGTAGCTTTCCGTGTTTCCCCGTAACACCTGTTCTCGCATTTAACGCTCGTCCTGGATCCTGTGTCACCACGCAGCCAAGGGCGGGAGGCGGGATGCTGAGGCCGTCTTGGCTTGGGGCTCTGCCACGACTTTGCGGAATGTTTCGGTCGTTTCCTAAAAATCTCGTGGCGGTCGTGTGAGGGAAGGGCCGCCTTTTTCCCTGTCCAGATTGGAAGGATGACTTCCGGGAGATTAGAAGTGAAGGTGCAAGTGGGGGAACCAGTGAGCGTGCACAGCCGGACACTGACACATGGATACAAATGCTAGAAGGTGGCAGATTTGGGGAGGCGAGAAAGTCGGACGTCTTTCCACCTTCCTTCCTGGACTCTGTCCCTGGGTCACGCTGGTCTCTCTGTTCCTTTGTGTCCGAGTGTGGATTTGAGTCGTCGTGATGATACCCGGGCGTCCTTGAGAGCTGTTCTCTCGGGGTTTCTGGTCATTCCCGGGGCGAGCGAGCGATGGTGTGGGTTGATGGCACCGGCTGCTGCTGGACCGAGAACCTGATTGCGAGTGAGGCCACGGCCTCAAGTTCCTGGCGGTTGCCCGGTCTGGGCTCCCGTGCTCAGCTCAGCGCCCGGTGTGGCCGCCCTCCCCTTCCCGCCTGGGGCCGTCTTGTCGTCACTGCGGCTTTTGCCCTTCTCCCGGGCCTTGGGTCTGAGCCTTCACATTCGGACTTGAGATTTCTTTGCAGTGGACTTAGATTTTGACGAGCACGGAGGCCTTTCTCCTGCACGTGTGCGCATCAGAAGTCCCAGCCATCCCCGCTGGGGGGACCTAAACGTGATCCAGTCGCCTCACTTGTTCAACTT
Source organism: Phacochoerus africanus (assembly GCF_016906955.1). Taxonomy (NCBI): domain Eukaryota; kingdom Metazoa; phylum Chordata; class Mammalia; order Artiodactyla; family Suidae; genus Phacochoerus; species Phacochoerus africanus. The sequence continues at coordinate 201,145,301 of NC_062546.1, forward strand.
TTCAAGTGACTCATTTTACGGCGGGAATTTCTCGGTATCTGTCCTCCAGTCTTCAGAATCCACGCTGCTAAAGGCGAGAGGCGTTCTCAATCGAAGCATCTCCCCCCTTGGTGGGCCCGGGCATGCGAGGCCCCCTCGGTCGGGAGACCGTGCTGTGCATGTCTCTTCTCTCCCCCTTCAGGCGCTGGCCCTGCCACCTGGCCTCTCCATGTGTGAGTCCAGGTCGGCGGATTGTTCTGGGTGCTTTCGGCTAGGGGAGCTGTGCCCAGTGGATGCGCTGATATCAGGTCCTGGGTCCTGAAAGGATGGTGAACAGGTGCCTCCTGCTGCCTGGAAGCCCTCAGTCCCTGTGAGCCCCTGGGTTTCGGGGGGCCAGGAACCAGGAACCAGGCAGGTGGCCGCGTCTCTGCCTCTCTCTGTGAGTCCAAGGAGCTGGCTCCCGTGTGCTGTCCACGTGCTGGGGCGAGCCCCATGGGGCAGCAGGAGAGAACCACGAGGGGTTGTTTCCCAAAGGAGAGCAGGGCTTTCTCGTCAGGTTCAGCACCTGAAGTTCTTGCTCCGTGTTGGGAGCCCGAGGCTGTAGAGTCTTCTCAGTCTTGTAAGATGCGTTGACGTCTGTCACTTCCCTGCACTCGCGTCATTGAGAAGCTTTACGCAGAGATTGTTAAGAGCTGCGTGTGCCCGGTTGTCACCCCGGTTTAAGGGCCGGCGGGACAGGAAGCCGATTCCAGCTCAGCCACACCTGCAGCTGCGTTCGTAGCACAGGGTCGGGTTAGGCAGAGCTGATGGCGTGTGTTGCGGGCGCCGGGCCGAGGGGTTTGGGCGCTGGGGGAGCTGCAAGGCTCTTGTCTTTTTCTGATGTTACTGTCACCTTCTGATCCATCCTCCTTTCCTCTTTCACCTGCTGGAGCGGCCAGCTGCCTCCCCCACGCCGGGCGGCAGCTGTAAATGGCAGGCGTGGCCGTGGGCTCTGTCTGTGCACACAGCTCAGTGGCGCTTCCTGCCCTTCCCCGGTCTGTACGCTGCCCTTCTTTGGGTTCAGTTAACGGGTAAACGTCCTTCAGGGTTACTCTGACCTGTGGCAGGGTAGGGTTAGGGTGGTTCAGGCCTTCTGTTCTCAGAAGAGATTCGGTCTCCTTAGAAAACCCACCTCTCGGAGCCGGCTGCCCCCCCGCCCCCGGCCAAAGTGCACTTTCCATCATGTCTCAGAGGAGGACACGGGGTGTGCTTTAAATTGTGTGATACAGCTTGGTCGTGATTTTATTCTTGCACCAAAGAGAGCTGACTCCCATGATTTAGGTTGAAATTTACGGATGGATTTGAATATTAATGTGTGTTTTTTAATTAGTGGGTTAATAATGCAAAAGTGGGAGGTCCCATTGTGACGTCTCTGCAAGGATGCGGGTTTGATCCCTGGCCTCGGTCAGTGGGTTAAGGATTTGGTGTTGCTCTGAGCTGTGGCGTAGGTCACAGATGCAGCTAGGACTCGGTGTTGCTGCGGCTGTGGTGTAGGCTGGTAGCTGCAGTTCTGGTTTGACCCCTAGCCTGGGAACTTCCATATGCTACAGGTATAGCCATAAAAAATAATAATAATAATAATAATAATAATAATAATAATAATAATAATAATGCAAAAGTGAGTAATCGCGTAGGGAGCCTGTCAGTGCGTGAAAGTCATCCAAAGAGTAAAGTGTTTGGGCAGGTAGATACCCTTTGAGGCCGTGTGGTGTGTGTGTGTGTGTGTGTGTGGAGAGTGTGAGAGAGAGAGACGTGTGTGTATCCAGGTCCTAGGGCTGCCGGGACACTTGACCCCAGCAGCTGGCATTGGACAGTCCAGGTGTGTCCTCACCTCTCTGGAGGCCGGGAGGCTGAGCTCAGGGTGCTGACAGGTGGGCTCCTGGAGGCCCTACTGGAGAAGCCATGTCCCTGGACCCGAGGACACAGGGCTCCAGTCTGCCTTGTCCCCGTGCCTGTGTCCGCATTCTCCTCATTCCGTGGAGATCCTGTCTTTGGACTTGGGTCCGCCCTGCTCTAGTGTGACTGCATTTTGATCACATTTGCAAAGGCCCTGTCTCCAAATAAGGTCACATCACAGGTATCAGGGGTCAGGACTCATGCATTTTTAGGGGACAGAATGTGTGTATGTCACACATATCCAGTGTTTCAGCGGAAGTGCACTCAAAACTATTGAAGCTGCCCTGTTACTGCTTGGTGACAAGAAGGACAGTTGGCTGCCCAGACCTTCCTGGCCGCACTGCTGGTGTCCTGGAAGGTCACAGAGATTAGGTTAGCCTCTCCAGCCTTCACACGGCTGATGGCATTGCACAGCTGTCACTCCCTTTGGATGGAAAGAATCGGATGCAGATCGCTCCTTTGCCAAGAGTGCCCTATTAATGGCTGCTCATTAGAGGGGAGGGAGGGGCTTGTAATTTGAGTTTCCGCCTTGTGTGTCTGTGAGCGGGAGTCTGCTGTGCACCCCGCCTCCCCCACCACAGACCCCATGTGTCTGCCGCTGGTTTTCACTTTCTCCCTTCAAAATTAAAAAACAAAAAACAAGCTGCGCAGTGTTACATGGGAATTTGATGGAAGGGCCACCTGGAACACTTCTCCTTGTTGAGGGGGGAGACCACAGTGTCTCCAAGAGCTGCTGCCCCCAGACCTCGCCGTGACATCTCTGTGTGCTGCTCCTTTTGTGCCTCGCGCCTTGAGCTGTGCAGAGAGGCACCTGGAGCTTGAGTGGCCTGTCCTGGCAGCTGCCTTCCCGGAGGGGGTGGAGGGGCAGGGGGTGTAGGGGCAGGGGCCGGCCAGCTCCGAGAGGCACTCAGCTGCCGAGGGGATTGGCAAGCGGATGTAAAGTTCCTGGAAACAAACTAAAAAACATCCAGAGACCTTCCTTACTGTGCTGATAGAGTGGGTGGCTCCTGGCTAATTCGTTAAGGAATTACAGGCCACCAGAAGGGGGACAAGTGCCAGGATGATGCCAGGCGGTCAAATCTGGGGTGAATCTTCAGCCAGGTGGGAAGTGGGTGGGAGGAGCCTGCAGTGGGTGGGTAAACCCTCAACCGAGTGGGAGGAGCCTGCAGTGGGTTGGGTAAACCCTCAGCCAGGTGGGAGGCCAGGACAGTGAGGGTCCCGGCTCACCACCTGCTGCAGAGAAGGGCCTTGGCCAGGTGTGTGCTGGGGAGCGGCTGGCCGTGAGCAGCTGATGCCTCGGTTGAAGGCATCTTCAGCTTCCTGTAGGCTCTTTACCAATTCCCGCTTCGGGGTGAGTGCTTCGAGCGGCCAGCAGGTTCCTGGCCACGAGCCTGATCGCGGGGTACATGCCGGTGTGAGCGCCGCCACCGCACGGCCTGTCCCTCGGGGGCAATGTCTTCCTGTGGCTCCACGCTCTGCCTCTTCCCAGCGGTGGCCGTGCAGGTGGAGTGGCAGCAGCCCGGCAGTTCCGGGCCAGCACACAGAAGACGCGAGCTTGTCTTAGATTGTGGGTCCTGCACCGTTCCTGTCACCACTGTAACAGACTGGGCCGTCTCAGGAGCCAGGGCGAAGAATTGAAGGTGGCTCCTCCCCTGGGGACTTGCTGGAGGACAGGGAGGGGAGGTCTTTGTCCTTCCTGAGCTGGAGGAAATCTTCTAAGATAGGAAATGAGGCTTTTTGGACGTGATGGAAATTCCAAGTGTGCCGTGGCTTTGAGCCTGGGTAGTAGGAAATACTCCGGGTATTCCCACGTCTTAAATTGTTCTCTTGTTCGTGTGGCTCATCAGGATGTACGGAGTTTGATCAAGACAGGGAGGTTTCATGGGAAGGAAGAACTGGCTCGCATTCTGGGGAGGGACATAGAAGTGCCCAGTGCGTCTGCCCACTGTGGGCTCCAGGGCGGTGAGGAAGGGTTGAGTGATTTGGGGGAGGAGTGGGAGCGACCAGGACCGGAAGGGAGCTCGGTGGAGTCCGGGAGCTGGAGTGTCTTGCCAAGAAGCTGGAGCCAGTCCTCAAGTGCGGGATCTCAGGGCTGGAGGCCACACACCCCTGCTCGGAGCCCCAGGCCTCCGTGTCAGGCCGCACTTGCCCGGGGCTGTCGAAGCCCGGGTTCCCCGCCTGCCTCAGGCACTTACTCTCCTTGTGGGTGAGTGACGCAGCCCCCTGCGTTTCAGCTTACCCTTCTCTGCTTCCCAGTGGTCGTAGGGACCAATAAGAGTGTGAGTGGGTACAAGACTCCGCTGGGGCCGCTGGCAGAGAGCGAGGGCTCAGGGACGTGGGTCCTGCCCCTTTGCTCCCGAACCTTCTCTTCCAGGTGGAGCCCCGCTGCCGCAGCAGGTCCCACAGCTGTGGCTTCAGGACCTCCTGTCTGTCGGGAGTGAGATCCGCTCCTCTGCTCGGGCTCTAGGCGTCCTTTGCCCTGGCCAAGCTCAGGCTGGTTTGATATGCCTGAGGTCATCTCTCCATGAGTGTGGTTATTCTGGCAGCTTCCAGTAAAGCTCAGGTCATGCCTGCAGACAGATACCTGGGACCTAATTGTGTCATTTGGAGACTAGAGAAAGTTAGGGACTTCCAAGTAGGCTGGCCCCACCCAGGTGTTGTAGGTGGGGCCTGAGCTTGGTGAGGTCTCTGTCACAGCCGGGGTGGCAGTGCCATGTGAGCTGCAGTGCATTGTCAGGGGCTTCCCTGGTGGGACGTGGCTCAGTGTGTGGTTTTCAGGGTAACTGGCCTGGGGTTCCCGCTGTGCTCTGCCTGCTCCCAGCTGGGATGTCACATGCCGGCCGTGGATCTGGGGGTCCCTTCCTCCAGTGACAGGGGCCTGCCGGCTGCCAGGTCACCGCGAGCTGGACATCCTTCTGTTAGTCTTGCCACATCCCCTCAGGACTCTGCCTGAAATGGTTTTCAGGCAGATGTGTCCACCGTCAGGGTAGTAAAAGCGTTTTCAGGAGCATGTGCATCCTAAATCATTTTTTTTTTAAATGAATGTTTACTTCGTTTCTTAGAAACAAGCCATGTGGTAAATAGCAGCCTTATTTTCTAGGACACATGAAATACATTTAAACTGTCAGCTCCAAAGACCCTTTCCAAATCAAATAAACCTAAAAAAAAAATTTTGTCAGCTACCACTGCTCAACAGATGTCAGGCTTATTTCTAAACACGTCCTTGGGTGCTGTTTAATGTTCCAACGAACACAATCTGTAAACGCTAATAAAATTGGAGTAGTTTTGAAATCTAGCCAGTTAAGTTTTTCAGCATAATTCTCCATGTTACTTGCAACCAAGTGATTATAAGTACATGATACCTTTTTTTTTTTTTTTAATGAGGATTATCGGAAACCTTACAGTTACGAGCCTGCTGATAGATTAGCTTAATAGATAAAGCACAAGTCTGATCAGCCATCTTTCATTATTCCACATGCTAACCCTAGAAATAGCCTCGCCTCTCATCATTGTCCTCATCTTTATAACTCCGTCCCCTCACATAAGCCCTTTCGAGGGTCAGGTGATAATGCCTACACTAGGTGAAGGATACTAAAATTATCCCTAGAACGTCAAAGGAATAATTACAGAGAAGCAGGGTCTACTTATTTTGAGCAAGAAGAAGAAAGCTGTAAAATGAGAATAAGGAGGTTCTCTGTTTTTGGCACTGACAAAACTGGCAGGACAAAATGTGTTTCTGAATTGGTTGTTTGGAACTCAGAACACCTCGTCCTGTATTGTTATAATTGATTCAGCAAGAAACCGAGGGCCTACTGAGAGCTGGGCGCTGCGCCTGCGGTCAGCGTGTGCGTTCCAGGGAGAAGAGGCTTCTGGATGAATGACTAATTCAAGGTATTGGGTCCCACCTGGTCAGCTGAGACGCTGTGCCTGCTGGCTTCTGCCGGGCAGCGTTCCCGGGGCCCAGGATGCCCACAGATGCCCGTCCATGTCCCTGGAGTCACCGAAGCCCAAAACAGTGTAATGCAGGCTGCGGACACAACTGTTGCTTTCCCTGAGGCGCCTCAGGGCTGCAGAGGTTGTTACACAACCATTTCTGGAAGAGGAAAAAGGAGAGGTCTGGAAAGTCGCACCTTCGAAATTACTAGTCATTTTTTTCTAGAGAAATTTTAACTCCGAAGGGTTGTTGTTGTTGTTGCTGGCTGCACCCGTGGCATGCGGAAGTTCCCAGGCCAGGGATCAAACCCATGCCACAGCCGACCCAAGCTGCAGCCATGATATGCTGGGTCCCTAACCCACTGAGCCACCAGGGAACTCCCGCAAGGTGGTTTTTAGAACTTTAGGTGCATGACTTTATTGCCTCTTGGAAAACTGTCACTGCCTCTGTCAAAGCTGAACCATGAGCAAGTGTCTTCTCGGTGTTTTCCTCTGTTGCTGCATCTGCCCACGTCCCTGGGCCCTGACTGCACCATCTCGCTGGCAGCCAGCCAGTCCCCACTCGCCCAGGCAGCTGACCTCGAAGCCGCAGGGTCCGTGTTCTCTGCCATGGTGTGGACTCTCCTGGTTGCAGGGGATGACCTGCTTGACTAACCTTCAATGGAAAGGGGGGCTTATCAACTCCTGTACCTGGAGCAGCTCAAGGGATGGATTTAGAGCTTAGGAAGGACCCTGGTCCACTGATCCACGTGGACTGGTGAGGAGCCTGCCTTGCCTCCTTCTTGGGTCTCCCTGCTCGGTGCCCGGCAGCTCTCGGCGGCCTCAGGACCGCTCGGTCCCCAGGACTCATGCCTGCTAGGGATGAAGAGTTGAGTGTTTTTCTCCGCAGCAAGAGCAAAAGACTCAGGCAGCTCTGATGGGCCTTGCTCAAGTCGCACACATTTTCCGAGTTGTCACCCGCGGGCTCTTTGTAAAGGCCTGTCGCCCTTTATGCAGGGGACACCGCCCCCGCGACTGGATGAGTGGGTGCTGTTGGCACGCCCCTCTTTGCTGCCTCTGGCAGCTCTTCCTCTGGCTTCTACCGTCTCACCTCTTCCCCCACCTGTTTTATTGGTGCCAGGGGGCAGGGGGAGGTCGAAGACTCACGGCCAGTCCTCAGCCGAGGCGAGCCGACCACAGGGTGGGCAGAGAAGGGCGTGCGGGGTGGGCAGTGCCCGCGGCTGTGGGTCGGGTGAGAGGCGTACGTTCCAGATGGGCCCTGGTGTTGACGGGAAAGTGCGGCCCCCACGTTCCGTGGCCGGTGGGAGACGGGACAGCTGCTGGGGGAAGACGTCGCATCCTGTCCATGACCCCGTAAGTCACGCTGGCCGGGCATTAGAGCTGTACCTGCAGCCTTCCATTCAGGGTCACGGCGGCCCCCCAGGGCCAGGGCCTGGGGGGGACAGAGGAGAAGTTAAACACCGGCTGCTGAACAGGCCACGTCCCCGAAAAGAATGACAGGAGGGGGTCTGCGGTGATGAGGGCGACCACGCTGTGCCCCACGCAGGCACGTCGTGCAGGAGCCCGGACCCCGCCCCGAGAGCTGGGGTGTCGAGGGAGCCGGATCCAAGGAGGACTGGGACCGGCTGGGTGTGCGTGCGCGTGCGTGCGTGTGCGTGCGTGTGCACAGCACGTTCAGTTCCCCGTCACCTACAAAGGCGACAGCTGACATGGTTGCGGTGGTCTGGCGGAGGGAATTCTTCGACGGCTGACCCAGATTCGGCTCCCAGTGTCATCTTTCATCATCACAGCCTGCCCCCCGGCGACCTGTGTGGGGAAGGGTTCTGAGCCAGGGTCTCGGTTCAGGGGGAGCCCTGTGTGTGGCACAGGGTCATGCCTGCCCTGCCTCTGCCAGCTGCTGCCCGTGGGGACAGCACGTGTGGGCAGCATGTGATCCTTTTCTGAGCCCCTGTTCTTGTTGTTTGGCTGCTTCACAAACCAGCGAGACCACAAACAAAGGAAGAAAGTGGCACGGCCCTTTGAGGGCCACCTGCGTGGCTAAGTGTGTTGGAAGTGAAGAGTGTGTGCGGAGGGGGCGGGACGTGGTGTGACCTCGCCTCATGCCAGCAGGATCTCCAGGTACCCCAGGCTGGGTGTGCTTCTGCCTTTGCCCTTGAGGGTAGGAGGATGCTGAGGGGCCTCAGGGCCAGACCTCAGGGCTCCTGGCAGTCCTCATGCCAGCACCGGGCTTTGGAGAGGGACACAGGAGGGCAGATGGAAAGGCTCCTCAGAGCACCTGGACGTGGCCATGGGCTCCCGTAACGTGGGAGTGAGCTGTGAGGACCCGAATACCACAGGGCCCTCTGCTGCCCCATCGGGAGGGGCGGCAGCTTATTAGTCTTAAGAAACACTGGCTGTAGGCTGTGCCCTGGCCTGCGTTCTGACTTGGGCAGGAGCCCGGCTGCACCAGTAGTAGAGGGAAGCCCAGTGTGTGCCAAGGTCTAGATGCAGGAGCTCCTGGGTCTGGCAGGACTTGCACTCAAGTCCACCCAAGAGAGAGACAGACAGGCGGGCACGCCCACACCTGAGGCAGGGTCCTGTTTCCTGCCAGCCCGAAGGCAAGCTTTGCTGCAGGGCTTGGTGGTGTCCATTGTACAGGCTGCTGTCCCCAGATACCAGAGCTCCCTCTAGGATGGGGACCAGGACCTGGGGACAGGACCTGGCTGGATCCCTTCTGCGAAATGCTTCCACCGGTTCCCGAGGGATGAGACCCTTCCAAAGAGGGTTCCCCCTGACCCCACGCCCCGCGAAACCCCTGTCTGCCCAGGAAATGGAAGCTGACAGTCCCACAGTAAGTGCCTTGTGTCCCTGTGACCTCTGCAGAAATAGCACAGATGAGCTGGCCCTCCCACAGCCACCCCTGCAGGAGTTCGGGAGGATTGCTGCATTTTTAAAGGTTCGTAAAAAATAAATAAACAAAAACAACCCCCCGCAGAAACAAGGCTCCTGCCCGCAAGGCCTGAAGCGTTTACTGTTTGGTGGCCCTTCTCGGAGACATTTGGTCCCCCCTGCTCTGCAGTGTGTCAACACATCAAGTCTTAAACTGCAGCGGGTTTCTGGGTTTCTCCATATGGTCCAGTCGCACAACCACCGCCCTGTTGGCGTGTCTTGAGACAAACACCTGCTTTATATCCAGAGACGTGTGTCTGAACAGACAGTTCCAAAGCCAAAACTTGGACACGTTCATTCTACAATTGCGTATTCAAAACTAGTTTGCCCCACACAAATTATTTTCTTTAATAAAAAGACCATTTTCACGGGGGCAATACCCGTTTCGAAAAAGCCCGAGGAACTCAGTAAGAGACCATTTGCCTGTGTCCTCTTAGCTGCACAACCTTCCAAACCGCTGGCTTCTGCTGGTGGGCGCGTTTCACAGTCACCTTTCTGAGGCTCCCACCTGTGGACACCCCTCCGACTGCAGGTGGTAGGATGTGGCCTCCACCTGGGCTCTTTCTCCTGCATCTGCTGTACTTTTTATAATTTATCCTTTTTCATGCTTAAAATAAGTGTACAGAATATTAAAAATAAAACAACCTTAAGTACATTTTCCCCCAAGGAAACAAATGTGCATGACTAAATGTATCCCAGTTACCGCCAGACTATTTCAGAGACCATGGTAGATGCTGGAATGTTCGAGCCGCCCACAGCAGTGGGTGTTGGAACGTCTCCAGCAGACAGCTGTCTTCTTTGGTTACACAGGCAGACCTCATGTTATTGGCACTTCTCAGATATTGCTTTTTTTTAAAAAAAAACAAACTTTTTTTTAGGAGAATAAGAAAAAAACAAATTGAAGGTTCGCAGCAGCCCTGCACTAATCGAGTCTGTTGGTGCCTTTTTTTTCCTACAGCATTTTGCTCACTTTGCGTCTCTGTATCACTTTTTGATAATTCTTGCCATATTTCAAACCCTCTACCAGCAGAAAGATTATCACTCACTGAAGGCTCAGATGATGGTCTGAATTTTTAGTAGTATTCTCTTTATCCTTTTTTTTTTTTTTAATGGCAGCATCTGTAGCATATGGAGGTTCCCAGGCTAGGGGTCAAATGGGAGCTGCTGCGGGTGCCGGCCTACACCGCAGCCACAGCAATGCAGGTTCCAAGCCGTGTTTGTGACCTACTCCACAGCTCACGGCAACGCTGGATCCTTAACCCACGGAGCAAGACCAGGGATCGATCCCGCGGTCCTCATGGATACTATTTGGATTTTCTACCACGGAGCCACGGCGGGAACTCCCTTGAGTGGTATTTTTAAATGAAGGCCTGCACGGTGTTCTTTGAGACGTGATGCTTGCACCGTTGCTGGACCACTGCAGCCTGGCGGAAACACAGCGTCTGCGCCCTGGGAAGCCGAGACCTCCCTGTGACCATTTTCCAGCGCCGTGTGCTTTATTGCAGGGGTCAGAACTGACCCCACAGGTCTGCCTGTCTGGTAGGTTTTATATGAAGGGCCTGTTCCCTCCTTCCAAGGACTGACTCCAAGACAGCCCGCCACCCATCCGCTGGGTGGGTTCCCAGTAGGTTGTGGGGCTCAGGCTGTCTCTGCTCCCAGCACCCCCTATACTCCCAGCTCCCTCTTTCTCTGGCTGCAGAAAGAGGTTGACAGTCAGAGGCTCTGTCTTGTTCCCTGTGTGCCCGGCCCAGCGCTGTGCCGAGCCCGTGACGGGGCGGGCTCTGTCCTTGCTGATGGCTGGTTCCAAAGACTGAGGTTTTACTGCCACGGTCAGGAGCTGACCAGTGGGCAGGGCGAGCCTGTGAGAGACCTCTCACAGGTACCGAGAGAGCCAAACTGTCACCGGCCGAGGGTCCCTCAGACCCTCCCCCTTGGTTCCGCTGTCCCTTGCTCTAAGGTTAGACTCCCCCTACACTTGATGGGTACTGAGGCTTACGGGGACGTGCTCCCGGAGGCCCCATCCATCTCAAGAGCTGTTTCGACCTGCGGAAAAGAATACTACCCCTATCTTCCAGAAGGCGTGGAATTATGACCGAATTAGCGGGTTTTCATCTGGGCATCTGCAAGACGCACATGTTTCCTCCTCTGCTCGCCGTGGTCTTGCTACTTCCTTGTCCTTGAATTTGACCTTGGAACCCTCCCTCAGCAGGCGGTTCCCCCTGGGAAGTCACAGCATTGTCCCTGTGCCATGGCAGTTGTGAGTTGGTGTTTCTGAGGCCCCTGTATGGTTCGGGGAGCCTGACAGCGGACCCGGGCCTACTCCTGCCCCTCGCTGGGGCTACCAAGGCCGGTGCAGGTGCTACTGCAATTCTCACTTAAGGAAACTGAGGCACCAGGGGCTCCCCGAGCGGCTCAAATTCACCTGACTCAGAGGTTGACCTTGGTGGGTGGCCATGGGCTGCTTCCTCTGCACGTATTCCACCCCTGCCCCAGCCACACACACACACACACACACACACACACACACACACACACTGCTGTCCTGAAAGGACCACACACACACACACACACACTGCTGTCCTGAAAGGACCACTGCCACCTAGCGGCTCAGCAGCCAGGTTCAGGGGCCTCAGAAGGACCTCGGGTCACCACGTCTCCTGAGTGCTGGGCAGTGGCGGCCACCGCCTGTCCCTGGAGCAGCTGTTGGGGAAAGTACTGAGGTCGGTGGAGGAGCGTGTACTTGGAGGTGGGAGGGTGGGCTTAACCTCCAAAAACAGCCTTGCAGGGAAGTCTGAGGGTGTGCAACCAGGGCAGCGGGAGTGGGCCTGGGGTCCGAGCTTAAGCTCCGTCAAGCCCCTGAGGAGTGGACAGGCGACAGGCCTGGGGGCCGGCATCACACCTGGAGCGTGACTGAGGCCAGCGGGGACCTGGCTTCCCTTTCCAGAGCACCCCCTGTCCTTTGGGCATCTCCGCAGGCAAAGGATGCCTTGGGCTCCAGGACCTGCCTGCTCTCTGGGGCTGCTGACAGGGTTGGGCATACTTTAATCTTTGCAGTATCTGAGGTTCTGCAGCTGTGACTATGGAGGATGTTTTATTGGGATAAGGCTATTTTACAGCAACTTTAGTGTTTCTGGCAGGAAAGAGCTAATAAAATTTCATCAGAGTGCCATTGGGTCTGTCCCTGGATGTGGATGATTGGAGGCTGGTCCAGGTAGGTCATCCAGCCTCCACCTGCCCAGGCTTCCCCTGTTTATCTTGGTCTTCAAAAGATCGCATTTGGGAGTTCCTGTCATGGCGCAGTGGAAATGAAGCCGACTAGGAACCATGAGGTTTGGGGTTCGATCCCCGGCCTCGCTCAGTGTGTTAAGGATCCAGCATTGCCGTGAGCTGTGTGGTAGGTTGCAGACGCTGGTCAGATCCCGCGTTGCTGTGGCTCTGGCGTAGGCCAGCGGCTACAGCTCCAACTAGACCCCTAGCCTGGGAACCTCCATAGGCCTCAGGTGCAGCCCTAGAAAAAACCAAAACGACAAAAAAAGAAAAAAAAAAGATTGCATTTGGAGGCGAGACCTCTGAATGGGCTTCATGTGTTAAGCTGCTAATTGATGTTTCCCTCAAAGTTCTTGGAAGTGAAGATGTCAGGACGTTGAATGTAATATTGGGCAACAAACCACTTCCTCAAACATCAGTTTTCCGGTTTCTTTTTGGAGCAGCAGTCCCACTGGTACAAAGTGATTTCCGTAGATCTCTGATACGTCATGATGAATAAACTTGCACGAGTTCTCGTTTATAAATTTCTGACCCCTTATCAGAGATAAGGAAGCAGTTTTTATGAACAGAAAATAGGGCTTTGGGGGTCCCCCTCTCAGTTTTCTGTCTGCCTTTTCATGCAATTAATTTTTGCTTTTATTTGCTTGATGTTAGGACAACCTGAGCTACACAGGTGACATACTACATGTGTGTACACACATATGTAGGTGTGTATATATACACGTGTGTGTGTATGTATGTTTGTATGCGCATGTACACATACACACACCTTACTTGCCAGTTCAAGGTCTTCTTCCGTTAACTAGATCCAGAACCACTGGAGGGTAGCAACAGTGGACTCTTGAAATTCCAGATTGAATCAATGGAAGCAGCCACTCTCATTCCATAGACCCGTTCAGGTAGGCGCCCCTAGGCTGGTTAGCACTAAATGCCCTGTGACAGCCCCAAGACTCGGCTGCTTACCTATTCGCTTGTCATTGCTTAACCGACTCGCGGCCCACAGAAAGTTGTCACCGCACGTGTGCCCGCCTTGACTGTCACGAGAAGGTGGGACACGTCCCAGAGCAGGTTGCTCTCGAGGTTGCACAGACGATTGCTGGACAAGGTTTTTACAACCGTGGACACAGGAGGCCAAGGCCGGGTGTCATTTACCCTGAAAATCATTGTGAGACACCAGTCTTCGGCCTCTTGAGGGCATCACCTCTGCACGAAGGTGAGCTGCTGTTACAGCAGGGCACTGCCCTCCCCAGGCACCTGCTGGATGCCCTTCACCAGGTTGCCCGCCCCCCGTGGGGCGTGGAAGGGTCTTGTCCCTCCCCTCGGGGTCCCCTCCTGTGGTCTGGGGGGCGCTCTGCCTCTAGACAGCCTTTGCAGGGCCTCCTGGCTGCCTCTCCGCAGGGCCCCGGCCCCCTTGGGTTTGGGAGCCCCTCAGCACCCAGCTCTAGCGTCCGCCTTTGTATTCCCCAGGCCAGTGAGCCCCAGGCTGGTTAAGTGAAGCTTTGCTTTTCCTGGTGGATCGTGATTTGTTTTTCTGGTGTTCACTTCTCCCCCCTCCTTTTATTAGAAATGGAAGAAAGGGAGTTCAGCCGTCACGAAGTTCAGGTTTTCATCTTACCCGGGAACTTTGAAGTCTTTCCTCATCTTCCCTCTTTATTCTGCTCAGGTCTGGGTGAAATTAAGCCATTAGACACCCCGGCCTGGGTGCTGAGTCCTCCTTGATTTCACCCCAAGTGGCAACCCTGAGCTAGGTGAACTGCCTAGCGGTTACCATGCAGTAATCGGGTCCTTACTAGTAGGATGTTTTTATAGTAGTCTCCCCCCGCCACGCCCCCAAACGACGTAAAACTTTTTAAAACTTGGCAGAGGAAATAAAGTCGGGTTTGGTTAAATTTGGTAAACAAATATGTTGCCAATGAAAACTTTTGTACCCCCGGGGTAAAAATAACATAGGATCCCAAATTCCTTTTAAATGTCAGGATACGAAACGTTTTCACAATCTCGGTAATAGATACCTGACTCAGGATTTTTATCAAAGTTAAAAAAGCAAGATTAATTTTTAAAAATTGCTGGCACATGCACGATTAAATTTTTTTCTGTTCTCCCAGGGAGAAATAAAAAGCTTAATAGTTCTCCTCAGTGGATTCCTTTCACCCCGCCGGCTGTAAGTTAGAAAACAACGCGCTTTGTAGAATCTCTATTTTATCACGGAGCTAAGTAAGAAGAAAGTTTTAGACAAATGTTAAAAACGACAAGAACCTTGGGAGTTCCCTGGTGGTCTAGTGGTTAGGATCCAGCATCTTCACCACTGTGGCCTGGGTTCAGTCCCTGGTCTGGGAACTGAGATCCCACCTTGAGCTGCACACTGTGGCCAAAAAAAGCCTGTTTCACTTGGGAATGGCCCTGATGAAACATTAAAAATTACCACTTAAAAAAATGAAAAACTCAGAGTTCCTGTTGTACAAAGCCAAATAGTATCCACGAGGACATGGGTTCGGTCCCTGGCCTCGCTCGGTGGGCTGAGCCTCCTGCCTTGCCCTGAGCTGAGGTGTTGGTCAAAGACGGGGCTCGGATCTGGCGTGGATGTGGCTCTGGTGTAGGCTGGCAACTGCAGCTCTGATTCAACCCCTAACCTGGAAACTTCTATATGCCACAGGTTACGGCCCTAAAAAGACCAAATAAATCAATAAGTAAAAGCCAGGAGCCTCTAAACCATGCCTCCCAAGAGACTCGGGTGCCCCCTGTGGTGGAGACCACATGCAGGGCCGGCCTGTACCTGTGGGAAGGGTCACAGCAGCTGGACTGGGCGATCCGGGGCTGGACCAGTGCCTCGCCCCTTGCTGATGGGAAATGGTGTGTGCTCTAGTGCAGTTTTAACCTCAAGAATGACAGGCAGCCTTGTCTTGTGCATGGAGAACTAAAGATGGACAACCCGCAGGTGAAACGTGAGACAGTGATGGGCAGGTCTCTTTCTTTGCCGTTCCTTACACGTGGGGAAGGTCTTTGGAGCTGGAGACAGCTCCCTTCTGGCGTCGTAAGTGGAGTAAGAACTGCCCCTCCCCGCCGCCACTGCGGACAGTGTGTGTCATGAACGGTCTTAGCAGAAATGCACGTGGAGGAGAGGAGAGCTGAGAATCCGTCAGCACGTCTAGGTTTGGGGCTCACGCTGCAGTCTCCTGGTTGCGGGGGTATCGGTCGGTGTCAGAACTTCTCTTCCACCCCCGTAGGTGCGGGTGTTGACGGGGCTCCTGTATCACAAGATGCCGTGAGGAATAATGGCCATGACGTGGGACGAGAAGGGCTCTCGAAACTCCAAAGTATCATAAGGCTTGCTGCTCCCTGGAGCGCTGCTGTGGGACCGTAAGGATATGTTAGCAGCCTTCAGCCCAGTGAGCCAGAAAGACAGCGACAGAAAAGTCAGACGTCTCTTGGAGGGTTTACTGCCAACAACACTTTCTCTTTTAAATGAGAATTCGTTTTTCTCTTTTTCCCCCTTAAAGCAGAAATGCCAAAGCAGGTGAGATGGCGATACCTCTCGGGTATAGACAGTCCTTGTGTTGAGTGGGGCTTCACTGCAGATCCATCCTACCCAGCCGAGTCGAAATAGCACCTACGCCAGCATCCCAGATTCCAAACTGGTCCCCACAGCATGAGGCCAGGATTCAGGGGGGTGACCTTGAAACCTTGACCTTGAAGCCTTGAGAGGAATTGGTTACCCTTAAGTTCTTTTTCAAGATACTAAAAACACAACAACTGACCTCTTCTTCCTGGTGTGCGATTCACGGCACATCCCTGTCGGCATCTCTGTTCTTGGTGGGGTGTGTTCTGGTCCATCCGTTACCCATTTCTGGAAGAAATGAAGGCTTTGACTCGCTTAAGAATGTAAGCTCAAGGGCAAACAAAGGCAACCAGGGCGGGTTTCTGGAAACTCTGAAAACTAGCCTTTGGGTGAACCAGGAATGTAATAAGTTGGAGGGGAGGTTGGGTCCCGACAGGAAGGATGTCCTCGCTCTGCTCAGATGAGGTGGAAGCAGCCCTTCCCCTGTCCAGCAAAACTCAGTTAAGAAAATCAAGCCCTGGGGTTCCCGTCGTGGCTCCGCAGGAACGAACCTGACTGGTGTCCATGAGGACTTGGTTTGATCCTTGGCCTGATCCGTAGGTTAAGGATCCCAGCATTTCCTCGAGCTGTGGTGTAGGCCGGCAGCCGCAGCTCCGATTCGACCCCTAGCCTGAGAACCTCCATGTGCCGCACCTGCGGCCCTAAAAAGACAACAACAGCAAAAACATCAAGCCCTGAAATGAACCTGCTTCTCTCCACCCATCTCTGCCTATTGACTGAATACCTAAGGCGGTGCTGTTTATCTCTGCCGACTTCACCGCATTTTTGGGAGGGATGGATTGAAGTCAGAAGGGGCCTCTGTTTTCCCCTTCCATGGAGATGTTATCACAGGTACAGGACCCAGGTGGCCCCGTGGACTCGGAGGGCAGGCAGCTGCCTGTGGGGCCCTGCACACCTCTGCACAGGTGGTTGGTGCCAAACTTGTGTCACTGGCTCCGAATACAGGGGTCAGGTTTGGGTACACTTTCTAAAAATAAAATTATCCCTGAGGCAGTTTAAGATTATGTAATACTATCTGGCAGTCAGAGAAGGTTGACAGCCATTCCTGTAACAAGTTTATAGTGTGGGCTGTGGGCCAGACTGTGCATTAAGGGCTAGAAATACAGAGCTGGATAAAATAGACCTGCACGGATGTACAGCCAGCACCCGGTAGTTCCACATCCCAGATTTAGCCAAGCACGGATCGAAAATATTCGGCCAAAAAAGAAAAAAAAAATTACAGGAAGTCTCTAAAAACAAAACATGAATTTGTCTCATGTTAGCAACTATTTATGTGGCATTTATGTGGTACTTAGGACTGTACATGGCATTTACACTATATTAGATATTGCAGGTAATCTGGAGATGATTTAAAGAATCCAGGAGGATGTGTGTAGGTTATGTGAAAATACTATGCCATTTTATTTTATTTATTCATCTCTTTTGTCTTTTTAGGGCCATACCCTCCTGGAAGTTCCCAGGCTAGGGGTCGAATCGGAGCTGTAGCTGCCCGCCTATACCACAGCCACAGCAACTCGGGATCTGAGCTGCGTCTGTGACCTACACCACAGCTCAGGGCAGCTCTGGATCCTTAACCCATTGAGCGAGGCCAGGGATCGAACCTGGGTCCTCGTGGATACCAGTCGGGTTTGTTAGCCACTGAGCCATGGATGGGAACTCCTGCTATGCCATTTTAAATAAGAGATTTTGATATTCTTGTGGGTCCTGGAACCAGTGCCACGTGGATATTGAGGGACCACTGTAATTGGAAATTGGATTATAAAATAGGCATTTAAAAAATCTCCATTAAAGTCGAAATTGAATGTAAAGTTTGGTGGTGTCCTGTACAGATTTCGGTAGGAAAAGGTCTAATGGCTGGGATGGGATGGTGGGTTTGAACTTAAAGTATTGAGAGGGTGGTTCCTGATGAATGCAGACCAGCTTGGTGCTACCGACGCCTGCACCCCAAGCTTTTTTTCCCTTTGTGTTTCTAAAGTGTTTCTAAGAGTTCCCTGTGGTGCCAGCAGGTTGGGGACCTGGCATTGTCACTGCAGTGGCTCATGCCACTGCTGTGGCATGGATTTGATCCATGGCCCGGGAATTTCCAATTGCTGCAAGTGCGGCTAAAGTAAATAAGTAAATAAAAATAAAGTGGCATTCCCACTTGGCCCGGTGGGTTGAGACTCTGACTGCAGCGGCTGGGGTCACTGCCAAGGTGCAGGTTTGATCCCTGACCAGGAGCAGTGGGTTAAAGGATCCAGCATTGCTGAAGCTGTGGCATATGTGGCAGCTGTGGCATATATGGCAGCTGTGGCTCAGACTCAGCACCTGGCCCGCGAATTTTCATATGCTGTGGGTGTGGCCATGAAATTTAGAAAGAAAGAGAGGGACAGAAAGAGAGTGAACTGTAGGAAACAAACGTTTTAAAGATTTCCTTTGCTTGCCTGCAGGGCTGTGTTTCTCCAGTACCCCTGGTCCTGTTCCCCCTGAGGCTGCCGATGTTCAAGCAGCAGTAGGAGTTTAATTTTTATATGTAAGCTTTATTAATCATTTTCTTACTTTCTCACAGTCTGGGTGCTTAATCACCTGGCTGAATTTTTTTTAATTAATCAGACATTTCTCTCTCTCTCTTTTTTTGTTTTTTTGTTTTTTTGCCATTTCTTGGGCCGCTCCCGCAGCATATGGAGGTTCCCAGGCTAGGGGTCGAATCAGAGCCGTAGCCACCAGCCTACGCCACAGCCACAGCAACGCGGGATCTGAGCCACACCTGTCACCTACACCACAGCTCACGGCAACGCCGGATCCTTAACCCACTGAGCAAGGCCAGAGATCGAACTCGCAACCTCATGGTTCCTAGTCAGATTTGTTAACCACTGCGCCATGACGGGAACTCCTCTCTCTCTTTTTTTTAAAGGGCTGGCTGCACCTGTGGCACACGAAAGTTCCCAGGTTAAAGGCAGAATTGGAGCTGCACCTGCTGGCTGACACCGTAGCCGCAGCAGCATGGATATGAGCCGCATCTGCAACCTACACGGAAGACCCTGGATCTTTAATCCCCTGCGTGAGGCCGGGGATGGAACCTGCATCCTCGTAGATACGATGTCTGGTTCTTAACCCACTGAGCCACAATGGGAACTCCGCTAATTATCAAATCTTTAGGTTCACAGCAAATGCATTTGTAGTGCTTTTGTTTCTTGATGTGTATATAACACCAGAAAAATTATACAGATCCGTTGCAAGTGTCTAATATTTGGCATCGTACAATATTGAAAAGACATACTAAGTACGTATCTTGGAGTTGTAAAGTGATTTTAGAATTGGAAGGGGCCTTAGAGATGGAGGAGAGAATCCCTCCTTTTGGAGCTGATGAAAATGAGGTCCCAAGGCCTTTGCTTCGAAGGAAGCAGAGGAGCAGAAAGAGGTCTGCAGATCCTTAACTTTAAAACTGTGACTCAACCACATAGACCCGTAACTTGTGAATGTGACTCTGCAAAAGCATGAAAGAATAGCTGTGAGCCGCGGCCAAGTGTTTACGCGGAAGACACGCGAGGGCACAGTGACCCAGGGAGCAGCATTGGGCCTCATTCCCGAGAGATGGGTGGTGGGCGTGGGGGTGGCTGGAGGGTCTGCCGTTTCATGGACCCAGGCAGACACAGGGACAGGGCCACCGCTCCCCTCCTGCTTTGGAGACCCTCAGACGAGTGAGGAATTGGCCGCATGTGAGACCAGTGGGCCCAGGGCAGCTGTGCAGTCTCCTGGAGGTGGAACCCGACTTCATCAGTCCAGGGTTGGCCTCCACGGATGTGCACTCGGATGCTGGGAGGCAGGGTGTGTTTGCGGAGCTGCGGGGGCGCAGGGACCCTGAATCAGGGCCGATCCGCCCACTGCTTGAAGCGCAGGCGCAGAGCGCGCCTCCCGTGGCTGGTCCAGCGTGCGCGCGCTCTGTCACATCCTTCGTCAGACATGGTTTTCTCCGTGTTTCTTTCCAATCTTCTCCATCGACTGCCTTCTTTTCTCGGTGTTGGCGGGATCGAAATGAGACTTTATCTGTTTTCGTGTTGGGAAGTGCTTGCTGCTTAAGTCCCTGCGTCTTGCCTGTTACACGGTGCCCAGGCTGGAGCGCAGGGCGGGAGTGGACAGGGCGTGCGCTCGCGTCCAGAGGGTCCATCGCAGCGGGCCTGCCCCAGTCTGTCGTGCAGGCCTCCGACACTTTTTAGGGGTAGGATGGAGGCTCTAGTTGCTTATTCTCGGGCGCTGGCATGGAAGGTCCCCATTAGCAGGGGGTCCCTATAGTGGAGAACCCAAGGTGACTCCGGGTGGCAAGAGACTGACGTGGCGCCCCCGGGCCCGGTGGGGACGCTCCACCGGCCGCGTTCTCCAGCCTCCAGTTGTTTGGAGTGCTCTGGTGTTCTGGAAAGCCTCTGTGCCAAGGAGCTGACACGAGAGCCGGCGCTGTTGTGACCCTCTCTCCAGACCATAGCCTGGCGAGGGGCGACTGGGATGGGCTGGGAGCCCAGAACGTGGAAAGGTCGTTTGTCTCTGGAAATGGCAGAGGAACCGGCGCTGGAGGGCTTGGAGGGCTGGCAGCCCGACCCGGGTGCTTAGGGCGGACGCTCAGGCATCTCTCCGGCGTGGGCACGTGGTCCGCCCCTGCCGCCTTCGCGTGGCCCTCGCCCCCTCCCCCGGCCCCAGCGGGGCCCCGGGTGGTTTCTCGCTAACCCCGCGTGGCCTCTAACGCTGTCCGTCCGCCGCTGCACCGCTGTCCCCTCCTGTGCGGAGATTTGCATCCGGTAGTCTCTGTCTAACCTGTGTCTAGTAGTTGAGCCCCCCCCCCCTTACCTGTGAACCGTGAACCCGGACACACCATCCCCGTGCTGTTTCTATGTTTTCCTTTCAAGAACTGGGTTTCTCTTGAGGAGAATACAGATTCTCAGCCCCTGGATTTATCAGCGTGGCGGAGACCAGGCCCCGGTTGAGCACGGCCAATTCGGTTCCATTTGGTGAACCCACCCAGAGAATAACAGTTTCGTGCTGTTTCCGAGCTCCGGCTCAGCGCCTTCCCAGGGGAGCCAAGTCCCGCCTTGACGCACAAAGCCTGCGTTCACATATTCCACCTTGCCCAGCCACCCTGCCCCTGGCTTCGCGTGGAGGCTGTGTGTGCTCACTGCAGATGAACACGGGTTCGTAAAGATGAACTTCAAAATCTGAGTTCAGTCCTTCTCCCACCATCCAGCGGTTGCTGGAGACAGAGACGAAGCCCCCCCGCTCCCCAACCACGCAGGGCTGCCTCCAGGCCCACAGCCTGGGGTGTATTTTTCCACAAGCGAAGCCCACGTCTGTGTGCCCTCCTCATGCCCTGTTTCCCCCCGCGTGACAAGACTGTGTGTGTGTGTCACAGGTGGCAGATTCAAGAAGGAGATCGTTGTGGACGGCCAGAGCTACCTGCTGCTCATCAGAGATGAAGGGGGCCCCCCAGAGGCACAGGTGAGTACTACAGGCACTCGGGAAGGTTCCCCCCCCCCTCCGGGCAGGTGGTTCCAGACCCCCAGCAGGTGCCGGCCCAAAAAGGTGGGAGGGGCCCTATGAGCATGTTTTCTGTGAGTGAGGTTTTTCTCCTCTCCAGGAGAACCTCATTCTGTTGCTCCTTGAGGCAAAATCCTAGGGGGAAGTTTGTGTGCGGCTGGCTTTCACTTTGTCTTTTTAAGAAGGAAGGAAAAGCAGAATCTGCCCTGATTTGTCAACTCAGTTGAATTGACATCTGGAAGTTTCGGTAGTCCCCCCCCCCCCCCTTTCCTGTACATGTTTCATCTCCTGAGCACTGTGGCCATTTAGAAACTTGGATGCAATTTGGAAGTCTGACCACCGTCCGCGCCTGCCCACTGGGCTTCTTGGGCCAAGTCTTTCTCCACCAAAACCCAGGATGCAGCACAGCATGATTTGGGTGGCATTTCTTTGAAAGTTCCTTGAAAAATGAGTGTCGCGGAGGAACAAACAGCATGAGTGTGGAAAATGTCTTTCTTTGGTTTTCTTGGTCTCCAGTGTATTCTTTTACTTATGTGACAATTTCCTAGCAAAACACTTTAAAGAAACCAAGGGCTAGTCATGGTCAAGACCCATTCAGGGGAATTTAATGTTACAAATTTGCCGTGGCGTTCTTTCTTGAACTTGTCTCTTGGTGAAGGTGCAACATGGGATCAGCTATTTAGTGAAAGACGCTGCCTGTGGGTGTGGCTAACGTCCCAGAGCTGTGTGCGCTGTAGCGTGTCTATACCCTACGGGGCAAAAGAAAGATGTTTGGATTTACCGTGTTCCAGGGAGTCTTAAGTGCCACTGACTACAAGCTATGCCAGTATTTAAAAGAAAAATCCTGCCTGTTTTGATCACGGAGATGTTCACGTGGGGAGATTGGTTTTAGCCTTGCCTAAACGGTGTGCGTGGTAACACTGTCAAAGAAGCAAAAAATAGGTGACGAAGCCGTGTCAGCTCACGTGGAGTGCATTTCCTAATCTGTTGCTACATAAGCAAGCAGGACAAGCTGTGACATCTGACACGGTGCCAGAAGGTTCCTGATGGTGGCAAAAGCTAAGTGATTCTTTCTCGGTGGTCCTTGCCTCTGGGCCGTCTGTCCTGTTCATCACGAGGCTTCCTCAGAGGCAGTTGGAAGTAGGAGAAGGAAGCAGGGAAAACGTGGGTGTCACCTAGGGTGACTTCCTGGTTTTCTCGGTCCTGCGTGTTTGGAGTGACCGGGCCAACCTCCCCCGGAAGAGCACGCCTTGGCTCCGATGTCAAGAATCGAACAGGAAGGTTGAGAGACGTATAGAAGCGTGTGTCAGGGCTGGTGTGCTGGCTGCAGGAGCCCCTGTCTGGGGACCCTGTCCAGGGACAGACACGGGGTGAGTGGAGAGGTGCAAAGACACGGTGTTTCCACGGAACCCAGCAGTGGGCAGGCAGCGAGCAGGCTGCCTGGGCTGGGGGTTAGCTGTGATGAGAGCAGTCTCTAAAGGAGCCCAGATCCGCGCTGGAGGGGGTGCCCCAGCCCGAGGAATTAGGGGCTCAGGCACTGCCTCCCTCCAAAGATGTCATGCGCCATGATTACAATGAGGGCTGGTTTCTTCCTTCCATCTTTCCTTCCTGGCTTGCTTTTTAGGGCCATACCTGAGGTATATGGAGGATCCCAGGCTAGGGGTCCAATGGGAGCTGTAGCTGCCAGCCTGCACCACAGAACAGCAACGCCAGATCCGAGCTGCCTCTGTGGCCTACATTGCAGCTCACGGCAACACTGGATCCTTAACCCACTGAGCGAGACCAGGGATCGAACCCGCAACCTCCTGGTTACTAGTCAGATTTGTTTCCACTGCACCACGGCGGGAATGCCGAGGGCTGGTTTCGAAATGAAAATATGTTTTTGGGGTGGAGGGTGCTTTTACTCTTGTTATAAACCCACGGTCCAGGGTTCCCCGCATCTCCACACGGGGACGTTCAAAATCCCAGGTTTTTTTCACCGCTAATATTTTCCTTTTGAGAAACTGGTGTTTTCACTGGTAATCATTGCCCTGCTGTCGTCGGAATACGTCTTTTACGTAACTTCAGATGCTTAGGACATGTGACATCATTTCATACCATAACATTCTCCTCCCGTGTGGTCACTCCAGTTCATTAAAAGATTGCTTTTAGGAAAACAAATTTAAGGCCTGTGATGTGACCAGCAGGGGGGCTTCTTGTGTGTTTCTCCCTATGCCTGCAAAGCACACACGGAGTGAGCTGAATCCGTAAGCCCGGTGAGCCCCTGGCCCCCGTGGGTCAGCTCCTTTAACCCACGGCCCGGGGGACGGTGCTCTGAGACGTCCCATCTTCTCCAAGGAGGCCAAGATCACGACGGCAGGGCATAGACAGAGGAGGTGGGCCCACCACCAGGGGTGGGGCCAGGGCCCCAGGAGGTCTCTGTCTCGGCCTGGTCATGAGTTTCTAGCACATACTTCCTGCAGAAGCGTCGTTAGCCTAGAAGCTTCCCTCGTTAAAAGATTTCTCCTTTGGGGAGCTATCAAGAGGGAGCCTTTCAAAACCAGGCAGAGCGAACTTGAACATTCAAGAAGAGCTATTTGCAGAGTTCCCAATCGTGGTGCAGCGGAAAGGAATCCAACCAGGAACCATGAGGTTGCAGGTTCGATCCCTTGCCTCTCTCAGTGGGTTAAGGATCTGGCGTTGCCGTGGCTGTGGTGTAGGCCGGCAGCTACAGCTCCAATTCGACCCCTAGCCTGGGAACCTCCATATGCCGTGGGTGGGGCCCTAACAAGCAAAAAAAAAAAAAAAAGAACTAATTGCAACTCACCATCCCTTGGCCCCTGTACGTGTGATCTGTTTCCATTATCACAGATCATATCCTACGGTCTCCAAGGGTAACGGGCAGCTTTGTGAAGGATGCTGCAGGGCTTTGAGGCCACGAGCATTGTATTAGGGGGATGTACAAACTTTGCCAGGATTTTTGGGTCTTTTTTGGTAGCTGGTAGAGAAGCCTCTGGGGTGCAGGGTGGGGGTTTAGGGAGTGTCCACATTCTTGGTAAGGGAGCTGGTCTGCATTTCTTCCTAGAGAAGAGGGGGAGCGGCCGTGCCAGCCTGGGTCCTGCACCTGGAGAGGGCTCAGCCATCCCAGGGTTACTGTTCTTGGGGGGGAGGGGGTCTCTTTCTTATTTAATTGCATGTTTATCATTTGAACTTTAGGTTTTCTTATGTTTGTTACGTGACGTTTCCACACGTTAGCTGAATATGCTTTTCTTTCGTCTGTGGACGTCAGAGCTTAACCCACCAACCGTTTCCCCCAGTTTTATCAGAGCTGAAGCCTTGGCCGCCAACACGTGTGTGGGAGCTACAGCTTCTTTTAGAGAAAGCACGCGAGATTTTTTTGTTTTTCCCATTTTCCCTTGGGTCTTTCATCGACGGGAAGGGGCCCAGACTGTTCCTCGGCGCCACCTGTGTGACTCTGGGAAGCTCCTGAGCTTCCAGGCCCCTCCGTTCCCGTGGCTCCAGCTTCACAGGTGGTTACCGAGATAAGGGGGTCTGAGGGTATGGTTATTTGCCAGAAAGAGGCTCTCGTGGAAGTGCCCCTGGATGCAGGTGAAACAAGAACAAAATGACTAGAGGCAGGCCTTTCAGTTTCCCCCCAAAATGGTGCACCTCTTGTGCAGCGGCTCTGTGAGCGGCTCTGGCAATAAGTCATAATTTCCTGCAAGGCCGCCATAAGAAATGGGTGGCAGCTGGAGTTCCCATTGTGGCTCAGTGGATTAAGAACCTGACATAGCGTCCGTGAGGATGTGGGTTCGATCCCTGGCCTCGCTTGTGGGTTTAAGATGCGGTGTTGCTTGCAAACTGTTGCCTAGGTTGCAGATGCTGCTCAGGTCTGGCGTGGCTGTGGCTGTGGCTGGGATGTAGGCCCCAGGTGCACCTGCAGGTGCGGCCCTAGCCAGAAAGATAAGACACGAGCGGCAGGCGGTCTTTACCACAAAGGCCGCCTTTGTGGACAGAGGAGTCGCCCTGGAGGTGGAGGGTTTCTGAGCGGTGGGCGCCCAGAGGCGGGGCCGCATCTCAGGGTCTGGCGAGGCCTCCTGGGCCGGGGGCTCTATGGGGGACTGAGTGTGAGACAGGGAGCCATAGGGTCCCCCCGTGCCCATGTCCGGATCGGCTTGGGCGCGAGCGGGGTTTGCTTTCCGAGTCAGGATAGCAGGTGGACATTCCGTGGGGTGGAGTGTCTGGTTCTCCTCTGGGGACGGCGTGGCCTGGGCGGGAAGGGGCCTAGGGCCCCGTTCCAGGCAGCATGTGACAGCGGAAGCCGGGCGTCGGACGTGGCCCGGCCGAAGGCGGCACTGCCGGCCTTACGTCCTGTGCTCACCAAGGGGACCCGAGGCTGCCCCTGCCCCTCCGTGTGCCCCCCTCTCACCTGCCTCCTCTTCTCCCCAGTTTGCCATGTGGGTGGACGCTGTCATATTTGTCTTCAGCTTGGAGGACGAGATAAGCTTCCAGACCGTCTACCACTACTACAGCCGGATGGCCAACTACCGCAGCACGAGCGAGATCCCTCTGGTCCTCGTGGGGACCCAGGGTGAGTGGTGGCCGCGCACGGCGCGGGCGCGTCCTCCAAGGGCTCTGCGCTTGAGCAGTAAGTGGACGCATGGCCCGTGCTTTCAGAGGGGAGGGATTTGGAAACGGCCTAAAGAGGAAATGAGTTCCTGCCGGAGGCTCACTTTTTACGGGGAGCCTCCCGGCAACTGAAATTGTCACATGGCCTGATTTGATGCTCTCAAGAAATCACTTAGCAACTTCAAAACAGAACACGTGCCCCCACAACCCCTCAGCACTTTAGGAAAAAAGACAGTCTGACTTCTGTATTAGGCTACCCGAATCTCTCTGTTATAGCCCCGTTTATAAGCAACCTCAGAGGTTGCCTCTGCCCTGTTCAGATATTATTGACTTCTGATATATTGCAGAATTTCCTTTTCTTCTGCTCTATTTCTCAATGTCTTATGCTCTAGATCTTATTTTGAATCTCGCCGGTCCCTCAGAGAGTGTGGACTCTTAACCACGTGGGGATATTTTGTGGGTTTTTTCTAGGTCATTTAAAACCTGGCCTCTTGGTAAAGTGACCTCACTTACAGGACCCTGGTTCTTGATCCTGGATTCGTTCACTGCTTGTACTGGCATCTGCCGTTGGGAGCTTAACCCCGGGATCACACAGTGTTTTTAAAAAAGCCGATGAAGGCTAACTTGAAAACGGCTTTGTCAGAGAGATGAGGAACTGAAAAAATAATCACGTCCAGAAGCACTGGATTATCCCTTCATTTGTGGGGGAGGGGGTTGTTCAGCTTCTATTTTTGGTTAATTCCTTTAGAAGTAGCACATCTGCTCTGTCCTTGTCTGCCCCGAGGTATTAGCTGTCTTGAACAGGCAGGAACAGTTAGCTGTGTGGTGGCACCAGGTCTGATGGCGCTGAGAGCTGGCTGGTCCCCTGCCCTGCCAGGAATCTGCACAGATAAAAGGCGTCATGGGGCGGGTGTGGGTTTGGGGAGAAAAAGCAACTATGGAATAAAGACACCTGCTCAGTGCTGGAGGTGGACCGTTAGAGCTGGGTTTTCATGGAGAGCACCTCACTGCCCCACCCCACCCCACCCTTTTTTTTTTTTTTTAGCATTTATATCATGGCTGGGGGGTCTCAGGGCGGAACCCTTCAGAGCAGAGGTGGATTTAGACGAAAATGGATCGACTTTTTTTTTAGGCCCAAAGCGCCCTCTTGTGGTCACAGGGAAACACAAGCTTGCCTGTGCAAAGCCCTTGGTTCCTGCTCTGCTGTGCAGAATTGGCGTGTTTGAGTTGGCCTCCGGAATATTCTTAATAATCAATATTTTATAGGGGGCAGCTGGTCTAACGCAGATCTTCCTTAAAGCTGCCTTGAAACCAAGTCCGTCGGTTTCCTGTAAGTGGCTCTCCCTGTAGGCCTGCCCAGGGCATTTCTGCACAAGAGCAGAGTCTGTGTGGGCGGCTCCTTATCAGGTTCAGGGCGTTTGTGTTCAGGGCTCTTTCTGCTGGAGACGCACCTGGATAAAGAGCAGGTGTGTTTTCAGTGTGGGCTGGAGCAGGTTGATGCCTTGTTGCCTTCCTCACAAAGCCGTGTTTAGGGCAGCAGGCAGTTTGAGGTCCTGCAGAGCCACTTCCCAGCCTCCAGGCTGTGTCGTCGGGTGCCAGGCCTCGCAGGGAGGAGGTGCCATAAGGCCGTGGGAGCAGCTGCGGGCACCCGATTGTCAAGTGTGCCCTCGCTGTGCTCCCTCATAGCCCCCCAGGCGGCTGGTTTTACTGAGGTACGGCCGGGGCTGCCCACGTCTGTCTCTCCTCGATTCTGACCTCGAAAATAAGCGTGGCCTCTGTGTCCCAGCTGCCACCTCCTGCCAGGATGCTCCTCATCTAGGGGGGCCTGGGGACAGCTCCACAGAGGCTCTGGGGAAGCCCTGATGTGGCCCCTGAGTGGAGGAAGTGGCCCTGGTTTTATAAGTGTCTTGAGGGCTGTGTGCACGGAAGCCCCCAAGTGGGCCCCCGGCAGCTTGCACAGGGGCCCACCTGTGAGACCTGTTGGTACCTCAGCAAAACCAGGCACCAAAGGAACAGGACAAGAAGTTATCATTAGGGACATTCCTCACCTGAGGGGTCACTAGCCAGACCTCTCATTCCCCAAGCACTTAAAAGCCCCCATGGAGGACTTCCCATCGTGGCTCAGTGGCAATGAATCCAGCTAGTATCCATGAGAACGCCGGTTCGATCCCTGACCTCACTCAGTGGGTTAAGGATCTGGCGTTGCTGTGGCTGTGGTGTAGGCTGGCAGCTACAGCTCCAATTAGACCCCTAGCCTGAAAACCTCCATATGCCACAGGTGTGGTCCTAAAAAGACAAACAAAAAAGTGCCCACAGAGAGAAGAGAGAAGGTGGGGTGAGTGTGGGCTTCTGGAAGGTTCCACCCTCAGGTACTATTAGCTGCTTGCAGACGTGCTCTCTCTGAAGCCTGCGTGTTTTTCCTGCTTCCTTGGGGGGCCGCCTGGGGCACCAGAGACAGCAGGTCGGGGGGATCCCAGATTTCCCTCCCAGGTGGTCTGGGTTGGGGGCCTCAAGAGAGGAGGTTATGGGACGGAGAAAGTGAAGAAGAATCAGGTTCATTCCCCAAGGATACGTGGGGGGATGGTTCTCTCCTGGGTACCATCGGGGAGCTGGGGGATGGATGAGGTGCTGGTGTGATGTGTTTCAGCAGGTTCTGTTTTAAAGACTTGCAGGTCCCGTTGGGTTGAGGGAGAAGCACGAGCTGTGAAAAGATGCAGAGTCGCAAGAGTGAAAAAGGAAACTAGATCACGCTCAAGCATGGGGTCCATTTCTGAGACGCCTCGGAAGCCGGGGTGGGACAGACAGGGTGGCCACCCCTTGGGGAAGGAGGGGCTGGGCGCGTTGGGCCCAGGTCAGGGCCAGTGTTAAGACGGGTGAATGCTCTTGGGCCTGGATTTTCCAGTTTACACCAAAGCCCTGGAAAATTATGGGTTTCTAACTTTTTTCCCACTATTTTCTTAAAATATGTCTACATCTTTAAAAAAGTACCTCTTTTCCTTAAATTGTGAAGTCCAAGCCACACCGATTAATCTGTAAGACAGGAAGATAAGACCAGATGTTTGAGGAACATCTAGCAGGCCCTGCGTGGAATGTGCTGGACCCTCCGTCGTGGCGGCCTTGATTGTTGTCCGAGAAAAGGTCCTGAGTCAGTTGGTTTCCCTGGAGGTCACTCAGAACTCTCAGTTAAACCCAGTCCATGGGGCTTTAAAAAAAACAAAAAACAAAAAAAACCAAAAAAACAAGAACAATGAAAGGAGAAAGAGGGAGGAAAAAAAGCAACAAATTATTCACTCAAGATGCTACTTTCTCTTAATGCTTGAACAGCTTGAGTGCCTGAGGCGCTTCTTTTGCAACCACGGACATTGACAAGCTCCTGTGACTCAGGCAGCTGCTGCCCTGGACGAGGAGAGAAAAATCCCATTGGTGGGCTTTTTGTTTAAAGAGCTACCGAGTGTTTCCTGTAGCTTAGGAACCTTCACACCCTCAGGGAAAATTCCAGAAAAAAAGTGTGTGTTACCTTATGGCGGCTGCGGGGCCATGAGCACCTAGGCCCTTCCTTTGGTCCTGTGTGCCAGGCACATGGCTGGCCCCACCCCGCAGTTACTCGGTAGGAAGGAAATGGAGGTGGAGGGGGGCTGGTGGATGCCACGCTGAAAAAAAAGTTGGGGGGCTGCATTTCTATTTTTTAGGAAGTTAGTGGCTGGTACCTGGTGTCTGTTTTGCTCACCGATGCCCCTGCCTGTACCCAGATCCTGCCGGAGAGCCCTGACCTCCTACCTGAGCCACCTGGGCCCCGGTGGTTCTGTTAAGACCCAGTGTGGCTTGCACACTAGTCTGTGGCCTTCCGGTGCCACAAGGCACCTCCCACTCCTGCCGATGCCCTTCGGTCTCCCTGAGACCCCAGGCGCTCCGCGGCCCCCTGCCCCCCACGCGCTCCCCCACCCGGCTGGTGGGCTGGTGGTGGCTGTCCTGCCGCCGCCTCCTGCAGGTGCGGCTACCCAGCCCCTCCCCCCTCCGCTCTTATTTATGCCTCCGTCCCTGGCCAACCTAGGGTCCCCTTCCTGACGGCACAGATTTTTGTCCCTTTTGTTCCCTGGGGTGTCCCCGTGTCCAAAACAGGCCTGGGCACCTGGCGGGGGTGTCCAGCGGGCGGTCGGGGCATCCGGAGGGGCGGTGCTGCTGGGCGGGGCGCGTCCCCCCCCACCCCCCGCCCCCGGCGCCTTGTGCTGAGAGTGGGGACCGTGCCGTTTAACTTTTTAAAAGTATTTTCCGGAGTTCCCGTCATGGCTCAGTGGTTAATGAATCCGACTAGGAACCATGAGATTGCGGGTTCGGTCCCTGCCCTTGCTCAGTGGGTTAAGGATCCGGCGTTGCCGTGAGCTGTGGTGTGGGTTGCAGACGCGGCTCGGATCCCGCGTTGCTGTGGCTCTGGCGTAGGCCGGCGGCTGCAGCTCTGATTTAGACCCCTAGTCTGGGAACCTCCATATGCCTCAGGAGCGGCCCAAGAAAAGGCAAAAAGACCAAAAAGAAAAAAAAAGTATTTTCCTCTGGAGCCACGTTGAGCTCGTTCCCTTTCTGTCTGGTCTTTGCCGACATTCTTTCATTTTCAGAAGCAGGAGCCTCTAAAACAGGCGCTTAATCAGGTGTCTGAGATGATGGTTGGGGGCGGGGGGGAGCGCCAGGGTCTGAAAAGAATCACTTCCGTGCTGCGCGAGGGGCAGCTTTGCAGCTGCTGGGGGCCGTCCCCGCGTGCTCGGGGTCACCGTGTCGCCGCTTCCTGTCCTTCCGTTGCAGATGCCATAAGCTCCACCAACCCGCGGGTCATCGACGACGCCAGGGCGCGGAAGCTCTCCAGCGACCTGAAGAGGTGCACGTACTACGAGACGTGCGCCACCTACGGGCTGAACGTGGAGAGGGTCTTCCAGGACGGTAAATACACCCGCGGCCCGCGCCCTTTCACCCCGCGGCAGGTCCCGGGTCCATGCGGTGATGGGAGCCTGAGCACGGCCCCTGGGAGGGGCCTCCCAGGTCCAGCTGGGTTCGGGGCACTCACTGGCATCCACCCCAAAGCCATCCCACAGCCAGTTCTACGTGTCCCGTTGTGTGACCTCTGAGGGCGAAACACAAGCTGGTGTTTACGCACGTGGTGGGTGAGGCCTCCACAGGGACCTTCCTGCCTCACTGGTGATGCTCATTCTTAATTCAGCCACATTTCAAAAAAAAAAAAAAAGTTTTAAGGAGTTCCCACGGTGGCTCAGTGAGTTAAGAACCGGATACTGTCTCTCTGAGGATGCGGGTTTGATCCCTGGCCTGGCTCAGCGGGTTAAGATCCAGCATTGCTGTGAGCTGCCGCGTAGGCCTGGCATGGCCGGGGCTGTGGTGTAGGCCGGCCGCTGCCGCTCTGATTCCACCCCTATCCCAGGAATGTCAATAGGGCGCAGGTGTGGCCCTTAAAAAAGGGGGGGGGGGAAGTTGAAGTATTTCATGTGAGGCTGGAGAACAGGAAAGGAGAGAGTCAAGTTTGGCCAGAATAACTACGCCTTAGGACTGGTGGCCGAGAGCCCATGCCAGCTTTGGGGATCTGTTTCTTTTTCCTGCCTCATTATTGATCCCTCACCTCCAGGACAACCAGGCCTCAGGTGGGAAATTGTCCTGGGGGCGAGGAAGGTTCCCCTGGGGGATAAACGGGCTCAGAAGTGATTGCGATGCTGGATGCGGGGCCGGGAGGGAGGGGAGGGGCAGGTAGCGAGGGGTGAGAGGGTCTGGGCAGGTTATCCTCAGGACCTGGGAAAGGATGCTCCCGGCCAAGGGGCGCATTTCTGGGGGGAGTCGAGGTGATAAATCCCAGCCCCTCCCCCTCCTGGTTGAACCTGCTTTAGACCTGCCTTTGCCTCGCAGGTTCGGGGGGCTGTTGGGGGCGGGGCAGGTGGCCAGGCTGGGTGTCCTCGGAGGCCGCCCTTGCTGCCCGGGGTCACGAGGCCCTGCCTGCACCAGCGCTGGGGAGACTGTTAATAGGAGTCGGTGGTGGGGATGGGCTGCCCCTGGCGTGTCCCCAAGCCCAGCGATGCCTGCTTTTCTTTTAATGTCCAGTCGCATTTTCAGGTGAAATTACAGGGATTCCACACGGTCACCATTTGATGAAATTTCACAGTTGGTGTCCGTTTTTAAACCTTGCGTGTTCTTTCCTTAACGGCCACGTCCTTTCCTAAGCGGCCAGCTCTTCCCTCTTTTCCACCTCGCAGGTGACTCCCAGCCTTGCCCTTTTTGAGCCCATTGCGCTCCCTCTCGTGTTCCTAGGTAACGTCACCCAGCACCCGTGCCGGGGCAGCTCAGGGTTCCCCAGGGGACAGCGAGGGCCTCAGGGTTCTGCGACCCCTTCGTCCTTCACCTCACGTTTACACGGGCCGTGCCCACCTGTGCCAGGGAGCAGACGCCCCTCAAACCCTGGGCAGGGCCGGCGCCTGCAGCTCTCTGAATGTTAGTGAGACCGTGGAGCTGCAGACGCCGGCCCTGCCCGCACCAGCAGCACGTGGGGCTCGCCCCAGACGTGGCTCTGTCCGGACAAGGTCGCAGTTTGCCACGGGAGCGCTGAGACCCCGGTGAGAATTGAAGGGAAGTATCACAGATAAAAGGTCCGCACACAGGAGCAGCAGGCCGCATCTGGTCAGCAGCCTGTTTTCCAAGGAGCCTTCTCTGTTTCCAGGCTCAGGAGGGAGGGCTGGGCTGCTCTGGGTATTAGCGCAGAGTTGAGTGTTTCCAACAGGACCTTAGAGCCCATGCAGCCCGAGGTGTCCCCTCTGTGGTCTTTTCCAAAGCCTGCCCCTCCCTGACCTGGGTGATGGGGATTTAGTGCCAGGGCGAATCTCTTGTCCATAGTGATCGCTTTGCTTGTACAGGGACGGGGTTAGCAGACCTGAACGTCCTATAAATAACGAGCTCATCTTAGACCTAACAAATAAGACTCAGCGATGACAAGTTTTGGTGCATCCCCCCCCAGCATCCGCGATGTCCCAGCCAGTGAACCAGCCCTGGGGTGTTGGGACCACGTCTTGGTCATCCTCAGGTTGGCTGCTGGCAAGGGGGGCGTAGGGCAAGGTCTCCCCACATGTCCTTGGTTAAAACCCCAGAGTGTTTCCTCGCTGTGACAGCTCCTCAGTGATTCTGTTGGTGAAGTGTGTTAAACCCGCAGCGTGGGTTTTCACAGGCTTAGGCCATCTCCGGTGCATTTTGTTATTATTTCAGAAACAACGCATCCCCATTAA
This sequence comes from Phacochoerus africanus, assembly GCF_016906955.1. Lineage (NCBI taxonomy): Eukaryota > Metazoa > Chordata > Mammalia > Artiodactyla > Suidae > Phacochoerus > Phacochoerus africanus. The sequence goes on from NC_062546.1 coordinate 201,178,331, forward strand.
GTGTTTGGATTGTACAGACTCTGAAAAAGAACTAACATCCATGAAGTTCCCGTTGTGGCTCAGTGGGCTAAGACTGTGACATAGTCTCCGTGAGGATGCGGGTTTGATCCCTGGCCGCGCTCAGTGGGTTAAGAATCCAGCATTGCTGTAAGCTGCAGCATAGGTGGCAGATGTGGCTCAGATCCCGTGTTGCCGTGGCTGTGGTGTAGACCTCAACTGCAGCTCCAATTCGACTCCTAGCCCGGGAACTTACGTATGCCGCAGGTGCAGCCCTAAAAAGAAAGGGGGGAAAAAAAAGAGCTAATATCCAGGATACAACTTCTGTAACTATTGTGATTTTATTCTTAAGTTTATTTACATGAAGATGAAATGGGGGGTTACTCTGAATATTTTATATGGTAATGAGATGGTAAGTATTTTTATTCGTTAATTATCAACTCTTGAATCACTGACAGTAAAAGCAGTGGTTAATTGAGAGGAGAATCTTGGTACTTAGAAATCATTAACAGTAACCATTTTAATCCTCCAGGGGAAAAAAAAAACAAAGCCCAAAACTTGGAAAGTTTACAGCTAAAGAAATCAAGGCTCAGAATAAAATTTTAAAAAAGAAAAAAAAAAGAAATCAAGGCTCAGAAAAGTCATGTGACTTGACCAAGAGGAAGTGTGGGAGCCAGGAGCTTAGGTCCCCAGCCATCCTGTCCTCGTGGCGAAGCACGTGGTCCTGCCCACCTCCCCAGGTTGGGGGAGGGGCATGCGTTCAGCACGCAGGTTCACTGCTCATTCTTGCACTAAGTTTCTCTGAGTTTCTTTTTTGACTTTAGGGATTCCTTGCTTTTGTATCCTTTTTCTATCTTTGCAGTGTAGAAAGAGGAAATAAAGAAAACATTTGTAACTTCTGTGTAGCTTTGAGCTTATCAATAAAAGAAGCAGCCAGGCCCGGCCTCCACTGGCTCCTGTGGGCCAAGCTCCCGGTCAGCTGGCCGCCCAGCTTGACTTCGTAAAAGACCAGGGACTTGGGTCTTGGCTTCTTTGACTTGAGGCTTCTCATGCGAGTCCTAAAACAGAAGACAGGGTGGGAGGTTCATGGAGAAATGGGATGTCTGTTGACTCTTCTCTTGTTGGTGTAGTTGTCCCGTGGCTCCTGCAAAGTAAGTCAAGAGATGGGATCTTGGTGAGCCTTGGGTGTCTGCAGGCAGGCAAGTCGGTTGGTGCATTTATTTATTCACTCATCCCTCCGTCCGCCCATTCATTGCCTTATTTGGGTACCAGCCTTCCACCCGCCGCGCCTCTGGTCGGAGGTAGAGGTATAATCAGAGTACAGGCAGGGCCGGCCTTGGTGGAGTGACAGTCTGGTGGGAAGGATAAACTTGGAACAGTCCCCAGATGTGCAAGTGGCATCTTGTGCAGGGAGCACGGTTGGACCAGGCTGCCTTCTGACGCCCCTTCTCAGCAGCCCGGGGTCACCCTCTGCTTTGGAGGGTGCGCGGTATGGGGAGCAGATCACTCAGCCTTCACATGGCTTAGGAAAGTAAGATGTTGGGTTTTTTTTTGTTTTTTTTTTGCTTTTTAGAGCCACACCTGTGGCATGTGGAGGTTCCCAGGCTAGGGGTGGAGTCGGAGCTGCAGCTGCTGCCGGCCTACACTGCAGCCACAGCAGTGCAAGATCCGAGCTACACCTGTGACCTACATCACAGCTCAGGGCAATGCCGGATTCTTAACCCACTGATCAAGGCCAGGGATCAAACCTACATCCTCATGGATACTAGTCGGGTTTGTTACTGCTGAGCCACGACAGGAACTCCCAAGATTCACTTTTGCGAGTTAATACCTCACTGTTCGTGCTTCCCCCAGGTGGCCAAACCTGACCTGAGATCTGCTTACCCAACTCTTTGTCCCAGGAGAGCCCTGGCGGGGCTGGGGGGTGTTGTTCTGGGACCCCTGCAGGCTGTCCGGGGCCCACCCCCTCGACTCTCAGTCTTTCCTGCAAATTCTCTGCAGCCCTGTTCTCCACATCTGGGAGAGGAACTACAGGCTGTGGTGTTTTTAAAGTTAGGATGTTTTAAAGTGATTTCTTTTTGGCATTCAGTTTTTTGGAAGTCCCTGGTCATGTGTTCAGATTAGGGCCTGGATTCATGAGCAAACATGATCACAGAAAAATTCAGTTCATTCTCTGTAGGTTAATTGTTTCTCTGGGGCTGTGATTTTTTTTTTTAATTTCCCTTTTTTTTTTTTTTTTATCTTTTTAGGGCCACACCAGCAGCATATGGAGGTTCCCAGGCTCGGGGTCGAATCGGAGCTGCAGCTGCCGGCCTGCATGACAGCCACAGCCACACAGGATCCGAGCTGCATCTGTGACCTACACCATAGGTCATGGCAACGCCGGATCCTTAACCCACTGAGTGAGGCCAGGGATGGAACCTGCAACCTCATGGTTCCTGGTCGGATTCGTTAGCCACTGAGCCACGACAGGACCTCCTAATTTTTAAATTATAGTGTCTGTGTGACTTTACGGCTCCCTGATGCCTAGAGAAGAGTGGCTTCGCTTCTTATGTGTGAGGAGAACCAGCTGGTGGTGTGAAAAGCCGGTTGAATTTTCCCCTAAGCTGCTCCCCCCCCCCCCCCCCCCCCCCCCCCGCCGGCTACAGTGAGTTGGTGTCCGTTTATGTGAATTGTAAACACTACTGTTTTATATCCGGGTTATTCTGTTACGCATCCAAGAGTCAGTTGTACACAGAATTTCGTATTCCGGCCCGTATATTCTAAAACTGTGGTCGTTTGTTAAACCCTGATTCTAAGCATCCTGTTACACATGTTAAGGCATATACACTCCCCACTGAAGGTTGAACCTCTTAAGCGTATATTCACAGGACGGGAGGAAAACCCACAGGCAGAATTTTGCTCTGACAGTAATTGTTAGACCCGCTCAAGACCCATCTGAACAAGCTGGAGATAAACTGCAAATAGCCCTCTGTCTGCTCATTCTCCCCACACTGCTGGGTTTAGTGTCTGTGTTTGCGGTCAGGGATAGTTTAGTGAGCTGACATGGAAACCTTTTGTTCTAGGATGCGTCTGCATTATTTATAGTAAAAGAGACGGTTTTAGGCACGTGTGGGTGGGAAGGCTGGGCGGCAGCGTTTGCGGGGCTCTGCCTGCCTGTCGCTGACCTCACGCTAACAGGGGCCTCTCCAGTTGTCCCTGGAGGGGTGGGTGGCGTTTATCTAGAGCACCCCCGTCCTGAGAAGATCGGGGTCAGTCTTTCCACACCATCACCCAGCTCCTCGATTTGTGCTCCAGTTAACATTCTGGAAAACGCTTTGGTAGAGGCTGTTGCGCCCGGTCGTCACGCCTGCTCCCTGGCACGGACCCCCACCCCTCCACGTGCTGAGGCCAAGGCCCCGCGAGGGCTCAGGCCCACCCAGGGCTGCGGGTGCGTCTTGGAGTCTCAGGTTGCTTTCCAGCCTTTGAGTCCAAAGACCGAAGCCCTGATGCACAGAGAATCAACTGCATTTGACATTAAACGTCGGCAGCTGCTCGGCCCTAATTACAGGACTGTCCAGATCAGGGGGAGCTGCCCTAATGAGCCCAGGGTGTGCCACCTAATGGCATGTGTTCGGGCCTCCTTACGTGGAAGCAGGCTTCCCGGCTTCTCTCCCTTGGGTGGCATCGTCTCGGATGCTTTTGTTTTGCTGACTCCGCAGTCCCCTGTCCGTGCCATCAGGGGATGTGTCAGGCCTGCTCCCTCCTTTCCTGGAACCAGCTTATGTTCTTTGGCGGCGTGGCCTGTTTTGTGGTTTGTATTGTTGCTCTTGTTTTTCACCTTTCTTTATTATGTTAGAGATTAGATTGGAGCCATTATTATTTTATTATATATACACATGGATACATATACATATGTATTTTTTTTCTTTTCCAAAGGAGCGCTCTGTTCAAAAGATTTTTCATGTTCAAAAGCAAGCTATGCAGGGGGTTCCCATTGTGGCTCAGCAGGTTAAGAACCCAATGTTGTCTCTGTAAGGACGCAGGTTCGATCCCTGGCCTCGCTCAGTGGGTTAAGGATTTGGTGTTGCCACAAGCTGCAGCATGGGTTGCAGACATGGCTGGAATCCAGCGTTGCCGTGGTCATGGTGTGAGCCGGCAGCTGCAGCTCCGATTCGACTCCTAGCCTGGGACAGCTGTGAAAAGAAAAAAAAAAAAAATTGATTTAAAGCCAGCCGTACATATGTGTACATTTGGCGTTTAATATGTATTGAGAGGGGGAAATGATGAGTCGTTGTCTGTTCCTATATAATCTTGATTGTTTATAATAATGCCCACTGTTTACTTTGCAGTTTAAGGGCTTTGGATCTAAGAGAGCAGGTCTTACCAGGCCCGATTCTGCAGCCAGGAGCGACCTTCTCTGAGGCGTTTGTCTTCCAGAGTCACCTCGTGCGGCTGGTGTGTCAGGCCAGCACGTGCCTTTTCTCCTCGAGGTGTGCACACGTGTGCGGTCGCTGTCCCCTCCGCCCCCAGCGCCCGCTCGCCGGCCTCTCTGCAGTGGGACATGGTCTGTGCAGGACTCCTGGGCCAGGTGGGTGCGTGTTCTGACGGGGAGGAAAAAGAGCAGCGGCTTCAGTGACACCTTTCAAAGGGATTCAGCCTTGTAAGACTTGCCGAGAACAGAGATGACATCGAGAAAGCTTCCTCCAGGCTTAAGTGGTGTTCGTGTGGCGATGCTGAAGCAGGGGCGGAAGGAAAGGAAGACAGTTCTGAGCAGCCCCAGAGGCAGCTGGTTGAGTCTCATGAGGCGTCTTGGCCCTGGTCTGGCGGCTGCTCCACTGTCGTCGTTAACCGCTGTGTCATTGGCTGTCACTGCCTGTAGCTTTTCCCATGGTCTGATCCCATCGAAATGAGAAATTAGAACAAGGAGTTCCCATGGTGGCTTAGCAGTAACAAACCTGACTAGGATCCATGAGGATGTGGGTTCAATCCCTGGCCCTGCTCGGTGGGTTAAGCATCTGGCGTTGCCGTGAGCTGTGGTGTAGGTCAAAGATGTGGCTTGGATCCAGCGTTGCAGTGGCTGTAATGTAGGCCAGCAGTTGCAGCTCCAATTCAACCCCTAGCCTGGGAACTTCCATGTGCCACAGGTGCAGCCCTAGAAAGAAAAAAGAAAAAAGAAAAAAAAAAAAAAAGAAAAAACCGGTTTCTCTCTCCTGTTCAGTAGACTCAGAGGCCTGACTTTTAAAGAGGAACTGTCTCCTTAGAATATCAGTTGATTTGCTTAAAATCTCTCTCCAAAATGACGGTTTTTAGATAGGAGGGAATTTCGAAAGTGTCAATATGGTTCCCACTCCCCAGGCTGCAGCTACTGGCCTTAACGATCTGGAATGAGGTGTGAAATGTGATTAATTCTTAAACTAGTCTCTGATACGGGTAGAAGGAACCATTTAAGGGTGACGTCTTGATTCTTTAAAAAAAAAATTAACATAGCAGTCATCTTAAAGTCTTTATCCAGATGGGTGGTATTATCAACGAGAGACAGTATGTTGTCTTTTATTTGATGGGCTCGTGGAATGTTGTATTCCTAGAGGCAGCGCTCTTTTCTGGCAATTTCTCACCCCTCGCCGGGAATTTCTCATGCCGTGCATCTCTTCCTAGGAATTTTGAGGGACACCAATGCCCATGGAAGGGCACAGAAGTGCCTGAATTAACCCTCACACAGCCAACACGAGACCATTAAACACACTGTTAGTAAGGGCGCTGTTTCGATTTTCCCATTAAGAGCCTCTCTTTTGCTCATAGAATTCATTTGATCCATGCTTTAGAAAATGGTCCTTTTAATACTTTTCTGCACTGCGGCATCATAGCTGTGTTTTGCCCCAGGATTCCGCCTAATGACTTTAGCCAGCTTGAATTAGCTCGAAGTATCATTAATGCATACAAATGGCTTTTATTTTTGTTCATCATCTGTTCATAATGCCCCGGCATTCTGCTCTTTCTAATGTGTTTAAGATGATTAAACGGTGATGTACTTTTTGACCCATTTAACCCTCCACAGAGTCATTGGTCAAAAGAAGATGAAGATGTTACTTAACTAGGAGAGTCAAAAGATGTTACCATCTAGAGCTGATGGTTCCAAGTTATTCTGAAGTCTTTATTTTATAACATTTTTTCCCCTTATAGACTGTGGACGTAGCCAAGATTTTGAGCAGCCTTTGCTCACTGAGGACCTGTTCACTGCCCGCTAGGTTTGCAGCACCCACTAGGTTCAGTCCAGGAAAGAGAGAAGTGGTCCTCAGGAGTTCCCATCGTGGCTCAGTGGGTTGAGAACCCAGCTGGTATCCTTGAGGACACGGGTTTGATCCCTGGCCTCGCTCAGTGGGTTAAGGATCCAGTGGGGCTGTGGCTGTGGCTTAGGTTGCTCTGATGCAACCCCGAGCCCGGGGAACTTCCGTATGACCCAGGTGTGGCCCTCAAAGGGGGTGGGGGAGTAATCTTCAGAGGAAGCTGACTTTCTCATTGTGAGATGCTTCTGTAGGAGGAAGGGTAGCCTTTCCCCATGGACCCAGACTTTTTTTTGTTACATGCAGTTTACTTGATGAACCTGGCCAGGCGTGGTTCCAAGAGTGAGTGGTCCAGAGCCTGGCTCTGATGAGCTCGTGGGCGCCCCCAAAGACCTGGCTCTGGCGTGTGCGGTTAGGTTGTGTATGGAGCGCAGAGCCGCTGGAAATTCTAACAGCCTTATCAACGAGCTCCCCTGGTTCAGGAAAGGTGAACTGTGGGAAATGGATCATAAATGTGCCCACAAGAGAAACAGATGTCAAGACTTTGATGCGTAAGTTGGATTTTTGTGAGACTTGCTGAAGGAAAGAGAGAGATGATTTTTAAGGGACATGAGCTGTGGAAATGAATCCCATCGTGAGATGCTCGGCGGCTATTATCATCTGGGCCTGGGGAGTGCGTGCGTGGATGCCCGCCTGTTTGGGAAAGTGGATTATTGGGCATTGTCATGTTTTGTGACTTTTTCACAAAAAATACTTTTCTACAAGATAATTTCTGATTTTTTTGCACTGCATTCCCTTGAATGACTGTCGTAATTCTTTGCCCAATCCTGTTAGACATTTCGTGGTCCTGCCCCACCCCCATTTATCAGTTGTTCTAGAATTACTGCTTCGGCGGTGATGACTCTTTGTCTGCAGCTCCCTCTCCTTCCTTCATCCCTTCTTTAGGACACCCTCCTGGGTGGGAGGCTGCTGGGCAGCGACTGGCATAGCTTTAGAGCCTGTGATCCGATGGCTCAGCCTCCCGGGAAGTCTGTACCAATTCAGGTCTCCTCCGGCAGGGGTCTTTTATTCTGACCAGGCCCCTCGGATCCCTGAGGTCCTAAGTGCAGTGTCCCTCGAGCTTTTGCACCAGCCCCGCCGTAGTGGGGGAAGCGCCCCGGAGAGCCCGGGGAAGCGAAGGGAGCACCCAGGTCCCCGGGCGTGGACCCGCCCCTATTTGAAGGGCGGCTGCGGGGCAGGTCCCTGGGCGCGCGCCTCCCGGCCCCTCTGGGCGGTTCTCCTCCTGGAGCCGGGCCTGGAACTTCATTAGACACACGTTTCCCAGATGCGTAAAGCACGTCCTCCCGTTGGGAGAACAGAAAGCTTGATGTCATCATCGAGTGTCAGCGACGTCAGCGTTTGGGAGCCGCTGCCGCCGGTCACTGCCGTGACCCCCGGAGAACTGAACTGTAAGCGTGTGTCTTTCCCGCCGAGTCCTGCGTGCCAGCATCAGCCCTGGCAGCACAGGCGGTGCTGCCTCATTTTCTGACTCCTCGGTGCCCCCCCCAGGTGCCGTGGGGGAGCTTTACGCCTGTATTTAACCTGTGATTAATAAACAGTGTCTGGAGTTCCCGTCGTGGCTCCGCAGAAACGAATCCGACGAGGAACCATGAGGTTGCGTGCTCAGTCCCTGGCCTCGCTCAGTGGCATTGCCATGAGCTGTGGTGTAGATCGCAGATGCAGCTCGGATCCTGTGCTGCTGTGGCTGTGGTATAGGCCGGCAGCTGTTGCTCTGATTCAGCCCCAATGCCGTATGCCTCGGGTGCGCCCCTTAAGTAAACAAACACGCACACAGCGGCCCGGTCTTAAAGAAGGGGGAGCCCAAGGCATGGTCCTTGAGAGCCTCCGGCCAGCTAGCGGCCCAGAGCTGAGCGGGGCTGTGGCCCCACCTGCCGCCCCCCCACCCCCCTTAGAGTTGCCCTGTGGCCCTTCGGCGTGTGCGTCTCTGTCTGCCGGGGGCGCTGTGCCCCGCCCCGCCCAGCTGTGCCATAGCTCCCCGAGCACCTTTTTTGTCCGTAAACGTTGGAATTTCAGGAAACTCCCTCACATTTAGCTTCATGTGTCAAGTTTTGGACAAAAATATCAAACGCTGATGCAGTCGACTGGACATTAGGGAGCTCTCCCATCCCCCCACCAAGATTTATATTAAATGAAATAGCATAGAGTCCTCTACATTTAAATTCCTTTCTTGCCTGACCCGCAGGCTTGTAGAATTTCGCCCAGAAAGGACCCGAGACCCTGTCTGGCTCAACCTCTCACTTGACAGACGAGCAAGCAGGGCCCAGGGGCTGGTCCCTGCCAGAGCTTAAAGCAAAGCAGAGGCTAAAAATCGAGACTGCCTCTCTTGGCTGCACAGTTTTACCTTTGTTCTGAAACTGTTATACTTAGAAGCCATTGATTACATTTGAAAATGTAATTGATTACCGTTTTAAAGTGGTAGCGAGCGGAAATGCCTCTTTATGTGGTCATTATTTTTAATACAATATTAAGCCATTTCACCAGTGAGGGTTCTTGGCTTCAATGCAGTGCTGTAATTATAAAATCTTTTCTGATAAGCTATGTAATAAAAAAAAACACATTCACACAGAATGTTTTCTGTATGTGATAGAATATGTGGGTGATAGAACTGGATCTGTGACAGGATCCGTGGGCCTCAGTGAAAACGTAGCAAAGGGCTGGCCGTTTGCTTGCAAGCCCTCAATTTTGTAATTTAGCAAGGTGCCACTAGGGGGCAGCGGAAGAGCACGTAAGGATTATTCTCGCAGATTTTTCACTTTTTGCTGCCACTGTGGAGAATACAGACATAATAAAACTAACACACTGGTTTAAGAGACCATTTAGACCTGTAATAAGATTCGGTCCATAGAGCGTGAGAAGTTACTGGATCAGCAGTACGCGAATGCAGAAGTTAAAAAAAAAGTATTCATTGGAATGGGGAAAAGAGAGTAAAAAGATGAAATATTCTGTGGTTAAAGGAACCCATATCCTTTTCTCCCAAATTTTGCCTCGCCTGCAATTTTAGAGAAGAATCAAAGCTGGCAAAGGAGAGCTTGTGTGTTTGATGGAATATCGTAAGTGGATGCGTTCAGTCCGTCATCCTCTTTCAGCAGAACCCCCAAGAGTTCCATGGGCCTGGGCCACTTCCCCGGGCTTCCCACTTTAGGGCCCGCGCCCGTGATCGGAGGGCAGGGGAGCACGGGCCTTCCCCCAGCGCCCAGGCTGGGCAGGGGCTGTGCCGTCAGCTTGCCTGCCAGCTGCTGCCCTGCCCCGTCCGGGGAGGCCGTGGGCCCTTCCTTCACGCAGCCTGGTAGTTAGAGGGGAGATGAACGAGGGCCAGCCGGACATTCCTGGGCAGATGGAAGGGAGTTGATCACTTAGGGAAATGCCGGGGTTTTTTGCCCAGGTAAGTAGCAGGTGCTGAATGGGTTCGTAGGTTCCATTAGACCCGGTAGCATCTCAGAAAGATTCCAGTTTCCCTGTTTGGGGAACTGGGACTCATTCCACGTTCTGTACGTGTCTCCAATGCAAACCGTGTCATGTCACAGATGTTCTTTGATCCGGTGACACACAAGTGGAGTATTTAGAATTTTTAAGGAAGAAAATGTAATTTGGAGAGTTCCACAGTTTTCAGGCCTTGGGGTAGCGGGAATGTGGCAGAATAACAGGAGCAAGGAGAAAGTGGGTAGAAGTGGGGTAAATTTCTTCCAATGAGGAGCAAGACCCTCTGGGAGGGCAGCTTTCACAGACTGTTCTTTTAGACTCAGAGGATGTGTTCCCAGCCCCTGCAGATGACAGTTGGGGGGGGGGTGCGTGGCGGGGGTGGGCAGTGGCCCAAGTTGCAGGTTTTTCTGTTCAGTTCAATACATGCTTCTTGCACTAAATCATTTGTGAGACACCGAGGAGGGGGCCCGGGCCCTGCAGAAAGTGAGCCTGCCTCCATAGTGAGGCTGGGGGCGCCCACACTTGAGGGTCCGCGGGCAGCTCATGGTGTCTGGGGAGCACGCGTGTTCTGAATCGGGGGCTCATGGGGCGGGGCTCCAGCTCGGCCTGATCCGACGGCCCCACCTTCCCTCGTTGGCGTCACCTGATGAAGTTGTCCTGGAAGAAGGAAAGCCCGCTGCTAGAATACACGTCGAAGGGCGTGAAGCCAGAGGTGCCCCGGATGACGGAATGTCCTTGGCGAGAATCCTGAGAATCACGGACGTCGGAATAAACGTGGGTGACAGTGCCCGTCAGTCCGATTCGGCGCTGTCAGCGGGGTTTCTTTTCCTGGAAACCTTGGGTTCCTGGGGTCTCTCTCCCTGCGGCCTTTCGCCCAGGCCCTTCTTTAGCTGCGCCAGGGCGATGGTGACGAGGCCTCTCTCCTTTGTTCTGCCCTTTCCTCCCCACGTGGTCCTGGACACACACAGTTGTGCAGGTTCCGGTGTCGTGTGCTGTGGAAACAGGGCCCTTGGAGAAATGAGGCGATAGGCGAGGGAGATCCCTCAACATGAGAGATAGTAAACTTAATTTCTATAAATATGATGATGATCATTAAAATAAGGGGAAAGTTGAAAAGAGCCAGTCTCCGGAGAAAGACTCAGGTGTGCGTGCCCCACCTACCTGGCCAGGTAACCCGGGAAGCCCCGCTCTGTAGCATCGCTGTCGGTCGGGGCACGGAGCCCGGGCTCCTTGAGTGAGTCCTGGGAGGAGAAGGCTGTGACCCTAGCTCCTCAGGTGCTACCCTCTCCGTGGATCTTGCCCTGCTGAGTCGTGGTTTGTGTCCATTTCCATCAAAGAACACACGTGTATTTCCTGTCTTAATCTATTTCATTCTGGGAGAAGGTTTAGGATAACCCCTGCTTGTAAGGACACAGGAAACAGTAGCAAAGTCAGTTAAAATCACCTGGAATCCCACCGCCTGCTACATTTTATCACTTGTTCAGCCGGTCGGTTTTCAGCATTTTTAAATCCTAGACTTTATTCTTTCTTAATGGCCTGCTTTAAAAAGACCTGGGAATAGTTTCCCTGTTGTTTAGTTTCCTCTAAATGTTGAATTCCCTCTGCCTTTATGACTTCATAGCATTCTTTCCTACGCTGGCATCTGCCAGCCTGGCGTCACCAGCCCCAGGGACAGAAGGCTGGTCTTGAGACTCACCTCCCTAGACCCCTAAACATCTCGAGTGCCCCCTCCTGCTCACAGCATCTTAGGTCGGGCAGGTGACACTCCTGGGCTGCGTGGGGGAGGTGCTGGCGGGGGAGGACCTGTAGGGGGAGGGGTGCTGGCTGCATCTCCTGCTGCCTGGGTGCAGAGGGCCTGTCCCGCATCTTGGCTCCAGTGAAGTGTGGTTATGACTTGGCCTCCAGGTAGCCTGGGAGAAGGAAGTCTGTCTCCTTGTATTAGATTCCTCTGGGGAAATAAAGAAGTTGATGCTATTATATACACACATTGGATAAAAATTACAAAGGACCAGATAGGCTCTTTTTGGGGGGACTGCCCTTTTTTTCTGGCCAATTACCCAGATTCAGCCACATTTTTACAAAGATCCCTTCCTAAATTTCATGTATCCATCTCCCCAAGTATAAGCCCTTCTAAAATAAAATTAAAAGCTTAAATTGAGGGTCAAGCCTTAGAGCACACAGTCGTTTCAGAATTTCGTGAAAAGCTGGTGGATGGGGGAGGTGATGCCTTTGGTGGGCTCCCCCATTGGTGCTAGGAAAGTTGGTCTCAAAGTGACAGATTCCACAGGAATCTCTGAGCCGTGGCCTGAGATGATCTGTCGGGCGGAGAGCGGTGCCCCAAAGACGCCTGTCCTACTCTCTGCAAGCTGTGTCTTTACCTTATGAGCAAAAGGGCGTTTGCAGGTGTGGGTTAGGAGCTTCAGGTGAGGGTCGTGGCGGCTCTGGTTGCGCCCTGAATGCAGTTGCATTCATCCTTGTAAAGGGAGGCGTCATGGATTTAAGGCCACACAGAGGTGGAGCAGAGGGATTTGAAGGTCAGAGTAGGGTAGCCACAAGCCAAGGAACGCTGACGGCCACCAGAAGCCGGAGAAGCAAGAAAGGGCTTCTCTCCTTTGGGGAGAGCCCAGCCCCGACGGCACCGTGAATTCTGCCAAGTGATCAGATGTTCGACTCGGCCTCCAGGATTGAAAGAGGATACGCTTCTGGTGATTCCAAGCCGCCTGTTTTGTGAAGATCTGTTAGAGCAGCCCCTGGAAGATGCTGCAGGCAGAAAGGGGCCGAAGCCACCAGAGGCGGGAGGAAACTGCCTCTCAGCTGTGTCTGCGGATGTCGGAGCCTCCAGCTGATGCCGGGAGCCCAGAGCGGACACCTGGGCCTGGAGCCGGGCCTGAGGAGCCACGCTGCTGCCCAGAGCGCAGGCTCCCACTGCGCATGTGCACGCCTGGGACAAAGGCACTCCCGGGAGCCCGTGCACCTCACACGGGCTTCCTGCAGCCAGGATGGCATGGGCTTGTGAGGGGTGTGACAAGGATGGAAGTGGCTTCGGGCAGGGCTGAGGGCCAGCAGGCAGGTCTCTGGTGGGTGGAGTGGATGGCTGCGTGCTCACGGGTCACCTGGAGGCTGCGGAGAGCTCTGCTCTGCTGTCTGGTCCCCCGGACCCCTGGGGGGGGGGCCTTCGGGCTCTAGGTCTTTTTTTCGTTTCGGTGCTCTGGTACTTACATCTTGTGCCCTCAAGGGGGCGCCTTAATTCCTGCTTCCCACTCCATCCTCTGTCTCCCCACAACTTGCCAGTGACCTTCTCTCCTAAAGAGCTCACCCGATGACCTTTCCTTCGGTGACACCTGCCACCCCCCTCCCTGAGCAGCCCCCCCCCCCCCACCTCCGTGGCTTTCTCTGCCCGGCCTTTCGATGGTGGTGTTTAGAGACCCCTCCCCGGGCCACCGCATCTTCTCTGCGGTCGTCACAACCCACATCCACTTCACTGATTGGCTCCATGTGTGTGACGCACAGACCGCAGGAGCTGCCCTGCCAGGCCGTGGCGAGCGCCAGGGCCGAGACCCACCCCACGCACAGACCGGCGTCGACCTCCCTCAGTGTCGAGCACACGTGCCGGCTGTGTACGTCGGTGTGCTCGCTGCGTGTCGCTGGATTCCCGTCCATCGCCCAGAGGCGCCACCGTACCCTCAGGTCCACGTGACACAGGCCATCAGTGCCTGGCAGCTGGGGTCAGCCCCCACTCGCCTTTTCAGAACAGGCAACAACATGCCTAAAGTTGTGCAGCTGATTTGGGGGCGTTTGTAGACTTTTAGGAAGTATCTGCATGAGAGTCTCGGCTTCAGGACACTTTTCCACTTTAGCTTTATCACCTTGTGTATTTTATTGTTCAGCCTATTTCAAAATACGTGCAGTGGGAGTTGAGGCAAGTTCAGCCGAGGTTTTGAAAGCAAACCAGAGAACTCGGTGGCATTATGGAAGTGTTCTATTTAGAAGACGGTGGAAGTAAATGGAACATCTCCAAGCCCAGATGTTTTTTACAATTTTGCTAATGACGAGACAAGCTGAGCCATCACCAATGACACACCGAGAAACTCCAGTTTCTTTGGATGAACTTCCTGCTTAATCCCATAAAGACAGCTGTTACCCAGTCACTACCTGCCAGTAGGCTCGCAGAGTCAGTAGAGAGTGAATCGTGGTTTCAGATGCCGCTGAGTCAGTTACCAAGAAGCCATCCCTGCTGGGTGGGCCGGGAGGTGACCGTGGGCTGGACCGCAGGACGCTGGGCTCCATCTTCATCTTCCAGGTGCACCTGCTGGTTCCGCCCCTCACCTGCTCTGCTTACCCAGCTGTGGAGGGGGACACCTTCCTGGTATGGCTTCCCTCCAGGGCGCCCCAAATAACCCAACCTTACTGCCACTTGCTTGGGGGACTTTGGAAGAGAATAGTCACCTAACATGAAGTAGAGGAAGGCCTCCCAGAGATGGGGGAGTGGTGGGAGGACCCTCTTTGCCCTCAGGAAGGTCCCAGAGCCCTTCTGCACCTGGTACTCGCTGCTCACCTGTCCAGAGAAAGGTGCTGAGGTGGCTCTGCCCGGTTCCTTCTGAACATTGGACAGAACACACTGAGTCTTGTAATGACCTTCCCCTCTGTGTTCTGGATCCACTCACCATAAATTCTAATTCTTTTGGAGTTCCCCTGTGGCTCGGCGGTAATGAAGCCAACAACTATACATGAGGATGCGGGTTCGATCCCTGGTCTCACTCAGTGGGTCAAGGATCCGGTGTTGCTGTGAGCTGTGGTGTAGGTCACAGAGGCAGCTTGAATCTGGCGTGGCTGTGGCCCTGGTGCAGGCCGGCAGCTGTAGCTCCAATTTTCAACCCCTAGCCTGGGAACCTCCATATGCCACAGGAGCAGCCCTAAAAAAAAAAAAAAAAAAAACTAATGCTTTTTAAGCAGTTGCACCGACTTGTTCATAAAGAATGGTTCTGGAGGATCCGTTCTCCCCTGTTAAGGTGGCAGGATAGTGGGGAGGGGGCCTCCGTGGGGAGCCGCAGTGCATCTTCTAATTAACTGAGTCCCCTGGTGGCCGTTCTTGTCCTCACACCGCAGAAAACGAAGTCCTTCTTGAAAATACTGCCCACCAGTCGCGTCTTTCTAGGCTCCGTGGCGGAGAGAACGCGTCTCAATGGATAGAGTACAGTTACCAGTCACCGCTTGAGCAAAGGCTGGACGTCTTGGTCTTGCCCACACTGATATTTAGACTCCCCTGCAGTTAATATTCAAACATCGCAGCTTCTTTGTATAAAGTTTTGAAAAGAAAACATGAAAAATGGGTACCTTTTCTCAAAATATTACAGACACCGCCCCCCACCTCTGAATGTGGCGTATGTCGCGTTGAGAACCCAGGGCTGGAAAACCCGCAGAACGCACACCACATCCACAGCCGTTTTTAGCTTCTCTGGATGAGGGACAGTGGTATCTGCAGACAGAGGGGTCTGCAGACAGAGCCCTGAAGGCACACGTCCTTTTGGAAAGGACGGTAGCTGTGGGATCCCGGGCTCCCCTCCCTGTCACCTCAGTCCGTGTCCCCACATCAGCCTGGATTTGGGCGCGATGGGTTGGCTGATGGAAACACACGAGTCAAAAATGACAACCTGGAGTTCCCATCGTGGCGCAGTGGTTAACCAATCCGACTGGGAACCATGAGGTTGTGGGTTCGATCCCTGGCCTTGCTCAGTGGGTTGACGATCCGGCGTTGCCGTGGGCTGTGGTGTGGGTTGCAGATGCGGCTCGGATCCTGCGTTGCTGTGGCTCTGGTGTAGGCCGGTGGCTACAGCTCCGATTCGACCCCTAGCCTGGGAACCTCCATGTGCCGCGAGAGCGGCCCGAGAAAAAAAAAAAAAAATGACACCCTCCACGTGTTCTGCCTAAAAACGGCCAACGGGGAGCAGAGCCACAGGTGAACAGCGCACGTCTGCGATGGAAAGGACGCGGGGCTGGGAGCGGAGGCCGGGTACTCGGGTACTCGCAGTGATTAAAGCAGCCGTCAGGCAGCCACCCTCCTCTGCAGCGCTGCTCGGATCGCGCTCGGAGCTTTCCCGGTGAACCCAGTTCAGCATTTTCCGTGATGTCTCAGAGTAGAAAACACATGGTTCTAAAGCAATTACTAACCGCTTTTTCCTCCTGTGAAGAAGAATGAAGACGGGCGGGCTGCGTGGGCAGCGGGTGGGAGACCCTCAGGAGCTGCTGTGACGGGTGGGCAGGTCCCCTGGGCCGCAAAAGCGAGGGCACCAGCCCTCTGATGAGATGACACTTCACCTGAAAGCGTCGCTGCAGGAAAACTCAGAGCTTCCTCCTGAGAGTTGAAGGAAAGGATTTCCTTCCTATAAATTCTGGGAACGGTCAAAGGAAGTTCAAGTAGTCGTGATAAAAATCAGAAGACGGGAGCTCCTGCTGTGGCACACCGGGTTAAGGATCTGCCATTGTCTCTGTGGTGCATGGGTTTGAGCCCTGGCCTGGCGCAGTGGGTTAAGGATCCAGCATAGCTGCAGCTGTGGCTCAGATTCAGTCTCTGGCCCAGGAACTTCTGTATGCAGTGAATGTGGCCCAAAAAGGAAAAAAAACAATCAGACAGCGGGTCGCATGCCATGCTGTAGGGGGTGTTGGCATTGGAGGCTTAGCTGGCCAGCGGCCCAGTGACATCGAGGAGGCGGTTCAGAGCTTGGTGTGGGAGCCCCAGGCCCTGCCCGGTGTCCACGCACAGACAAGTGATGGAGGTGCTGGACCAGCTCCAGGACCATCCTGGGCCTCCACCAGGCACCGAGGTGTGGGGAGGGTCACCCTCGGGGGAGAAGACTGGCATTGCTGTCCCCTCGTCTGAGCCCTGGTGGCTGAAGTACCTGCCGCGAGAGCATTTTAAATCAGCAGAGCTAAGATTTTCCTCGAATTGAAGCTGTTCTCCACGCTTGTGGGTGCAGTGGCCTTCTATCCAGTGAAACAAGAGAAGCGGCATCTTCCGGGCGAGTGTCCGCAGATGCTTATAAGGCTATACTGTCCTTAGTCAGCAGCCAGGATTCTCCAGCAGCCGGGAGGTAAACGCTTCCTAATCTGTGGCCCCAAGAAGTGTCCCAGCCCTCCCCTCGCCCTGCTCCTGCTCACCCCCCAGCTTGCTGCCTGTCCTTGCTGCTCTGAGTCTCCACTGTGGTTCTGGGCTGGGCGTGGGGCGTGAGGAGAGCCTGGATTTTGTCTTAAAACCTACATCCATGAAACGAGTCAAGGAATTCGTCTCCTGGAGGTGTTTCAAAAATAGGAACATGTTGGGGACGGATTTTAGGAATTTGCAAGACGTTTCTCAAGGAGGTCCTGTCCTCCATAGTTGGTGAGACCACTTAGTTCATGGGCCGCCTGCAGGCTCCCGCTAAGCTTGTGTGTTCTCCTGGACGGCTGGCGCACCTGCGGGCCCCTGTCCTCGGACGGCCTGCAACTCTTCCTCCGTTTGGTGGGAAAGTCCAGTCGGGAGGTCTCGCACCGCCGGGGCGACCGAGTTTCTTTTTGTCTCGCGTGTGCGCATGCCCGACGCGAGGCCCTCTTTAGAGATGGTTTCCCCTTAAGTTCTACAAGGGCGGGAAGCGTGTCTGTGTGAAAACCTTGGTCTCGGGGTCCGGCACGTGATCAGTTCTCCGTAATCACGGTTGCGCCACGAGTAAGGGGAGGGCTGAAGGAGGGGGGGCTGGCTTGTGACCAGCAGGTGGGGGTGGTCTCGTGTCCATCCCGCCGGCCCCTCCCCCATGGCCCTGGCACAGGTCCCGCCGCCACCCAGACCATTGGGCAGCCTCCTCCTTTCTGGATCCAACCGTGATCCTGCTCCCAGACCCCTGTGGCACCGTCTGCCATGCTCTTGCCTAGAACAGAGCTCAGACAGACGTCTCTGCGGCTCCGCAGCCTTTGATGGCTCCCGAGCAGCCACTGCGGTGGTTTCCAAACCCAACTGTGGCTGTGACCCGCAGGGTGGGCGGCGGGGAGGGCAGTGCAGGTTCCGGACGCTGGCCGAGTACCTCTCCTGCTGGGCTGCATTCACAAGGGCAGCTACTCTTTGCGGGTTACTGCCCCTGTCCCCGCCGCGTCCCTGTGCGGCTCTTGGGCTCACTCACCTTTGCTCCACTGAGTTCTCGGCCCATTTTATCCTATGAGTGCCTGCTCTCCAGAAGGGACAGGCTGGATCCTGCAGAGAGGTGGGGACACCGAGGCAGAAATGATACCCTGGTCTCTTCCGAGCCGGAGGCATGAACTCAGCAGAGGAGGGACACACGCCAGAAAAATGCAGCGATGAGTTCTGCCCGCCTCCCTCCCCTTAGCAGCAGGTAGCCGTGTTCCTTTTTCACATCTTGGGTGCAAGACTCTACCTCCAGCCTCCCCGGTGCCCAGGCTGGATGAGCGCTTTGTCCCTTGTGGGCACAGAGGATGGTAATCCCGCCCCCATGCCCGTGTCCCCCTCCAGCCGCATCTCAGATGTTCTCCAGGTCACCTGAGGGTCCCCAGGCCCCCTGCGCACAGGCACAGACGCGCACCCTCCAGCAGCCGCTGATGATGGAGGGCTGTGTGCGAAGGTGTCCTTCCTGCAAAGGGGCGTGTTTGGGGTATTGAGGGCTGAAGGGGCCAGGTGATGCTTAGTGGGCTCAACTAATAAATGCACAAGTCTGGAGTTCCCGTCGTGGCTCAGTGGTTAACGAATCCGACTAGGAACCATGAGGTTGCGGGTTCCATCCCTGCCCTTGCTCAGTGGGTTAAGGATCTGGCATTGCCGTGAGCTGTGGTGTGGGTCGCAGACGTGGCTCAGATCTGGCGTTGCTGTGGCTCTGGCGTAGGCTGGCAGCTACAGCTCCAATTAGAACCCTAGCCTGGGAACCTCCATATGCCACGGGTGCCGCCCTAGAAAAAGGTAAAAAGGCAAAAAATAAGTAAATACACAAGTCAGAGAAATAGAACACATAGTTGCATTTGTTGTGTGTAGACAGTTGGTTTACGAGGGGCTTATTGTACACTTTCCACGTGCTTCCGCATGAAAATGGCCTTAGTAAAGCAGGTTTTGTGGGGGTAGAAGCGCTTTCTGAGACCCTCCTGGCTCCACCCGGCCCTGCTTTTCCTCCTCACCCTGTCCCCTCTGACCTAGGTGACATCTGCATTCCTAACCAAGGGTTCCAGTCGCAGCCAGGGGAGAGCGCTGCTGAGAGCTGCACCCATCAGCTGTCCAGGGTCAGCTCCTCTGGGTGCGACAAGCATGCAGGCTCAGCCCCTTGGGTCCTGGGGTCCCTATGCGTCTGTCCCATTAGTCAGGCTAGACGGCTGGAGCCGTTCTGACCGCCCCCCCTCAACCCCTGGCCTCCCTCCCCATGGGTGCTGGTTGCCAAGTTCTGTTGCTTTCGCTGCCGGCTCTCTGGTCATCTCGTCACCACCCGTGTCCTGGCCTAAGTCACTGCTGCTGCCACCAGGCTGCTCTCTGCACTTTCCACTCTGTGCATCTTCCCGAGACCGCGCCTCCGCCCCGGCAACCTGCCGTGCTTGCGGTCCCCATCTGTGAGCCCCAAGGGGCTCCTGGGTCCCCCTCACCCTGCTCCTCTCGGCGTCTACGCCCTGCCCCGGCCCCCTGCTCTTCCCTCTTGCCTCCCTCCCCACTCCCGGCACACTCTTTGCTTCTTACCCTTGAAGCCCCTCTCCTCCTAAGTTCCGTCCTTAGATGAGAGCCCTGAAGTCAGGCGGCTGCCTCCCTGCTGCCCTATACCTGGGGTCAGGTGCCCGATCCCTCCGCTGAGAACAGAGGTGACAGTAGAGATCCTGCCATGAGTCAGTCGTGGTCGAGTGACCAGAGCGGGGACGGACAATGACACAGGCGTAGTGGTGATGGCCTGTCTGATGGCCTGCTCCCCACCTGCACTGTGAACTCAGCAAGAGCAGGGTGGCACCCAGACGGCCGTCCGCATCCATCGTTGGCTTCAGCATCACCAGCGCCCTGTGGTCCCTCTATGTGAGGCTGGCGCATTGCCTGTGCTTCGTGATGATCCAATGGCTTATTCCCTGCCCCCCCCCGGGGGGGCGTATGTGGAGACAGAAACAGACACGGAACAGCTGCTGGTCACTTGCCGGTGATGCGGGTCTCCAGTTGCAGAGCTGGGAGGGGAACCTGGGCCGTCTGGCTCCAGCACCCACGCTGCCCCTCCCTCTTGCACTTAACTGCCTTTGTTATTTGCTCAGTAAATATTTACCAGGAAGCTCAATGGCATCATCAAAAAATCCTCAGGAACCCGACAGACCCTTGCTAGAGGACTCAAGAAAGGAAATCCTAGCGGGAACGTTGATTCGTTTTTTCTTTTAGGCAACAGCTTTGCTGAGATACACTTTGCTTACCATCACAGTCACCTGTTTAAATTATTTTTGATTTCGAGGTTTGGGCTCTTTGCATCAAGTCTTGGGTGTTTGTCATCTGAAAGCAATTTGCGATGAGTGGTGTCTGTTTT
This sequence comes from Phacochoerus africanus, assembly GCF_016906955.1. NCBI lineage: Eukaryota > Metazoa > Chordata > Mammalia > Artiodactyla > Suidae > Phacochoerus > Phacochoerus africanus. Next base: position 201,198,579 of record NC_062546.1, read on the forward strand.
CTATATCCTACATTACAGTCTGTCCTGCCGGAGCTCTTTAAATAGCACATGTGGCTGCCTGAGAATATGTCGGAACCCAGCGGTTCCTGAGGTGCTCAGGCGTCTTCCCAGCCTCAGAGCCGGAGCCGCTCTGCAAGGTCGGGTCAATGACAGCCGGGGCCACTAGATGGCAGTCCTGCCACAGCCAGGGCCGCCTGCCCGCCGTTTCCTTCAGGTGAGATAATCAACCTCTGCGCTTTGCAGACTGAGGGTGGGGAGTTAATGTGCCACATCCATTTTAATTTGAAAGATACAATTAATTAAATTAGGCATAAAGTGGATGTGATAGGAAACTGGAAGCTCTCAGCAGAAGCACGGTCAGCTCTGGAAACAGCGCAGCCCGAAGTTCCAAGCCCTTGCTGCTCGGTGCCACATGGGGACAGACGAGGTCCTTGCCCGCTCCATGGGGAGTGGACAGTTTGTAAAGTTTGCACCTAATGGAAGAGAACATAGAGCATCTGACCTTTTTTAAATTAAAAAAAAATTTTTTATTTATTCCTTTTTGGCCAGGGCCATGGCAGGCAGAAGTTCCCAGGCCAGGGATCGAACCCGAGCCACAGCAGTGACAACGCCGGATCCTTAACCTGCAGTGCCACCAGGGAGCTCCTGAACTTTTGCTAAAGGGTTGGACTGCATAATTTCGTGAGAGAACACCCGATAAAGCTATTTGCATGAAGCTCAGAAAATTGGTATCTGCATGTTAACCCAAAAAAGTTACCTGAAGGAAAGGTGACAAGGCCACTGGAGGGGACTCTCCCACCCCACGCCCGGGCCTGCCTCTCTCTTGGTACACTTGTGCGTGATTTTATTTCAAGAAGATAGTTGTTGGTGGTGGGGTTTTTTTCAAACAGCTTTAAAAATAAGTTGAAGAATTTAGGTTGAAAAAAATTGATAGCTACAGGTAGCCGCACAAGATCTTATTGGCAGATGCAGCCAAAAATATATATCCCCAGAAAATTGGATTTTGCACATAAAACTTAGTAATACTAATAAAGACAGGTCATTACTGGTTTTAAGCCAAATAAGCAAACTCAAAGGGAGCTGCTGTCAGTGTGACTCTCTGTGGGTTTTTATTTATTTATTTATTTATTTATTTTTGAGCCCGGTAAATCAGCTTCAGCGTGGCGGGCGCACAGCGGATCTGCTGAAATCATTCCTGCCCCTTTGACGGTGGGTAGAGTGGCTGGTGCCGCGTGATTTACAGTCTGGTGGCAAGGTATGTTTACATGTAAGCTGTGCCACAGTGTAGCTAATGAGAAAGATAAGAAATTTACAGCCCTCCGTGATTGATACAGGATTATTGCCTCGGCATTAATTGAAACGTGAGGGTGCACAGCTGTGGGCTTAAGTTGGAGGGGGGGTGTGTAGAATGACTTCAAGTAAAAGGAAACTTGGAGATTTGCTCCTGAACATTTGAAAGGTAATTTTCCCGCTGACAGTATGGTTGGTGATAGAAACAGTTGCTCCTTGCCAGGGCTGGGGTAATTACACGGAGATAATTACGGTATTTGTTCTGTAACCTCCCTACGGTGGTGGTGATGAGTGTGGGGAAAAATTAAATACTGTGGAGTTTTTAAAATGGCTTTAAAATTTTACATGGAGAATAATAAAGTTCTCTATGGTTCCTCTTGGCTCAGTATTCTCTGGACTACTCAGGATGGGGGGATGGGGAGCGGAACTAGTGACGTCAGAGGCAAGCCTGTGATACTAGTGTGGCCTTAAAATCCCCGCTGATTGGGTTTCATCCGGATATGGCGGAAAGAATCTCTCAGACCTTTCCCAACCTGTCCCTTTTTAAATGCACCGTTCTTGTCGAAGCTCGGTCTTGTGAAAATGTCTAAATTTCCCCATTAAGTGCTTAAAAAGTAATAAAACTGCAGTCATTAGCCTTCACTCATCAGAGCTCTATCAGGAGAACTATTCTCGGGCGCAGTAAATCTGAGCAAAAGGCTCACCATTCACAGCCCCTTCCATTCATTCGCCGGGAACGGACGTTCGAAGGGAAATGGCTGGAGTAGCGCAGTTTAAATTTTTCATACAGTCTTATTGTACCTGTTAGCGAATGATTAAAGTGCACAGGGGCCTTCTGTGTTTTGCAAGATTTATAGTAAACACTCTAGGATGCCTTCTCCACGCGGCACGGTAGGCTTGACGGCAGTGCACTGCTTATGAAAGCCAGAAAGCCAGCCCTGAAGACCGAGTCTTTATGGGAGGCGACATCAAGCTTTCGGAACCCAGGTGTCTTCTCACATGTTAATTCCTGTCTTGGTAACAGTCTTTGGGCTCCTGGAAGCTGCCACAGGCCAGGTAGGACCCGGGGCTCCCTTGAGATGCTGCACAGCCAGTGGAAGCCCTTTGGGAAAATACGCAAATTGGTTTTCCCATCACCCGCTTGCTTTTTGGGATGTTAGTGAATCTTCTCATCAGCCGTCTTTTTCCCCAGTGGAATGCCTCTAGTTATAAGGTGTTCCCAGATTCCTCTTGTGGGATCCAAAGCCACTTGTCCATGACTCCTGGTAGCTGTGATCCTGTTCCTTACTCTCTAGACCCAGTGATGCAGTGCGACTGTCCAGTCTGTGGCCTGTGACTGGATAGCAGGACCAGCTCTTTATGGTGGGGCCAGTGGCAGCTGAGAAGAGGCACGAATGGGGGTGGAGATGGAGATGGGGATGGAGATGGGATGGAGATGAGGGGAGACGGGGAGACGGGGATGGAGGTGGGATGGAGATGGGGGGAGACGGGGATGGAGGTGGGATGGAGATGGGGGGAGACGGGGATGGAGGTGGGGATGGGGGTGGGGGTGGGGAAGTAGGTGAGACGTCCGCCCCTCCTGCTCCCGCTCCTGGCAGAGGCTGTGGCCCAGGGCGCAGAGTGTGGGAAACATCGTCTTCTGTTCACGGCCTTGAGTCACAGCCAGTGCTGGGCGGGTCACTGACACATTCGAAGGATGCCTTTCGTTACCCGAGCATGCTCTCTTGCTCTCTCTCTGTAATGCATGACTCTTTCCTTTTTCTTCTTCTTTTTTTTTAGGGTCACACCTGTGGCAAATGCAAGTTCCCAGGCCAGGGATGGCCTCGGAGCCACAGCCACAGCAATGACAGATCTGAGCCACATCTGCAGCCTGTGCTGCAGGTTGCCGCAGTGCCAGATCCTTAACCCACTGAACGAGGCCAGGGGTTGACCCTGCATCCTCACGGACACCATGTTGGCTTCTAAACCCGATGAGCCACAATGGGAACTCCAGAAGTCTGTTTTAAAGACAAAGTCCCTTTATTATCTTTTATCATTTACTTTTTTTTTTTTTTGGAGGAAGGGGCTACCTGGATTTTCTAAGCTTTCTTTGTTGATGTCTGTATTATTTAGTGTGTTGCCTTTCCTAAGCTTTAATTTGCCTTTTCCTCATATGTCTCAGCCAAGGATGGATTTTGAAGTGAGAGCCTTCCTGTCAAATTACTTTCTCTGATTCTCTCTAGATACTCATGATTTGGGTTACTAACTAGCAAAATATGAGTCTTTTTAATCTATCTACGTTGGGGACTTTTTCCTCCAAATGAATTCCCCAAAAGCTTCATTGGAAAAGCTTACCTGGGGAGTTCCCTCTGTGGCGCAGTGGGATCAGCGGTGTCTTAGGAGGGCTGGGATGCAGGTTGGATCCCTGGGCCGGCCCCGTGGGTTGAGGATCTGGCATTGGCGCAGCGGCAGCTTAGGTCGTGACTGCAACTCGGTCTGATCCCTGGCTGGGGAACTCCACATGCCGCAGGGCAGCCAAAAAAGAAAAGTAAAGCTTATGTGTGAACACACGTATTAAATAAAACCTCATGAGTCGCAGTGTCAGTGGTAGAACTGCAAAGACAAATCTGCCTTCTTTGAACAACTTAATAAAAATCACAATCTGTCCCTTTGTCCTTGGCTCATATCACCCTTGAAGGGCGTTGCCGTAGCAGGCGGACCTGTTTAATTTTCGCAGTTTTCAACATTAAGATAAATGTGTTAAAAAAAAAAAAAGATAAATGTGTTGAGATGACGTGTGGAGGTTGCCGTGTGGCTTTAGCCCGTGTTCTTAAGTCTCCCGTAGATGGGACTGTGGCGACAGAGGCCTTGGCGGGGAGGCCGAGTCTTCCGCTCTGAGCGCAGGGACCTGTGCGCTCGGTGTTGCCGTGTGGCGTTTTAACCTTCGGGGCTGTTGAGATGCGGATGGTGATCTCTGACCCGCTGCTGCGTGTGTAGCTTGAGGTCTGGGAGTCCAGGCTGGGAGTCTGTGACTTGTTTTCAAAGTGGCCACCATGGATTTTTCGTTTCAGTGCCATTTTTCTGAACCACGATGTCACCAAAGTCAGCGTTGCTCAGTTTTTGTTCATGCGGGTGTGCTTTCTTGTTCTTGTTTTGGGACCGCACCCACTGCGTGTAGAAGTTCCTGGGCCAGGGCTCGAACCTGGGCCACAGCAGCAGCAATGCCAGATTCTGAACCCACTGCACTGGGCTTGGGATCGAACCTTTGCCTCCACAGAGACCCACGCTGCGGCGGTTAGATTCTTAACCCGCTTCGCCACAGGGAGCTTTCTATGGATGGATGAAAGCAAGCCTTCCTGTGGAAAAGAAAGGGTTTGAACTTGGGGTCTTAAGGGTCCTTGTGACCTTTTCTCAGCTGCCAACACACACACCCCAGGCCCAGTGCATTCAGACATGGGTTCAGTGTTCTAGAAACCTGGGCACCTTGGTCCTTGCTCCTTCGTGGCAGGACCAGAGCGGCCGTGATGATTAGGGGTTACTTTCTTTATGGAAGGAGGTCGCCCTCTTCTCACGGGGACCCCTTGCGTTTCACCCGGAAGAGGAAACGCCTCGGTCATGATGGCTCCGAATCTGAGGATGCTGGCAATGAGGGCAGTGTGAGAACCTGTTACTGCGGGTGTATCTGCGAGACAAGGTGTTGAGTGAACAGAGGCCTGTGTACGAAGTGAATGATTCTCTACACAGGAAATTCTACAACAGGCAAAACTCATCTTGAGTTAGAAGCATCCGAAGAGTGTGGCGGGGGGACAGGGAGGGAGTTGGGGTCCCACAGAAGCACAAGGGGGTGCAGAGCTTCTGAATCTTCAGAGCGATTGAATTACATGACGTTGGCTGCAATCCATGAAACGGTACCACAGAGATTTTTGCATTCGGAGTTCCCGTCGTGGCTCAGTGGAAACGAATCTGACTCGCATCCATGAGGACCCAGGTTGGATCCCTGGCCTTGCGCAGTGGGTTAAGGATCCGGTGTTGCCGTGAGCTGTGGTGTAGGCCGGCGGCTACAGCTCCGATTGGACCCCTGGCCTGGGAACCACCATATGACTTCTGACATTTGAAATGCGTCAGAAAATAAGATGGGTGGATGGAAGGCTGTGTAAGAAGCCAGGTAGAGCAGCCTGCTACTGTTACAGCATCTGGGCGCCGAGTAAATAGGGGTGCACACTGCATTTCTTTTCTGCCCGTGTTCATAAATTTGCATTATAAAATTTAGGGGAAATAAAAACAATTGTCATTCCATTTAAAATATTACTCTAGGTATTTTATATTAAAATGGGTTCAGGAGTTCCCGTCGTGGCACAGCGGTTTACCAGTCTGACTAGCATCCGTGAGGACGCGGGTTCGATCCCTGGCCTCGCTCGGTGCTCGGTGGGTTAAGGATCCGGCGTTGCCGTGAGCTGTGGTGTTGGTCGCAGACACGGCTCGGATCCTGCATTGCTGTGGCTGTGGTGGAGGCCAGGAGCTTCAGCTGTGATTGGACTCCTAGCCTGGGAACCTCCATATGCTGCGGGTGCGGCTCTAAAAAAAGCAAAAAAAAAAAAAAAAAGATGGGATCAGATGACCTGAATTTAACATGAAGAACTTTCTCCAGGTTAGAGGCATGCAGTATTCCTGTGAACTCTTATTTTTTTGGTTTGTTTGTTTTTTGGTTTGTTTTGTTTTGTTTTTGTCTTTTGTTGTTGTTGTTGCTATTTCTTGGGCCGCTCCCGCGGCATATGGAGGTTCCCAGGCTAGGGGTTGAATCGGAGCTGCAGCCACCGGCCTACACCAGAGCCACAGCAACGTGGGATCCGAGCCGCATCTGCAACCTACACCAGAGCTCACGGCAACGCCGGATCATTAACCCACTGAGCAAGGGCAGGGACCGAACCTGCAACCTCATGGTTCCTAGTCGGATTCGTTAACCACTGCGCCACGACGGGAACTCCTGGTTTGTTTGT